>NC_133425.1:73060000-73381666 GCF_049350105.2 Macaca mulatta
AAAGGGATTTTCAATTCTACCATCCAGAAATTCCATTCCTAGCTATTTACTTGACAGAAATACATCAACCCACTCATTAATAATCGACGTTGTGCAGGAATGGTCATAGCAGCATGTTCACAATTTCCCCCAAAGTGGAAATGACTCAAGTGCCAACAAAAGTGGAATGGGTAAGAACATGGTGGTGCAGCTACACAGTGCAATGCTGTATGGTAGTAAAAGCAGACAGACTACAAGTACACCTAACAACAGCATTGCTCTCACAAATGTGATACACAGCAAGGGAGCCAGACACATTACAAAGCACCCACTGTGTAATTACTTTTATATCATATTCAAAAACAAGCAAAACTCATCTAGGCTGTTAGAAGTCAGGAGAAAGACTACTTTGAGGGTTGGAGGGAGAGTGAGCGAGGGAATCTTCTAATCTTCTAGAGATGCTTATAATGTTCAGTTTCTTGATCTGGGTGTTGGTTACATAGGTGTATGCAGTTTGTGAAAATTCCATGAGCTGTGAATGTGATGTGTATGTATTTTTTTATTTATGTGATAGCTTAGTAAACATTCAAAAAACAGGAAGAGTTGTATGACAAAGATAACCCATTGCTCTGTAGAAAAGTTCTTCCCAGCCAGGCTGGGCACTTACCCTTTGCCAAACACACAAATCTTTTTCATCCCTATTTTTGCTCAGGCCATATTCTCACCTTCAAATTATCCACCTCACCATCTCTGCCCATTAAAACGCTTTCCATTTTTTGAAACCCAGCTCAAGGTCCCCACCTCCAAGGAACCTTTCCACTTTTCCACAGCCAGAAGGGTATTCTTGCTACCCCTAATCCTGGAGTGCTCTGATAGCATTTCTCTGACTACAACTCTGAGGTCTTTTGAGCCCTACATATAGCCTTGCAAGTGATAGGTCATTGAGAAAGGTTTTCTGTTGTAAGAACATCTACCTTAACCTCGTAGTACAGTGATCTGTGTTTGCTTTACTTCCTGCCTTCAAGAAGCTCTTGGGAGAAATAGGTCTACATGTCTTTGCACTGCTCACCACATCCAACGCATAATCATGCATATTGTAGACGCTCAGGTAATGTTATTGAATAAAGATAAATGTCACCTGTGGGAAGAATTTGCCGTGAAAGAGATACCTGGAAGATCTCAGCAGATCTACTACATGCCTTTTGTTTTCTCTGCCACTCTGTGGCCCAGGCTGGAGTGCAGTGGCATGACCACAGCTCACTGCAGCCTTGGGCTCAAGTGACCTCCTACTTGACTTCCTGAGCTCAAGTGATCCTCCCATCTCAGTCTCCCAAGTAGCTGAGACTACAAGAGCATGCAACCACACCCAGCTAATTTTTTTATTTTTTATTTTTTATCATTTTTTTGAGACCTGGTCTTGCTCTTTTGCCCAGGCTGGTCTCAAACTCCTGAGCTCAAGCAATCCTCCCACCTCAGCCTCCCGAAGTGCTGGGATTACAGGTGTTAGCCACCGCATCCAGCCCTATTTCATGTCTTTATAAAAGAAAATATAGAAGACTTCAATATGAGGTCACCCTTTCTCCTCAGTGGCTGGTATTTTATTGGGTTTGTACTTAACTGAAAGCCCCCTTGGGGGGTCTAGTTATCTATACAGGCAAAAATGTGAACTTTTCAGTCAGAAAACTGAAGGCAGCTGAGATGTCTGGATCACAGTGATGAAGAGGCTCAGCGCAATTCCAAGTTCCTTGGATCAACCTTGGCAGATGCTTCCACATTCTAAGAAGCAGCATCCAACAATCAAATCAGCACAGCAACATGCAATGAAAACTGACAGAGTGGCATCAACAGACAAGCGCTTAAGCCCACTCCAGCTTTGTCTCCCACAAGAACAACAGCATTTCTCAAGAGTCCCTGATGTGTCCTCGATCTATGATTCTGCTCCCCCTTCCCTCTTTTCTTCCCTTTTCAATAAGCTGCACATTGTTCAAGACAAATTCACTGTGAAATGATTTTTTTTAATCATTAGGGCAAAATGAGCAGTGTTAGAGTGCTAAGATTCCTGAATTAATAAAATTGCTGCCATCTATGATTTTAACTTTCTCTTTTCTGTTGACAGAAGCCAAGACATTAGGAGATATTTTCCAGCACTACAGTCAAACTGTGCATTTTTAGATTTGTGGGCAGGCTGAGTGATCTCCAGCCAGAATCTCAGCCCTCAGCTCTACATTCCTATGTCATTCTCTTACCACAGTATCATTTCTGGTCTCCCCCAAGTCATTGCTTTGGAGAAAATAAAGCACATTTTCAGAATATAAGAATAACCCAGGCAACCTAAGGCCAACTAACAAGGCACTTGGTGAAGTCAGCAGAAGCAAGAGCTGATATTAGCAAGATACATGTGGGCAACACCTTCCATCATGAAGATCTGTATCAAGACATTTTATACCTGCACAAAGAATTTCATTGGTGGGTGCAGCTTACAGGTTCAAACACCCTAAAGGGCCCACATCTTTTCCTGTTTTTATTGAAAGTACAAGGAAACTCAGCACTTAAAATATGTATGCCAGGACTAACCTACTTACATTCAGGTCTCAACTTGAATTTCATGTCTCATGAAAGCCTGGCCCAGTCCCAATCAGGAGCTGGACACTCTTAACATTCTTCCTCTATGTCACTTGCTGCAACTGTAATTTACTAATTATGTGTGTGATCATCTCTTCACAGAAATAGAAGTTGCATGCAGGCAAGGATTCAATCTGTCTTGTTCATGCCTGATATGGTTTGGCTGTATCCCCACCCAAATCTCACAGTAAATTCCCACACGTTGTGGGAGGGACCCGACAGGAGGGAACTGAATCATGGGGGCAGGTCTTTCCCATGCTGTTCTCATGACAGTGAGTAAGTCTCATGAGATCTGACAATTTTAAAAACGGGAATTTCCCTGCATAACCTCTCTCTTTGCCTGCCGCCATCCATATAAGACATAACGCTCCCCCTTGCCTTCCACCATGATTTTGAGGCCTCTGTCACCTAGGCTAGAGTGCAGTGGCACAATCTCAACTCACTGCAGCCTCTGCCTCCCAGGTTCAAGTGGTTTTCCTGCCTCAGCCTCCTGAGTAGCTGAGATTACAGGCGTGCACCACCACGCCCAGATAATTTTTTGTATTTTTAGTAGAGACAGTGTTTTGCCATGTTGGCCAGGCTGGTCTCGAACTCCTGACCTCAGGTGATCCACCTGCCTTGGCATCCCAAAGTGCTTGGATCACAGGTGTGAGCCATCACGCCTGGCCAACCTTAGCGCTTCCTTTTAAGTAGCTCTCTTCATTTCCAGCTAGCAGGTAATTCTTGATGCTTTCAGATCACCCCCTACCAGAAAAAGCACTAGTGAATTCCTCATACCCGTGTGAATAAAATGTAAGTTCCATAGCTTGGAATACTCCACGTCGTCCCTAACCTGTCTTCAATTCCCTTCCCACTTGATCCTTCAACATTCCCCTTCATGCGGGTAGCCCTTCCTAATTATTTTCTACCTGAAGATGTAACCAAATACTCCCACATTTTCTGAAACTTTGTAAATGTTTCGTTTTATAAATTAGAAAGCATATGCTAAATTGTTCCTAGTAGTCTGGAAGGATCTTGAGTCATAATCTGGATCATATTGGTCTTTGTTTTCCCCAAAATGCCTAACACTCTGTTTGACACATAATAGCTTTTCAAAAACATTTCTTGAATTTAATCAAGTTCATTCTTTCATTTATTCTTTGAAACACGCAGTTTCTATTTACCAACGACCGCCCTGCCCCAGGGATAAAAATGTAGAATTGTGTGACCTTAAGCACCGGCCTTAACTCTTCCAGACCTTGATTTTTTTCTCTGTAAAATGATCTGTGCTATAAACCAGGTAAGATAACGCACGTGAAACACTTAGCCTAGTGTCTGGCACATAGTATGTGCTCAGTAAATGTTAACCTGGTATTATTATTGCCTCCCAAGGCAGTCTGTTCCATTGCCAGGCAGCTACAATTACTAAAGCACTCTTCCCAGTTCCGAGTAAAAATATAGCTCCCAATGATGCCTGTTCATCTTAGCTTCCTTGATGTGAGCAAGAAGAATGAATTAACTTCTAAGTAGGCTCAGATAATACTTCTAAAAACCTGATACTCTGCACCAGGCGTGGACTGAAAAAAGGAAAACTGAGGTCAACTAGGGAGAGTGAGCTGGATTTCATTAATTCCATGGATTTCTAAAAAGAGCTAAGATTCTTTAAGTGGGTTCATTTTCTACCTTGCAAGTTTCTCTCTGTGAATCCAATATACTGCTTAAATTTCATTTATTTCCTCTAGCTGTAGTGTTTTAGTAAGCAAGGAAAATTCTGCAAAATGACTTCACTATTGGCAGTCATTTGCCCTTGGCCAAACTGACTCGCAATTATTCTAGGAGTGTCATAAGTTTCCAAATTAGCTTAGTCCCTGTCTGGTGCTGAGTAGGCTCCTCAGGTTGGGTCATGTCCATGCCCTGGGCCTCGTGCAGGATGGATCCTATTGCCCCTGAAGAGTAGGTGCCCGTTGTCCTGATTTTCCCCCACAACTGATTCAGCTCCTGCCAGTAACTACGACATTGACATTTCTATTTTTTCAGCATCCTGCACCCACTTGCACTAGACTCCTCTGTCTCTGGTTTTATTTTTTTAAGTAAATGACCTTTAACTGACAGCCGCTTCCCTTCTTGGAGAGACCAGGCTATTCACTTTCTTCAATGCACTCCCAAACTGTTGTGTTGTGCTCTCAGGTTAGACACGCCAAGCTGCAGAGAAGCTTCCACACCCACACACAGGTGCTGGGTCTAATTTTCAGAATTGTGAAATGATTTCCAGAAAAGTTAAGAAGTTCCTGTAGCTCTTCAGGGGTTACAATTACTTTTGTTCATGTACACACTAACTTTAGAATAATCCACAATTTTCCTTCAACTCAAGCACCCAAGAGAAAATAAACTGTGTAGTATTTTTTTTTAACAAAGTTCACTAAGTATCTACTATAGTCTACTGCAGACAGCACTAACCTCCCAACTGACCCTCTGTCTCTAATTTTGTCTTTAATCTATTCTCTAGTAGATCAGAGGACTGTTTTAAAATACATAAATCAGAATATCTTACAGCCCTGCTTAGAAGTGCTCAACAGCTTCAATTCTACTCAGAAGGAAATCATGGACTTCAAAGCCCTATTCCTCTGGCTTCTGGCATTTCTCCACTCACACCATCTTCTCGTTTATTCACCACACACAAGCACACAGAACTTCTTACAGCGCCTCAAATGTGTCAAATCTTTCCTGGCAAAGGCTCACGGTTTTGCACTAACTCTTCCTTCCACCTGGATTATGCTTCCCTAAGGTCTAAATATCTGGCTCGGTCTCATCCTTTTGCCTCCATCATAAATTTAACTTCCTCTGAGAACTCCAGAGTAGAACCCTCTTCCTAACTATGCAAAGCTGCTCTTTCAATAATTTAGCATATTTTCTTCACAGCCAGCCATACTCAGTGCCATGCTTCTTAGAATTGCCACGATTTATGTAGATGATGGCACCAATTCCAAATAAATAAAAAGACTAATGAGAAGAATCTTCAAACACAGACTTGCTGCATTACTTCCTCTGGAGGGAGAAAAACAGTAACACAATATCAACCTTTAGTCATTAAACTTATGTGAATCGTATATAAAAGCTACCTCCGTAACAGCCCCAGAGACATTGCTAGGCATATGATTAAAAAGAAAATATTCTCCTTCCTTCTCTTGAGCAGTGCCTTGTTCGCTTTTTAAGGAAATCCTACCATGATGGAGCATCTCATTGTCACTGGAAGAGCCAAGTTTGATGTAATTGCAACAACAGGTTTCTCCTTTAATATTCCAATTTTCTTCTTGGACTGAATTACCAACCCACTTCAAACACTCCTTAGATGCTGCAAAAGCAGTAAAATTAAGCAGAGATATTTCCTCTTGATCACTGTCCATTGTTGTGCTCTTCAAAAGACAGACACTTGACACAGAAACTTCTGTCATCAGTGAACAAACAAGCCTATGGCTTATAAACCTAGCAAGAAGCACGTCCCAATTTCACAAATCCTGGAAATTGAAGAAATTCAAAATCAAAATAGAATTTAAAAGTAGCAATCAGGCCAGGCACAGTGGCTTATGCCTATAATCCCAGCACTCTGGGGGAGCTGAGGCATGTGAATCGCTTGAGGTTAGGAGTTCGAGACCAGCCTGGCCAACAAGGCGAAACCCCGTCTCTACTAGAAATACAAAAATTAGCCAGGTGCAGTGGTGGGCACCTGTAATCCCAGCTACTCGGGAGGCTGAGGCAGGAGAATTGCTTGATCCCAGGAGATGGAGGTTGCAGTGAGCCGAGATCACGCCGCTGCACTTCAGCCTGGGTGACCAAGCAAGACTGTCTTAAAAAAAAAAAAAAAAAAAAAAAAAAAAAAAAAGTTGCATTCTGTAAATGCTAACACTTCGTGAGTGCTTACTCTGTATGAGAGGTGGTTCCAAGGCTTTAATAGGTGTTATTTCATTTAAACCCCATTATCAATTGTTTGAAGAGGTAGCTACTATCTCTGCATTTTACAGATGAGAAAACTGAGGCATAAAAAGATACAAATGCACAGTATCACCCAAAGAGTAAGTAGTGTATTAGGATTTGATCCCAGGGGTTCTGATTTCAACCACTTATTGTTTCACTGTGCACCAGAAAGACTTGGGAGTAAATATATCATATTTAATGGACACACACAATAACCAAGTACTAGGAGTACCAAAGGGAAAAGGTTTCCGTAAGTGGTTATGCAAGACTTCTGCTGCTTTGCCAAAATCTTGAGACACTAATAAGTGTGGTTGTTCTACTCAACCTCATGTGATTCATCGACCAAAAGTTGTAGGGATTCATGCAACATCTCCCTTCTCTTGCAACTGGGGCAGATCTTTTATACCTAACCCTTGTCTGTCCGAGCTGTTACACTATAGAGTCTCACCACCAGTTTCTTCTCTTATGCAGTCAATTTTCATCCTAAATCTGTTCTAATCACTTTGACGTCCCATACCCACTACTTATTATACCAACTGGGTATGAATCCCCAGCTTTTCCCCTTACTATGTGGGGAACCTTGAATGTATTACTTAACTACATCTTAGGTTAGGTGCCCTCTTCTTAAGTGAGACTATAATAACTTTCTCACAATGTTCTTTTGAGGATCTCGTTTATAGTGACTCCTCAAAAAATGGTAGCTATGTTGCAAAATAAAGCACCAAGAATGTAAGACTTATGTGTGTGTGGCTCTACTAGTATTTCCAGGTTTACACTACACAAATGCCCTTCGAGAATTTTTACCTCTGAAGTCTGCCTTCTCTCCTGTAGACCAGCATTTCTCCCGGTGTGGTTCTTGGACCCTCTGGATCAGATTCACGGGCAGTGCTTTGAACATTCAGATTCATAGGCCTTGTTCATTGGAATCTCTGGGAATGATCTTGACTATCTTCATTATTTATTTTTTTATTTTTTAATTTAAAGTTTCAGGATATGTATGCAGATGTTCAGGTTACATAGGCAAATATGTGCCATGGTGGTTTGCTGCACCTATCATCCCATCACCTAGGTATTAAGCCCCAGAAGCATTAGCTTTCATTTTTAAAGCCTCCTCGCCACTCCAGCAATACACACATACACCAATGACCAAGTCTTACTGCCCAGTCTATGATCATGTTCTAAGATTCCTCCAGCTCTCCTGTCACCCAAATGTCATCATTTAAAGTCTGTCTGGAATTCCTCCTCATTCATAAAACCTTTCCAGATTCCACCCTCCAGAAATAACATGTTCTTGTTTTGAATTATCACAGCATTTATTTATATACATGATGACTCTTCCTAATGTTTTCAAGCTCCTTGAAGTCAAAGTTAGTATGCAACTCATACTAGTATCTCCAAAGCTACCTGTCACAGGGCTTTGCCTGGAGTTAAGTGCTCAGTGAAAGTGAATTGAATAGACAGCATGGTGTCCAACCCAATGCTTTTAGATCATTTTGATAAACCACATGTATTAGAGTAATAACCTGACTCAGGGGAGGAAGAGGAGGGAAGTTGACAGAACAGACCTTAAATCTCTTTCTCTCCTCACCATTTTCTGATTCCTGCTGCCATCACCATCCCAGGTTGCCTCTTTATTCCTTAGCCCAAGTCTTGGTAAGGATGCAATGAGTGGGAGCCCTTCCTTGCTTCTCTTTAGCACAGTTGAGACTGGTGATGAAATTAGGTTATTTCTCTTTTAATTTAAAAACAAAAAAGGTCATCAATATAGCAAACACAAACAATGTAAAATCGTCATGTTTCCCTGGTAGGGGCTCCTGTATAGCCCCAATGACTGGAACAATTTCTCTGGCATCTTGGGTGACTTCTGGCTGTGTGAGCCCTGCAGGTTGACTGCTGTGCTCACTGCAGCTTTGCTAAACCAAAACCAATCACTCAGTCTGCTCCCTTCTTAAAGCACCCTACCATTTTGTTTTGCTCCCACCCACCCACAGTCTCTTTACAGCCTGGATTTTGCTTGGAGGGACATACCTTATCCCTAGGCAGTGACAAGCCAGATGGCACTAACTATGCCCGTGTAATTTCAGACCCAAGAGTATGATCACATTTCAATAGGATGAGAGTAATAATATGCATTTGCCACTCATTCTCATCTCACTATCCCATGTCACTCACCCTGTAGCTCTTCAAACACACCAAGCTCTTTCCCATCTTAAGCCTGTGCATAAGCAATTTCCTCTATGTACAATGCCCTTTTCCGCTATTCACATGAATATATGAATCTTTCCTTTAAGAATCATCTCTTCTTTTAAGCCTCAGTTTAAGCATTCAGTCCTCAAAAGAGGCTCCATGGCTGTATTTTTAAAGTAATCTTTCCCAATTCTTTTTCTACTTTAGTCCCTTATTTCCTTCCTAGTACATACCATAGTCTATAATTCTTCTATTCATTGTTTTTATTGGCTTGCTCTTTGTCTTTCCAGAAATGATAGAAAATGAACAAGGTCAAGAGTTGTACCCATCTTCTTCATTTCTGACATATAGTAGCAGCTCAATAAACATTTGATGAATGATGGAATAAAATACACAATATACAATGACAAGGAAGAAAAGGGAGTCACAATCAGATGCATCAAATCTTTTATTCATATAGTGTATAATTTTACCACCAGGAAATAATAACTTTTAATTTTGTAACAGTTAAGATCTCAACATTACCTATATGCTTTGGGTTATTTTGCTGTCAAAAGAAATAGATCCTTTTCATTCCGCTAGGTTGTGATTTACCATAATATTTATTCTATAGTCCCTTAAGAATAAATCTCTTTTCTTCCCATTGAATCCAACTCCTAGAGATTACAACTTGACATCCTTATGAGACATCAACACAGGGAAGACAACTTGAAGAAGCAGATGTGGCTATTTTAGAAGAAAAAAGAATTTCCACATACTGTTTTAACTTTGCAAGTCTCAAAGAATTCTTTCATGACAATACACTGAGAACTACTTCGTGAAAATAAATAGCCACAGAGGAATATGGATTTAATTGCTTGAAATGCTGCATTAGCTAAAATAAAACAGCTGTGATCACATTCTGGGGTAAAAACCATTGTTCAACAAAGAGTTCTATTAAAGATCACCCCAGTGATGAGTCTTGTTCTCTCAAACTCAGGCATGCCACTTCCTGGACCACCAGGGTAACAGTGATTTCAATTTGGGGGGACATCTGAGTTGGAGAAATGTTGTCTACGCCATAGGGCACAGGACTGCTTAATAGATTTTTCTTTTTTCCCCCAAATACAGAGCTCAAGTTACTCAAAATTACTCAGCAAAACAAATTCCTTTCATATTTCTATAATCCCAGGACACAGGAAAGGTGCTGGGCTGGCAGCTTGGACTTTCAGAGTTCCAGTTTACTCAAAAATAAAACGAATTAAGTAAAAGATGAAATGAGGAGCAGAGTTTGTCCAAGTTCTTCCTGAGCAGTCTCAACGAAGAGACCTTGTTCCCCAAGGATATGTCTCCAAGGTGGTGATATTTTGTATTTCTCAGGGTCAGAAACCACCTTGAGATACTGACAGGGCCATAGATCCCTCCACCTAAAATTCTCATGAACGTATTAGCACATAGTTTGAAACCCAACTTCCAGAACATCTAAAAACATCTAAAATTATCTATGGCCCACAGGCTCAAAACTCCCATTCTAAAAAAAACAGAAGTAGGGCTTGAGATGGGAAAAGCCAAGAATTCAAGTATTTTTTCCACCAACCACTATCATGTATCCATTTTAAATGCCTCTACCACACACCAGTCTCACCCCTAACCCCTCCGCTGACCATTTGCAAATTTGACGCGCAACCAATAGATCAAAGAAAGCAGGTAAGTAGCAAGGGAAGTTGAAGGGAAGGGGAGCAGAGGAGCTTTTGAGCAGAAACTCAAGTTGCAATATTCTGTAGAGTCCTATATTATTAATGTTATCCCCTTGACCTCACGAGCCAGTGGTTCTCAAAGTTTAATGTGCATTAGAGTCAACCTGGGAAGGTCACCTTAACACGCAGATTTCTAGGTCTCCCCTGGCGTCCGATTCAAAAGGATCTTATTAATGTTTTATTAAACATTCGGCTGAAGCTAGTGGTCTTTTTCCTTTCATCCATACCCCTGCTAAGGGAATCTTCCAGGGAAGAGCTGTAGGGAGAGGTTGCTAGATGACTCAGCACCTGAAAATTGCCCAATTACTGATTATCAGCTAATCAGGAGCCTTAATTTCATCAGCAGGGTCCCTTTGCCATGTAGGATAACATATTCACGGGCGTGACGGCAAAAAGAGGAGGCCGTGGAGGCTGAAATCTTTCCTTTGCCCACCTTTCCCACTCATTTCTCAAGACTCTCCTTCCTCCACGGTAACTCGAGTGATTTTGACCCTCAAAAATGACTCGTCCCTTTTTGAATTCCTTTTATACCTCGTTTAGCTGTTTACTGTGAACAATAAACTGGAGATCATATCTTTCACTTGTTATCTAATTATTTCATGTTTCTTGTTACCCGATACCCGATTAATAATGCTTTGGGAGCAAAACATGTTTTCAATGTCTCTTCGCGCCACACAATATATAACTAATCACAAGCACAGAGTGGGTACAACCAGCACTTGTTGCTTTCACCTACCCAGCATCTACACTCCTTTTCTCCGCATTCTTCCCTGGTAAGAGCATCTCAGTTTCTTTTTGGAGAACTGCCTTCCTCCAGCCTGTATCCATTTGTTTCAGATGGGGCTAATCCCACCGCCATTCCAAGTGAGGGCACGTGATCTAGGTTGGGCCAATCAGCAGAACCCATTTCCCTGACTGCAGTGATTGGTTCATTATCATCACCTGACCTTTGCCGTGCTAAAGAGATTTCAGTCTCAGAACTTTAGCAAGTACAAGCAAGCAAGGAGTCGTCTCTTTCCCTGTAAGTTGCTGGGGTTAGTGAGTTGCTGGGGTTAGTGAGCTTCTGTCAGCCATCTTGTTACCACTAGGGGAAGATCTGTTCAAAAATGGAGCAACACACATTTAAGCAGGGCTGAGAGATACAGAGCCAGGGACAGAGTCCTACAAACCTGGTGTATTAGCCTATTTTCACACTGCTATAAAGATTACCCAAGAGTGGGTAATGTATAAAGGAAAGAGGCTTGACTCACAGTTCCGTATGGCTGGGGAGGCCTCAAGAAGCTTACATTCATGGCAGAAGGCGAAGGGAAGACATACATCCTCTTCACAAGGCGGCAGGAGAGAGAAGTGAAGAGCCCCTTACAAAGCCATCTGATCTCATAAAACTCACCCACTATCATGAGAACAGCCTGGAGGAAACCAACCCCATGACTCAATTACCTCCACCTGGCCTCTCCCTTTACACGTGGTGATTATGGGGATTACAATTCAAGATGAGATTTTGGGTGAGGACACAGCCAAACCCTATCACCTGGTTTCTGGATTCAGCCAGGCCAGGAGCTCACCCTACCTCCCAAACTTCTCAGTTCCACCCAGTGTCCACATTAATCTCATGCTTAATGAATATTGATTTGTTAATACCTATGTTTATACCTGGGAAATATTTGGGTTCTGAAAGCCTACAAAATACCTCTTCACAAAATGTCAGTTGTTTACATTCTTTAGTAAAGAAGACTCATATGGTGATAAATTATGACCTCTGGAACCAGACAATTGAATTTGGATCCCAGCTCTGCCACTCACAGTTTGCATGACTTTGAGCAAGTTACTCAGAAATCTTTAAGCAGAGGAAGACCAGAGTGAAAAATGTGATTGAAAGATCATTTTCTGTGGATGATGGACTAGTGGAGAGGTCAGAGAAACTTTTTTTTTTTTTTTTTGAGACGGAGTCTCTCTGTCACCCACGCTGGAGTGTAGTGGCACATTCTTGGCTCGCTGCAACTGCTGCCTCCTGGGTTCAAGCAATTCTCCTGCCTCAGCCTCCCAAGTAGCTGGGATTACAGGCGCACACCACCACGCCTGGCTAATTTTTGTATTTTTAGTAGAAACAGGGTTTCACCATGTGGGTCAGGCTGGTTTTGAACTCCTGACCTCAGGTAATCCACCTCCCTCAGCCTCCCAAGGTGCTGGGATTACAGGCGTGAGCCACTGCACCCAGCCAGAAGCATTATTAATGTTCAGGCAACAGCAAATGAGAGTTTAGACTAAGGGCAGCATTATTTAGGATGAAAACCAGGGAGCAGACTGCAAAAACTGCAAGGCTTAGTGGCAAACAACATGTTGACTCATAGGGGAGATGAAATGAGGAGCAGACTTTGTCCTAATTCTTCCTAAGCAATCTTAGTGAAGAGACCTTACTTAGTTTGTTCACCCCAGAGGGGTCAACAAAACTAGTTCAAATATCTTTATTTGGAGATGCTAAAACACAGAGAAATACAGACTGCTAGCCAGGTAACAGGGTGCTTCTCAATTCTAGTTTGTCTGTTATTTTTGACAACACAGTTTTGGGGTTAGATCTGCAGCTTCCTTCTTCTTGAAGGACTTGAGCAGCTTCTCACCTCTGGGGCAGCAGAGGAAGAGCATTCTGGCAGGTGATGCTTTCATCTCTTTTATTTAAAGCTGTGTTAACCCAAGTCTTAGAGTTCCACTGGTGGTATGTTAGGTGGTTTTAGGTGGATTGCAGGTTGGCTGGCTATGCACAGACATTAAGTAACTTGGAATCACATAGAAAGAAAAAGCTATGTGAAGACGCCTGTCTTCCCTTTGCTTTCCACCATGATTGTAAGTTTCTTGAGGCCCCCCCTCAAGCCATACAGAACTGTGAGTCAATTAAACCTCTTTCCTTTATACATTACCCACTCTTGAGTATCAGTTTTTCATTCTTTTTCTTTTTTGATTTTTGTTTTGAAACGGAGTCTCATTCTGTCACCCAGGCTGGAGTGCAGTGGCGCGATCTCACCTCACTGCAGCCTCCATCTCCTGGGTTCAAGCGATTCTCCTGCCTCAGCCTCTTGAGCAGCTGGGATTATAGGCACACACCACCATGACTGGATAACTTATGTATTTTTAGTAGAGACAGGGTTCCACCATGTTGGTCAGGCTGGTGTCGAGCTCCTCACCTCAGGTAGTCCACCTGCCTTGGCCTCCCAAAGTGCTAGGATGACAGGCATGAGCCACCACGCCCGGCCAGGTATTCTTTATAGCAGTGTGAAAATGGACTAATACACTAGGTTAGTAGGACTCTGTCCCTGGCTCTGTATCTCTCAGCCTTTCAGGCATCTTGATTATTTTGTTGAGGAAAAAAAAAAAATCTCATGTGGGAACTGAAACATCTTTTACACCTCTTTCTAGTACTTCCTAATTCCCTTGTTTACTAGGGAGCAGATCTGTTTCAAAACCTTGAGGAGGCCACAGTCTCTAGCTAGAGTTTAATAATATGGTTGTGTCTTTGTTAAATTTATTTTTACACATGCTTTCTATTTATGGCAAATGGAACTTGTTTTCCCAAATATAATAGCTATATGCCTCTTTTGAAAATAACTTATTTTATCCTAAGTAAAATGACTCCGTTTAAAGGAAACTAAAGAAATATGGCACACAGCCATGGCAGAAATTGAGAAAAGTGTCTACAAATGATGTCTGTCTAGGGCCACTGCTTCCAAAACATTATTCCTTGATGGTTAATCCTCTGGCAGTATGACAAACATCATCTTAGGAGGGTTAGCGCTGAGAACATCATTCCAATTACACATTGCAGTTAAAAGCCTACAGTGAGTAAAGGTGCCCTCTCTCTGGATAGCATATGCTTCTTGGCACACTTGTCCTGCCCCAGGAAGAATCCCTCAGCACTGCCAGGTGTCTGCCCCTAACCTGTACTGAGAACAACCCCACTGCGTATGCAGCATTCCTAGAAGCCCTCTGGGAGCCTAGTGCAATCTCCTCAACAATGCCTAAACAATCCAGGAGTTTGTTTCACTCATTGTGAATAAACACACGCAGCCGCGATGCTTGGGGATGCTTAGGCTCTTGCTCCCAGACGCCCATCCTTTGGCTGCCCGTGGGATGGATGCATCAGCTCTTCCCGGACGCCCGCCACGCTTCTGCTGAACGTTCATTCACACGTGCCTCAAGAAAATCTTCGGACACACACATCAAGCCATCTGGCATGGGAGTGTTTAATTTTGAGAGTGATCTTTTGTTTATTGAGAAGCGGACTCTTAAGGGGGAAAAAAAATCACTTCTGGCTGAAGAAGAGTTCCAACGCTGCTAAACTTCTCCCCCTAGTGGACTTTTGAATGAGACTTGAAAATCACTCTGAACCAGAAGCACAAAGACCACTGTCATCGGTGCTTGTAGCTTTTGAATTTCACAAAAATGGCATTAAAAAACAAAAAAAATCATTAACATGTGCATTTCCCTGCCACGCGCGCGCGCGCGTGTGTGTGTGTGTGTGTGTGTTTATACTATAAAACACCAACCACATGACTTTCAGGAAAAGGCAAAACTATGGAGACAGTAACAACAACAACAAAAATCTGTGATTGCCAGGGGCTGAGAGAGAAGGAGGGATGAATACAGAACTTTTTCAAAAAGATGATATTTTTACAGAAGTCTTAGGTTTACAGTAAAATGAATAGGGAGGTACAGAGATAGCCATATACTGCTGACATACATATAGCCTCTCTTATTATCAATATCCCACACTAGAATGATATATTGGTTATAATTGATGAATCTACAATGGCACACCATGATCATCTAAAGTCACAGTTTACATTAGGGTTCACTCTTTATGTCCATTCTATGACTTTGGACAAATACATAATGACATGCGTCTGTCACTTGTATCATACAGAGTAATTTCGCTTCCCTGTAAATCTTTTATGCTCCACCTGTCCATCCTTCCCTCCCACTTAATTCCTGGTGATCCCTGATCTTTTTACTCTCTCCATAGTTTTGCCTTTTCCAGAATGTCATATAGTTGGAATTTTACAGTATCTAACCTCTTCAGATTGGCTTCTTTCACTTACTAATATGCATTTAAGATTCTGCCATGTCTTTTCATGGCTTGATAGCTCATTTGTTTGCAGTGCTAAACAATATTCCATTGTCTGAATGTATACGGTTTATCCACAAACTATTCATATTTACCCTACTATATCCTATTAAAACATATCTTGGTTGCTTCCAAGTTTGGGCGATTGTGAGTAAAGCTGCTATAAATATATCTGTGTGCAGATTTTTGTGTAGCCATAGGCTTTCTGAGTGTGGTCTCAGGTCAGTAGCATCAGTATCACCTGGGAGCTTGTTAGAAATGCAGAACCTTAGGTCCACCAGATCTGCTGCATTAGAATCTGCATTTTAACAAGGTCTGTGGGTGATTTATGTTAAAGGTTGAGATGTGCTAATGTAGAATACCTGTTTATGGAAAGTAAAAAGTTCCTCTTCAAAGTTCCCCTTCTTCTTAAAGAATAATAATAATAATAATAAATATTAGAAATAATAGTTTCTTTTAAAGACTAACTTTCTTCAAAACCTTCTTGCGTTTTGCTAATAACTCCTTGTTAAGCCTTATCCTATGTAGCTGTTAGACATAAGGGAGTAAGTACATTCTATGTCTTTGTACTTTAATCAAGATATTTGTGGTAGACATGCTCACAGGCATGTAGTACATTCTATGTCCTTGTACTTTAATCAATATATTTGTACTAGACATGTTCACGGGCATGTTCTAGCTCACAGCCTAGGCCCCTTCATTATTTTGAAAGGTTATTACTTTTCTAAGTGCTTTCGCAAGCAACTTCCTCTTTTCCTTTTGTTCTCCATTGCCTCTACTGATTTAGAAAAGTTTTGAGTTAGTGGCCAATCAGGTTTAGCTTAGACTGTGAGGTCCAGCTCCAACCAATAGAGATTGGACACAGCAGTAAGGACCCAATGCGTAAGGGATAAATATTCCTACCTTTCCTTTGTTCATTGTACTTTCGTGGCAAGATTGCTGATGAGCAGTACCCTTTCTGCAGAAAGTAAAGTTGGCTTGCTGAGAAAACTTTTTGTCTGAATGTTAATTTTTCCTTGTGGTACCAGGGAACAAGCATTTTATTTATAACACTGGTCCCTATCCTCAACTTGATTTCAGCCCATTAGAAAACTTGGGGGGGAGAAACGTCTTTTGTGGAGTTATGCAGGAAGAAAAATGGCAATCTGCTTAACGATGACAAACTTCATGCACTGGGCCAGACGTGGAGGCTCCTGCCTGTAATCCCAGCACTTTGGGAGGCTGAGGCAGGTGGATCAACTGAAGCCAGGAGTTTGAGACTAGCCTGGCCAACATAGCAAAACCCCAACTCTTCTAAAAATACAAAAATTAGCCGTACGTGGTGGCACATACCTGTAATCCCAGCTACTTGAGAGGCTGAGGCAGAAGAATTGCTTGAACCTGGAAGGCAGAGGTTGCAGTGAGCCAGGATCGCATCACTGCACTCCAGCCTGGGCAACAAAGCAAGACTCTGTCAAAAAAAAAAAAAATGAACTTCATCCTTTTGATTTCATTTCTCAATTTCTTTACTCGCAGCTTTTCCCAACTGAGATGTCTTTATCTCTCCTCCACGTGTCCAGTTCTTGCTAAGTATTTATTCAGTAATTATCTCTGGGAACTTACCATATACCAGGCAGTATACTAGTTGGGCCCCACATCTGTCACGTCCTGTCTGCAGAATTTCTGCTATATA
Source organism: Macaca mulatta (assembly GCF_049350105.2). Classification (NCBI taxonomy): domain Eukaryota; kingdom Metazoa; phylum Chordata; class Mammalia; order Primates; family Cercopithecidae; genus Macaca; species Macaca mulatta. The sequence continues at coordinate 73,077,264 of NC_133425.1, forward strand.
ATTCTGTGTTAGACAGCTGCCATGGCCCCTTAGGTCACAAGCCGCTGGGAATTTGAACAGTGATTGAGAGGGAATTTCATCTTCCACCAGATGGGCAGGGAAAAGGTTGAGTTAATCTCATCTAGTTCCTCAGGGGTGGGGAACCACCTTTTATTGTTGGATTGTACACTGTAAATGAAGCCCCTAATCCTGAGATGCAGCATGGGTTTTTTCTCACTTGCCAATCATGAATGTGTGTTAATGATTCCTGAAGCATTCTACTGAGGGCTCCTAGAGAACATGCAATAAGGGGGAAAAGTTATTTTTTAAAAAAGTGCAAATCCAATCACTTGACTGCTTAAAATATTTCAATAATTTTTCAATCCTCTTAGGTCATGGTAGGGATTTGGGTCTTTAGTGCACAAGTTCCTGAATGGCCTAGACTTTATCAACCTCACTAGCATTATCTTTTCCACTCCTTTTTTTTTTTTTCAATTCCAGCCACACTTGCTTTCCTTCTGTTCTCTCTTAAATTCCATGTTCCTTCCTACCACAGGGACTTTGCACATGATCTTTCTTTCTTTCCTTCCTTCCTTCCTTCCTTCTCTCTTTTCTTTTTTTTTTTTTTTTTTTTTGACAGAGGCTGACTCTGTCACCCAGGCTGGAGTCCAGTGGCGTGATCTTGGCTCACTGCAACCTCCGCCTCCTGGCTTTGAGCAATTCTCCTGCTTCAGCCTCCCAAGTAGCTGGGATTATAGGCATGCACCACCATACCTGGCTAATTTTTTTGTATTTTTAGTAGAGACAGGGTTTCATCATGTTGACCAGGGTGGTCTCAAACTCCTGACCTCAAGTGATCCACTGGCCTCGGCTTCCCAAAGTGCTGGGATTGTAGGCGTGAACCACCATGCCCGGCCTGCACATGATCTTTCTCAGCCTCCTTTATCTGAAAAATTCCTAGTCATCCTTTGGACCTTGGTCAAAATATCCCTTTTTCAAGGAAAGTGTTCTCATCTCCCAAGCCAGGCACTGGTCCTCTGCTCATGCATTCTCGATGCTGCATACGGCTCCTTCAAAATGCTTACCACATTTTCACTGAACTATTATTTCTATGATTATTTACTGGTTACTGCCCTCTCCAGACCTATGCTGTTGATTCCGGTAACACCTGGTCACATGTGGCTGTTGAACATTTGAATGGTCACTAGTGTAACAACAGAAATCAATTTTTAATGTTATTTAATTCCAATAAATATAAAAGCTGATACTTGATTTCCTTTATGGGAATTTTAAAAGTATGGAACAACTGGAGTATGCAAAGCTACTTTTTCAGGTGTAAATTTGATGAAATCTAAAACAGACCAAGTATTTCCAATGGAAACCTAGCATCTGAATTAATATGTGCTGTATTCGTAAAATATAAACTAGATGAAGACTTAGTATGAACAGTAATGTAAAATACCTTATTAGTATTTTTTATATTGAGTTTATGTTGAAAAGATAACAGGAGTGATGGAAACAAAATATATTGACAAGTTTGTTAAATTAACAGATTATTTGTACCTGTTTCCTTTTACATTCCCGTGTGACTCCTAGGAAATCTCAATTACGTCTGTGGCTCACATTATATTTCTGCTGGACCGTGCTGCTCTACTCTAGGTTGTAAGGAGAGTTCTTAAAACCAGAACCAAGCATCAATTTAAGTGTTCAGCACCTAGTAAAGTAGCTGGAAAATAACAGATGCGGAATAAACATTTTTGTGACATTTAAATAAATGAATGAGTAGCCATCTCTGTAAACATGAAGACAGGGTATAGCACGTTTGCTCTATATTTTCTTTTTTGTTTTTTTTGGTTTTTTTTCTTTATTTTTTTTTGAGACAGAGTCTCGCTCTGTGGCCCAGGCTGGAGTGCAGTGGCGTGATCTTGGCTTACTGCAACCTCTGCCTCCCCGGTTCAAGCGATTCTCCAGCTTCAGCCTTCTGCATAGCTGAGACTACAGGCGCACCACCACACCTGGCTAATATTTTTTGGTTTTGGTAGAGATAAAATTTCACCATGTTGTCCAGGCTGGTCTCGAACTCCTGAACTCAAGTGATCTGCCTGCCTTGGCCTCCCAAAGTGCTGGCATTACAAGTGTGAACCACTGCACCCGGGCTGTCCTATATTTTCTAACTTTATGCTAATTTTTTCTTTGCCTAGCATAGGGCCTTGAAAACAATGATAACAACTGCAACTGTCATTTTCAGTCACCTACTATTTGCAAAGGACTTTTAACCTTGTACAAATGTTGTCTCAGTTAGAGACAATGTATATGAAGTAACTTACCCAATTATCACATTATTAGACAATTACCAATTGTCACATTATTAGAAGACAGCATCTAGTAAACAATTGCTTGTCAATAATTGACTGAATAAACAACCCCACAAGGCCCAATAGGGCTCAATTATTATTGCGTTCACTCAATTATTGACCAAAAACAGGGCTTTGTGGGGTGGTTTGTTTTTTCACTCAATTATTGACAAGCAATTCAAGAATTATGATGAAATCTTTCAAGATTTCTGTTGCCTTGGATGTGAATATGAATCCTTCGATTTTGTCTGATTTGAGATTACTTTCCCCAGTTTATAAAAGCTCCTAAGGGATTTTTAAGTCTGAAATTCTGAAATAGAATCAAGAAAAAATAATCTGTTAACAAAAGAGTAAGATTCTTAGGTTACAATAAATTAGCTTTGGAAACACCAAACACACATCAGCCCTCACGAGCTTGAGAGAAGGTCCTGTTCAATCTGTAATTTGCCCAAAGATACCCTAAAAACACCACAAAACCTAATTAATTAGGAATAGGTGAACTTCAACGTGCTGGAGCCATTCAGCACTTTAGGCTAATTATCCAGTCTTACAAGCACAAGGAAACACACTGTGTATTTGGCTACATGCTTTGCTCTCCACTTTTAAACCCGTATGTATATTTTAATGGCAATTTAATCCATATGGTTGAGATTATTTGCATTCAATTCATCAGAAAGCAACTTCTGAAAGAAACTCCAATCTAATCACTTCCTCAGTGTGCTGTGCCAGACGTGAGCTCCTTCTGTACAAATTTCTCTAGCAGAGCCGGCTGGGTGGTATTAACATTTGTGTTAGCTAAAGGCAACATAGAGATTAAGTACAGGGTCCCCTCAAGCCAAATAGCCTAGGTTCAAAAATCTGTATTTCACCACTTAGTGTGTGTGTGACTTTGGACTTACTTTCCTGATAGGGTTTGGATCTGTGTTCCCATCTAAATCTCATGCCCAATTGTATTCCTCAGTGTTGGAGGTGGGGCCTGGTGGGAGGTCATTGAATCATGAGGGTGGATTCTTATGGTTTAACACCATTGCCCTTGGTGCTGTCACCACGATAGTGAGTTCTCATGAGATCTGGTGGTTTAAAGTGTGTGGCACCTACCCCTCACCCCTCTTGCTCCCGCTCCAGCCATACAAGAGGTGCCTGGTTCCCTGTCACCTTCTGCCATGATTGTAAGTGTCTTGAGGCCTCCCCGGAAGCCAAGCAGATGCCAGCCTCATGCTTCCTGTACAGGCTGTGAAACCATGAGCCAATTAAACCTCTTTTCTTTATAAATTACCCAGTCTCAGGTATTTCTTTACAGCAATGCAAGAATGGATGAATACATTTCCTTATTCATGAAAAGGGTAAAGTAACAATAGCCCATGTGGGTTATTGTAAAGATGAACTGAGTCCATGTAAAGGCTTCCCTCTGTGAAGCTTCTAAAAGCCAGACACTGTTCTAACCATTAGCTATCAGTGTTATTATTAGGCTCAGTTGCAAGTGACAGAAAAATAACACTGGAATGGCTTGTACGTGATGGTTTATTTCTTTTACACATAAACGCAGGCAGTCCAGGGCTGGTATGATGACCCCATGCTCATCAAGAACCCAGATGCTTTGTATTTTGTTTCTCTACCAACATCAGCACACAATTCTCACCCTCTGATCCAAGGTGATAACCCCAGCGCTAGCCAATTTGCCCATGTTCCAGCCAGAAGGAAGGAAGAAAGAGAGAAAGTCACATTTCCTTCCTTCAAGACTGCTTCCTAAGATTGCTTGGGGCCAGGAGTTCAAAAACAGTCTGGGCACCATAGTGAAACCTTGTCTCCATAAAAAAAAATAAATAAATAAACAATTAGCTGGGCATGGTGACACGTGCCTGTAGTCCCAGCTACTCGCTACCCAGGAGGCTGGAGACAGGAAGATCCCTTGAGCCCAGGAGTTCGAGTCTGCAGTGAGCCACAATCCTAATCTGCACTCCAACCTGAATGACAAAGCGAGACCCCACCTCCAATTTTTTTTTTTTTTTTTTAAGGATGCTTCCTAGAGGTTACACATACACCTTCTGCTTCTATCCCAATGAATGGAACTTAATCTCATAGCCATGAGTAGTCTTAAAGGAGACTGACTAACGTAGTTTTTTATTCTATAATTTATTCTATTATTATGACTGTAGAAAAAGAGAGAGAATACATATTGAGAACAACCAGCTGTCTCTGTCACAGATATGGAGTAAAGGATGAAACACTCCATTCTTGACAACAAGCTGTGTGCGGATTTGGCATGCAGACCAAATGGAGATCTTCGGAAAATAGAACGCGGTTGGAGAAAACTACATCTTTAACTCAGTCCGCAGCAGTCTCCACATGCTGTTTGTTTATAAATCCCATAAATATATGCTGCATAAGACACTAAATAAATGTTGATTCTAATTATTGTACAAAAGTGACCACAAATCTCCTCTTCTTTCCACTCTCACCAGAATTATATCCATGCAAGATCTTCAGATGCTTGTGGATTTAGAAAGAAAAGATCACAATTTCTCTTGCCACACTCCAAAGCCAACTTGTAACCCTTCTTCCTCTATCATAACTGAGAAAGTGATGATGCTCCAGCAAGCTCATGGTGCCCCTCCAGAGACTGACCACAGATGCTTGTGTTAGACAAGACACCTTCCCACCCCGTCTGCGTCTTTACAAATAAAAGATGTTGACAACACACCCATAGATAATAGGAAACATATTTTTGGCCAGTGAATGAGCTTTTTTTGGTCAGGCTTGAGGACTGTAGCAGATATTTGTTGGAAGCCTTCCCAGCAGCCCACTCCACTTTCTCCTTCTGAACAACAAAACAGTATTTCCCAGCCTTGCAGTGAGGCTTAGGACTGGCTTAAGCCAATCAAAATGTGTGCAACCCTGTGTCCACAACAATTATTTCAGACTTGGGCATGTGATGGAATGAGATGTGAAAATGTGGGAGCCTTGGAGAAAGAAGTTTCAGTGGATGTTGCCATTCTCTTGGCTTCACAGAGATATTCGGTTTGAGTTGGGGTTTCTGTTAAGTAGTATTCTCATCAACACTGAGCCGTGAAAGGAAATGCTGGCAATATTTAACAGGAGACAAACTAATCAGGAGGCCATAAGTGAACATTTATGATACCAGGCGTACCAAGATGGAAATACTACTCTACCATTTTACCACCTGTGTTATTTGAAGGAAACACAAGACGCAGTTTCTGAATCAGGAAACTGGGGATAACTATATTGATCTCACGGCATTGTGTATATAATGTCAGACAACAGAAATGAAATTGCCCAGTGCCAAGCCTATTTCCCAGACATAGAAATCAATAAGGACACAAATAAAAAGAAAAGTAAAAATTATGTTTGCTGAGTGGCTGGCTACTATAAAAACAAATTGTATATGAAGAGTCCCTGTAAGGTATACCCAAAGAGGCAGAAGGGCAGAGCTAGGATAAGCAGCTTGGATCCCGAGACTTCACGTGACAGGACATGAATGACAGCAATCCCAGACACTCTGAGTAAAATTCACATACAGTAAGCAGAACGTACATTTTATGGCATAGTTCTGCAAGTTGACAAGCACATTCTGTTGTATAACCATCATCCCACTCAAGATATGGAATAGTTCTACCATCTGCCAAAATTCCTCCATACTGCTTTGAAATTGATTCCTTTCTCCATCCCAATTCCTACCCCCAAAAGATCCACGAGTCACTGATCCCTTTTTTGTCCCTATAGTTTAACCTTTTCCAGAATGGCATATAAACAGAATCATCCACTTAGTGGTCTTTTGAGTCTGACTTCTTTTACATCATATAATGCATTTGAGAATCATCCAGGTTGGGGTGTAAACCAGTATTTTGTTTCCATTGCTAGCCATTTAACATTTGATTAAAGCCCATCTTTCTTCTTAACGGTGTAAGCCACATGGGATGACAGACTGGAGGGAAAGAGAGCTGAGTTCCAATTATCATTTTCAAACATATGCACCCAAATACATATATTTGAAACTGTTGGATGGAAAGCAGCATGTTGGAATGTGCTATAGACTGAATCATGTACCAGCAAAAATCCTGTGTTGAAGCCCCAGCCCCCACTGTGACTGTATTTAGAGACAGAATCTTTAGGAGGTAATTAAGGTTAAATGAGATCACCTGCGTGCAGTGGCACACACCTGTAATCCCAGTACTTTGGGAGGCCAAGGTGGGCAGACAGGTTGAGCTCAGGGCTTGAGAACAGCCTGGGCAACATAGTGAAACCCTGTCTCTACAAAAAATACAAAAATTAGCTGGGCATGGTAGCACGCACCTGTGGTCCCAACTACTTGGGAGGCTGAGGTGGGAGGATGGCTTGAGCCTAGAAGGGGAAGGTTGCAATGAGCCGAGATTGAGCCACTGCACTCCAGCTGGGACAACAGACCAAGACCTTGTCTCAACAACAACAACAACAACAACAGAAAAGTCACAGGAGGCCATAAGGGTGGGGCCCTAATCCAATAGGATTGGTGCCCTTATAAGAGGAGGAAGAGAGACCAGAGCTAGGCAGCACACTCTCTCTTTCTTCCCCAACCCCACCTCCCTAGCCATGTGAGGATACAGCAAGAAGCCAAAAAGAGAGACCTCACCAGAACCCAACTATGCTGGAGTTTCATTTGGGACTTGTAGCCTCCAGAATGGAAGAAAGTTAATTCCTGTTGTTTAAACAACCCAATACCAAACTACAGTATTTTGTTATGGCAGTTTAAGCAGACCAATACTGAGTGGCTCAGAAAACAGACCTGCAGCCAGGAGTCAGTGAGCTGGGTTTGATCCCAAACGTGTTTCCTTTTTTATAGAACAGGGATGAAAATAACCTTCCATGCAGGCTCATCATGAAGACTAAACCACATAGATGATATGTAAAATTTTTAACCCATTTCTTGACACTAGGAAATGCCCAGTGTGGGGCACTTCATATTGCCCAGCTTTGTATCCATCCCTGCACCCAGTATGAACTCTTATATATGCAAGGATGCTCTGGAAATATTGGCACAAAAAAATTGAAATGCAATTGGACACACTAAGGAACCTGTCTTGTGTTTTGATTTTTTTAATTTGTAAAATGAAGTTGTTAATGCAAACGAATGTTTCTGAAATCCATCTAGTGTGTTTAACACAATCTAAACAGAAAATGATTTTATGATAGTCATTTCCATGTTAGTATAAGCAGATTTCAGTTATTGACACAATTAGATGTTTGCATGTTAAACTATTTACCAATAATTATGAAAAGGAAGCATGTGTAACTTTGTGAAGTATAATGTATCTACAACCAGACGGAAAAGATTTGGGAGAGGTAAAGAGGGACAGTGAGGTGCTTTTTTTTGCACCTGGAATGACAATTGGTTCTTCTCAAGGCTTTGAGGGGGGCCTAAGGTAAAGAGGAATGAGAAGAGCAACTTGTCTCTTGGCCTTCATAGCTCCCTTAAGGAAGGAAGACGGGACAGGTGGCTGTTTTGTCTACTCATTGGTACCCACAGTGCAATGCTAGAGCTGGCTCATTCCAGCTCTTGAGAGCCAATTGTGCACTTCCCTTCCCAGCTCCATGTTCAGCGATATCATGTTGGTGGCTTAAAATTGGCCATGCTGGGAATTTACACCATGCAAGGTGTGATGGTCAATAACTGAGTGTCAACTTGATTGAATTGAAGGATGAAAAGTATTGTTCCTGAGTGTGTCTGTAAAGGTGTTGCCAAAGGAGGTGAATGTCTGAGTTAGTGAACTGGGAGAGGCAGACTCAACCTCAGTCTGGGTGGGCACCATCTAATCAGCTGCCAGCACGGCTAGAGAAAAGCAGACAGGAGAAGATGGAACAGCAGACTTGCTGAGTCTTCCAGCCTTCATCTTTCTACCCTGCTGGATGCTTCCTGCCCTCGAACATCAGACTCCGAATTCTTCAGCTTTTGGACTCTTGGACTTACACCAGTGGTTTGCCAGGGGCTTTCGGGAGTTTGACCACAGACTGAAGGCTGCACTGTGGGCTTGCTTCCCTACTTTTGAGGTTTTGGGACTCGGACTGATCCACCACTGTTTTCCCTGGTCCTCAACTTGCGCACGGCCTATTGTAGGACTTGACCTTGTGATCGTGTGAGTCAACAGTCCTTAATAAACTCCCATTCATATATACATATATCCTATTAGTTCTTTCCCTCTACAGAATGCTGACGAATACAGAAGGCAAATGCTATGCATGAGGGCATCCCTCACTTCTCTGGAGAGCCAGTTGTTAAACATTTACTAGGGCCATGGCCCAGAGTCACTACTTCCCAGGGAAGGAGCAGGGAACGATGCAAACTGCCCTTCAGAAATCCCTAAGAAGGGTGGAACGTGGATAGCAGAGGTCTGGGGTAAATGGACCAAGAGAGTCAAGAAGGTTAAGGAAGCCCAGAATTTGGAGTTCATTTTTGTTTATTTTTTTGAGACAGAGTCTCACTCTGGAGTGCAGTGGTGGGATATCAGCTCACCGCGACCTCCACCTCCCGGGTTCAAGCGATTCTCCTGCCTCAGCCTCCCGAGTAGCTGGGACTACAGGTGCGCACCACCACGCCTGGTTAATTTTTGTACTTTTAGTAGAGACAGGGTTTCGTCATTTTGTCCAGGCTGGTCTTGAACTCCTGACCTCAGGTGATCCTCCCACCTTGTCCTCTCAAAGCTCTAGGATGATAGGCATGAGCCATTGCGCCCTGCTAGAATTTGGATTTTAGACAGAAGATCTTTCTTTATCCCTCACCATTTTTGAGGTTCAATGTATATTTGAGACCTGATTCCGATAATTAAACCATGTGTGGAATTGAGAAAAGAATCTTCACGGGGGTCTTTTTACCCAGTAACTCCACTGCCAAAACAGCTACCTCCAATGCAAGTATAAAGAATTCATGCAAGGATTTAGGTCATCAGGCGGCTTCACACATTGTCATTGTCATAGAGTACAGCCTGGAACCATCTAACATCCTGCAACAAGGCTCTAGTTACCTCTATTATGGTGAACCCATGCAAGCAGGTACTGTCAGTCTTTAAATATTCTTCTAAAATTTGATTCCTGATAGTGTGGGAGAGGAGCCATGACAAGTGAGAAAAGTTACAAAGCAGAATGATTTTAATAAAAGTTGCATAAAATGTAAAAAACCATAAAGGTTATAGAGTAGTTAACTGTGAGTGGTGGGGTTAATGGTAATTTTTTTTTCCTTTGGTGCTTTTCTATGTTTTCAAATTTCCCCATGGTGAGAAGGCATGACTTCTTGAAATAAGGAAAAAATGAAATACTGCTTTTGGTTTGTTTTGTTTTGTTTTTGAAATGGAGTCTCTGTCACCCAGTCTGGAATGCAGTGGCTCCATCTCGGCTCACTGCGACTTCTGCCTCCTGGGTTCAAGTGGTCCTCCTGCCTCAGCCTCCCAAGTAGCTGGGATTACAGGCATGTGCCATTATGCTCAGCTAATTTTGTATTTTTAAGTAATTTCTCCAACTAGATAATGTAGCACCTTAAAACCTAAAATGTGGTTTCTCTACATAAAAATAGTTTGAAGCCGGGCGCAGTGGCTCTCACCTGTAATTCCAGCACTTTGGGAGGCCGAGGTGGGTGGATCACGAGGTCAGGAGTTCAAGACCAGCCTGGCTAACATGGTGAAACCCTGTCACTACTAAAAATACAAATATTAGCTGAGCGTGGCACCTGTAGTCCCAGCTACTCAGGAGGCTAAGGGAGGAGAATCACTTGAACCCGGGAGGTGGCGGTTGCAGTGAGCTGAGTTCATGCCACTGCGCTCCAGCCTGGGCAACATGGTGAGACTTGGTATTAAAAAAAAAAAAAAGTTTTTGAATTAATGAGATTTAACAACCATTATGCCTAATAGGTAATAAAACAAGGATAATGAAATCATCAATTGTATCTGATAAAACAACCATAGCTATTTCTTTCTCCTTCCTGTATCTTCCTCCTGCTTCTTTTACTGATAACATTTAAGGATCATTTTCCACATATAAGCCTTGGAGCCAAGTAAATTAAATAAATTAACTCGTTTATTTTTCAGAACAAAACTATGAAATGGATACCACTTATATCTCCATGCAGAAACATACAGAAACAGAAACCTAGCATCAATAAATGTGTTGCCCAAATTCTCATTGCCAGTAAATGCAAAACTCTAACCCTAGTTAATAAAAGCACACATTCTGTATCAGTAAATAATCAAATTAAGCCTTGTTACTCACATGGTTGTCCCTTTAAGGAGTTAGAAGGCTCAATGCTCAGCAAGTTAAGATCAAATATGTACTTTTAGTTCTACGGATTCCTTGGGCTGTGGTCACAGTTGAAGACTAAACAATTGCAACACAATGACCCACACTGCAGATATTTACTGAAAAACACAAAGGAACTTTTCACCTATCAACTATCAACATGACTTTAGAGACAGTCAACAGGATTTTCAGTTGGTCAGGCAAGAACTAATCGCTGAGCATTTCATGTGTACATGACACTGTTACTACTTTCTGGGGATACAGCAGCAAAATAAGGTGAATATGATCCATGTCCTTATGCAGTGTGTAGCCTTGTAAGACAGACTAAGGAACTCAACAAGCAAGATAAACGCTGTGATGGAGAATTGCAGGCTTCGCTGTGAAGCTGTCACTCTCTTGACATAATAATGGTTACACTCATAGCTACATTCAGTCCCAGTTTAATCTGATCATCTTTTATAAACTGACAATGCTTAGCAAATTTTTTTGTACACAGGGTAGATTCATTGCATGCACTCTTCTGGGTCTTGATAAACCAATTTCTAAATGTGCAGAGACTTACAAACTAGAATAGACCAGGACTCCTGCAAAACACCTCTTAGGAATACAGCAAGAGTTTGAGACTTAGTAAGAGAATGGCGATTACGCAGGTGGCTAAAGGAGTGGCCGCTTCCAATATTCCTCTTGAAAGAAACATTATCACCCCCCACTGCTCGGCCCTCGCTCATTTAATAAAAGACTACACTTTCCATCCTGGTACCAGAATTCCAGGAAATCCCTCACACACACCCCAAGGAACCCCAGGATTGCCATTTCTCCTGACAGGGAGACTCGTTCAGTGTGACATCTGGCTGGCCTTATTGGCGGATTTCTCATGCGCTTCCCTTTGCTGCAATATGCATATTACCCAGCAGAGGGCAGGATTATACAACACATTCTCCCCACTAGCACTAAACAAGAGGGAGGATGGCACGGACCCACCAGCGTCAAAGGAGGTTAAAAAGCACAGGACACATTTTTGACTGTGTGCTAAGAGATGACAGCATGAGAAATATTAAATACTTGGAGCTGGGACTCAATATGCCTGGACCCTGGAGTCTGACTGGTAGGCACTTCACCTGTGGATCGCAATTTTCCCAACAGGATGGTGAAAGTTTTATGCTATTAGGTTGCAAAAGTAATTGCGGTTTTCTCCATTAAAAAGTAATGGTCCTCAAATCTTATTTCTCCTCTAAATTTCTATAATTCTACATTTTGGCTTATTTAATAAATAAACCTCAAATGTAATAAGTGACCCTCGAATCTTATTTAATAAATGACCCCCAAATCTTATTTCTCCTCTAAATTTCTATAATTCTACATTTTGGCTCATTCTGAAGTAACTCCCCTGAAGTTGTACTCTTTCTAGAATACCAATTGGACCACGTGTTTCCCTGGTTTAAAATCTGAGTGTAGGAACTTAGAATGTGAGATCATTCACACCTAAAGGCTCCAAGTCTCTCCTTCAACTCAAGAGCAAAATCTTCCTCCCCAGTTTGGGAATCAGAGGTTGTGTTGGTGATAGGAGTAATAATAATACTACTAATAATATGACAGTATTTGTTGATGTACCAGGCAATGTGCCAAGCGCTTTACATGCATTAATGCATGCAGTCCTCTCTCTCACCCAATGAAGTCAATTCTCTTACTATCCGTATTTTTAAATAAGGACAAAGAGATCGCTATTGTTCGATGAGGACAAAGACAAAAGATGAAGTGCATTGCCCGAGAGCATGCTGATAGGAAATGCTGCCACTGGGTCTAAACTCCAGAGAATGGGCTCACAGCTGCTCTTCTACTGCCTTCAACGACTCTGGAGGTGGGAGAGGAGCTGACCAAAGACAACTACCGGACTTTGAACTAAGACGTGTTCATTTATTCACTCATTCACATAGTCTCTCAAAGACGTACATACTATGTCTCAGGTACTTCATTAAGCACTGGAATCCCAAAATGTGTAATGCAGCATCTGCCTGGTTATATGGGTTTCTGCCATAAAGTTCAGAAGCCTGGGAGTAAGAACAGGAAAGGCAAATTCACTACTGATACAAAGGTAAGGTTTTCCTGGGTAGGCACAGTGAAAATAGGGTTCGGGGTTTGAAAGGTGCTAGGGAGACAGTGGTTCAGGCAACCAACCATGAGGTCCAGCTAAAAACACGAGCACCTTCCTGATCTGCAGCCTGGCTGTGTTATGAATCTGCCCCACTTCCTAGCTTTTCCCCAGCAAATCACTCTGTGTTGCTAACTGGGCTAAATGCCCCAGGCAAAGGGCCAGAAATACTGGATTCCCTCATAGCACTGATTATGCAACCCAGGGAAACCATTCACCATCTCTGAGCTTACTTCTCTCATCTATAAAATGAGGCACCATTCAGCTCAATGAGTAGAAAAATATTTATAGAGGAACACAGTGTGACAGGCACAGTGCTTCACGCCAAGAACATAAGAGGATATTTCCTTCCTCAAATAGTTCACATCTGAACACATTCTAGATGTGTCTAATCTATAATTACAAAACAGTGCTCCTATCTCTGAAAGACGATTCTACAGGGCAGCATGACTACCGTTACTAATAGCCTGTGTTTGGGGATACCTAATTTGGGCCAAGCTCTCCATATAAATTATTTTTATAATCCTTTACAATAACCCTCTGGGGCTGGGTGCGGTGGCTCACAACTGTAATCCCAGCACTTTGGGAGGCTGAGGTGGGCAGATCACCTGAGGTTAGGAGTTCAAGACCAACCTGGCCAACATAGTGAAACCCTGTCTCTACTAAAAACACAAAAAAATTAGCCAGGCAAGGTGGCGGGCACCTGTAATCCCAGCTGCTTGGGAGGCTGAGGCAGGAGAATGGTGTGAGCCGGAGGTTGCAGTGAGCCGAGACCCTGCCGTTGCACTCCAACCTGGACCTCAAGAACGAAATTCTGTCTCAAAACCAAACAAACAAAAGCAAAACAAAACCCTCTGGGACAGACATAATTCTTATTATGTTTTCTGACAGAAAAGCTGAGGATTAAAAAATGTCAGTTGCTCATTGTATTAGATTATTTTCACACTGCTAATAAAGACATACCCAAGACTGGGTAATTTATAAAGAAAAGAGGCCTAATTGACTCACAGTTCAGCATGGCTGGGGAGGCCTCAGGAAACCCACAGTCATGGTGGAAGAGAATGCAAACACATCCTTCTTCACGTGGCAGCAGCAAGGAGAAGTGCAGGGTGAGAAGTGGGGGAAAGCCCCTTAGAAAACCACCAGATCTTGTGAGAACTCACTCGGTATCATGAGAACAGCATGGATTCAATTACTTCCCATTGGGTCTCTCTCACGACATGTGGGGATTATGGGAATTACAGTTCATTATGAGATGTGGGTGGGGACGCAGCCAAACCATATCACTCACCAATGATAGTAGGAAGTACCAGGCACAGTGGCTCATGCCTGTGATTCCAGCACTTTGGGAGGTCGAGGGGCAAGGATTGCTTGAACCCAGGAATTCAAGACCAGCCTGGGCAAGATAAAGAGACTCCATCTCTACTAAAAATACAAAAACACTAGCAATGCACCTATAGTCCCAGCTACTTGGGAGGCTGAGGTGGGAGAATCACCTGAACCTGGGATATCAAGGCTGTGGTAAGCTGTGATTGTACCATTGCCACTCCAGCCTGGGAGATAGGAGTGAGACCCCATCCCAGAAGAAAAAAAAAAAAAAAGGCCAGGCACAGTGGCTCACACCTATAATCTCAATACTTTGGGAGGTGGAGATGGGTGGATCACTTGAGACCAGGAGTTCAAGGCCACCCCTGTCTGACATGGGCAAACCCCATCTCTACTAAATATACAAAAATCAGCTGGGCATGGTGGCATGCACCTGTAATGCCAGCTACTCAGGGGGCTGAGGCTGGAGAATCACTTGAACTTGAGAGGCAGAGGTTGCAGTGAGTTGAGATCACACCACTGCACTACAGCATGGGTGACAGAGCGAGACTTGGTCTCAAAAAAGAAAGAAAGAAAAAGGATGGTAAGAGATGGTAGAATCAGAACTCAAAATGTAGGCCTGGTTGAGACCAGTGACTGTTTGTTCTTAATCACTATGGAAGCCGAGAGCAGAAGACCCAGCTCTCCTAGGAGGTGAAAGGTCAAGTCTGAAACGTCATGTGATGCCTGCTTGGATTCTTGAGAATGGTCTGTGCTGATCTTATAAATCTCTCTCCTAGACTTAAATTTCTCTACTTACTTTTCAGTCCTTATCCAAGAAAAGTTGGCTTAATACATAGAACTAGAATCGAGGCAAATTAGATTCCTTCAAACACCTCCCATAATGTCTGCTTCATGGCTCTTCAAAAAAGACATGCAATGCTGTGAAATGCTAATTTGATACATAACCAAAGGAAAGTAACATGCTTTTGTCTTGGCTCATTCATAGCTGTTAGCTGAGCACCACCGTTTATTTCCAGGGCTAGCCTTGCATATAGCACAATTATGGAAAAAGGCTGTCAGTACTAATTGCTCCATGGCATGCCCAGAAAATTCTACAGAATCTGAAACGCTGACAAACAGTCCAGACCCACTGGAAAACATCTGTAAATCACAATCTTTTAATTTAAACGAACATGGTGGGAAGTTTCAGCTTCAATGACTTACTAAATTCCTGAGCCGTCTTAAAGTCTTGTATTCTTTTCTTTCCTAAGCCAAAGAATAAAACAGCCCTGAAGGTTGTATTTTTTACAGTGTGAAGCCAAAATGACTACTATAGTTGTTAATGTTTAAAACGACATTTCAGATATGCCATCTAACTGAAATGAAAATTTTAGGAGGCTATGGATCGTTATAAAAATATTTTTAAAGGCATAATTTATCTACAGCACCATAAAATTCATTTGTTTTAAGTGTACAATTCAATTTTTTTAGTACATTTTCAGAGTTATGGAACTATCGCCATAATCCAGTTTTAGAACATTTCCGTTAGCCTAAGGAGGTCCCTTGTGTCAGTTTGAGGTTACATGCCTCATTTCCACCTCCAGTAACCCCTAATCCTCTGTTGCTAAAATTCTGCTTTTCATGACATTTCATGTAAATGCCATCACAGAAACTGTGTTTGCATCTGGCTTCTTTCACTCAGCATATGTTTTTCAGATTCATCTACCTTTTAGCATGTAATAGGGCTTTCTTCCTTTTTTATTCCTGATTAATATTACTTTTATGGATGCAGTTCATTTTGTTTAAGCATTTACCATTCAATGGATTTGTGATGTTTCCAGTCTTCGGCCATTACAAATAATGCTGCTGTGATAATTCACGTCCAGTTCTTCATGTGGACATGTGTTCTCATTTCTCTCGTGTAGATACCTTGTAATAGAATTGCTGGATTATACAGCAAATTTATGTCTAATTTTTAATACTTTGAACCCCCCCCCCTTTTTTTTTTTTTTTTTTGAGACAGTGTGTCGCTTCGTTGCCTAGGCTGGAGTGCAGTAGCATGATCACAGCTCACTGTAGCCTCACCTTCCAGGGCTCAAGCGATCCTCCCACCTCAGCCTCCAGAGTAACTGAGACTACAGGCGCATGCCACCTTGCCCAACTTTTTTTTTTTTTTTTTTTTTTTAAGAGAAAGGGTTTCCCTATGTTTCCCAGGCTGGTCTCAAACCTCTGGGCTCAAGCAATACTCCTGCCTCAGCCTCCCAAAGCGTTGGGATTACAGATGTGAGCCTTTGTGCCAGGTCTGAACTTGTTTTATGTGTAACATTTTAAGAAACTGCCAAATTGTTTTCCAACGTGGCTGCACTATTTTACATTCCCATGCTGGTCATTTTTTGGGGGCAGGCTGGGGGGTGGTAATTTTTTGTAGAGATAGGGTCTTGCTATGTTGCCCAGGCTGGTCTCAAATTCCTGGTCTCAAGCAATCCTTCTACCTCAGCCTTCCAAAGTGTTGGAATTACAGACGTGAGCCACTGTGCCTGGCCTCTCATAATGGTCTTTTTTAATAAGACAAAGGATTTTCTTAAAAAAAAAAAAAAAAAAAAAAAAAAAAAGGAAAGAAAGAAAGAAAAGAAACTATAGTGTGAAAAAAAAAAAAAATGCCCTGGAAATACTCCTGGGACAAAGGTGCTGTAGAAAACAGAGTGTTAGCAGAAGCAGGAGTTTTCTGAGTTGTTTTATCAACTCAAAATGCTGGGAATTTCAACTATCTTTAATCCAAAAAGCCTTCTGGTTTTAAGCTGCCTCAAACCTAGTTCTTGCTCCATTGGGAGAAGTTGAAAGGGAAACGAATGCTAGGTCTCTTAGTAAATAATCCAGTAATTATATATTCAGACTGTCACCCTACCCTACCCTTCCACATTTCCCAGCCATGCCCTGGCCCGTGTCTCTTTACATTTACAACAGCTTTCTGGCTTATCTTACTGGCTCTCTGCAGCTACCTTGAACTCCACTGCCACTTCTAAACCTGAGCGAAGCATTCCTTTTCTTGGTTTCCCTAATACCCTGTGTATGCCTTTTATGGTAAGATTTTCCAGCTTCTCTCAAGGGACTATATTTACTTATTTTTATCTCTTCAGTACTCAATATAGACTTTGCCTCATTGTGTCTACTCAATCATATTGCATGGACCAATGAATGCATTGATTAACACAGAATAAGCCCTATCTATTGAATTTATCATGGTCTTCATCTCATAACTGAAATATGTTTCAAATAAGGATAGCTTTGAATGTCTGTCCAGTTAACTTCTGATTTTCTACAAAAATAACTAGAAACTGAGCCTAGAATTGTCTGTCAGCTCTACAAAAATGCCGCGGGTTCCATCTCTCATCAGCTTTGTGGCCTTGGCCTCATTACATAATTTTGCTAAGCATCAGTTTCTTCACCTAAAACCATTGTTATAAGGATTAAATGAGATAATCCATAGAAAGTCCTTGGTTATTATTTTATTACATCATCGTTCTAACACTTATTGAATACTTACTATAATTTTTATGACTATGAGTACAGAAGTTGATATGTCTTGCACATCATTATAATATTCTGGCCCTTACAGTGGCTCACACCTGTAATGCCAGTACTTTGGGAGTCTGAGGTAGAAGAGCCCAGGAGTTCAAGACCAGCCTGGGCAACACAGTGAGACCCTGTCTCTAAAGAAAACTGAAAAACTAGCTGGGCATGGCTGTGCACACCTGGAGTCCCAGCTACTCAAAAGACTGAAGCAGGAGGGGAGCTTGAGCCCAGCTGTTCAAGGCTATAGTGAGCCAAGATCACACCACTGAACACCAGCCTGGGTGACAGAGTGAGACCCTGTCTCAAAAAAAAAAAAAAAAAAAAAAAAAGGCCATATTCTTTGCTACAGGGAATCCTGAAAAGTAATGATGCATATCACAGTTCTAGCAATTTTTGGCTTTCGTCTACGTAACAGTCTCAGGTCATCAAACCAACCTCCAAATTATAGTCATCTATTGAGAGGCTGCGTGAGAGACAAGATCCTAAAAGCCAAAGGAAAAGAATGATGAGGACTGTATTTATAATGCACACACACACTCCTCCATTTCATTCATATCCCAGTGGAAACTTTACATTTCAGAACTCCCATTCAGAGTGATTCTCACCTAATGGAGGCTGGTTTCAGCACAACAGGCGTCAGCCGATGCTCCGGACTCCACGCAGCCAGGCTCGCACACATTTATTATCAAGAGCTGCAGCTTGTCTCCGGCGGTTTGACTGGACTCTACCCACCTCCTTTTTAGGGCTTCTCAGAGGAAGCAACGAACTCCACTGGAGCACTCTGTGGAATCCTCAGACGGAGAAAGGAAACCGCCACGGTGCAGGGCGTTCACCACTTGTTGCACACTTCGAAGATGACGGGCTTGTTAGGCTGCAATACATCCTTGGTGATGCATTAACAAGCGTGATTCCTGATCCAGCTTCGTGAAACTACCTAACCGTGCTCTGTGAGGGGTGCCCCAAGTACATATATAAACGTACACATTCCTATAAAACCATTTTTGGAGGCTTTTGAAATTTCTTTTTTTTTTTTTTTTGAGACGGAATCTCCCTCTGTCGCCCAGGCTGGAGTGCAGTGGCCGGATCTCAGCTCACTGCAAGCTCCGCCTCCCGGGTTTACGCCATTCTCCTGCCTCAGCCTCCCGAGTAGCTGGGACTACAGGCGCCCGCCACCTCGCCCGGCTAGTTTTTTGTATTTTTTAGTAGAGACGGGGTTTCACCGTGTTAGCCAGGATGGTCTCGATCTCCTGACCTCGTGATCCGCCCGTCTCGGCCTCCCAAAGTGCTGGAATTACAGGCTTGAGCCACCGCGCCCGTCCCTGGAGGCAAATTTCTATTTGAATTCTCACCTATCATTTGCTAGTCATGGGCAAGTTATCTAGCTTTTCTGAATCTCAGTTTCTTTATATGGAAATGGGGATAAAATGCATTGCTGGGTCATTATGATTATCATATGCAATAAACGTGAAACTGTCCAGCAAAATGCATGACAAGTCATAGTTGCTCAAAAAATAATATTACTGTGATTACTAGTAGTATTACTGTTCTACAATGTATATATGAACATGCTTACACACACATACATATGCCATTAGGCTAAACCAATTTTCAGCAATATATTGTAAATAAGTATCCTGAAGGAAAAATCTCCCGAATGTAGAGATGGGAAAACAAAGGTAAGTTTTCCTTCAGGCCCCCGTCTTTATTTAGTTTGCATAGTTTCTTTTGAATTGGTCCTCCTGTTAGCACTGGCTGGTAACCACTGAGCTAGTGTTTTTTTGTTTTTTGTTTTTTACGTGTATATTCTGATTGCCTGCCATCGATGGTGATGTCACTGAGTGAAAGTAAATGACCTTTTTGAGAATAGGAAACAGCTGTGACCCACTGGTGCCTGGCTACCTCATGAGAAGATCAAGAAGTGGAGAGAAAGATGTCCGGGCCGTGGCTGCTGAGGCTTCCTTAGCCCCAAGTGTTCAAGTTAGGGATGAGGCTCCAAGATTCCATGTAGGAAAACATTCACTGAACACTTACACCCTCAGAAAACTGGCAGCTCCTCAACCCCACCCACCTCCTTCCAAGCCCACTAAATTTCAGAACACACTTCTCAATGAGGAAAAAAAATTGCCCAAAGAGGTTTGGAGTGTTTTTTTTCATTTCAAAGCAGAATATATTCTCATCAGTGGGAGAGGACAGTCTGGCATCATGGCTAATAAAAACTCCGTTGTGATTTTTGACACTGCATTTTCCCAATCGCTTAAAATGTGTTCTACAAGGCTGTGTAACTAGCATTGAGACATGCAGTTAGGGGTGTGCTCAACAGATGTCAGTTGCCCTCCATTGAAGTAACTTAGAAACAACCAGGAATAAATGAGGATTATTGAATGCTGGAGAGAAAGCAGAGATATTAAATATTTAATTCTCTGAACATAATGATGTAGTTGATTTTCTGTTCTTCTTAGTTGCCGTTTTGTCATTTTGCATCAGTGATCCTGAGAACACATTCATTATTCTGGAAGGCTCATTGGATGTTGCTATGGAGACCAGAGCTGCTCTGACATATTCCCCCAGGCCCTGTTTGCTGGCTTTTTCAGTAAACACTTAATTATGCGTTGCTTTCTGCAATCAGTGTGGTTGGAGGAGACTTTGCTTAGCTGATTTCAAGCTAAATATGAGTTCTCCTTACAAGCGGATGCTTTTGTAGGTCTATTGAGTGTGATTTTAATAAATGGAGCAAAATCTAGAAACATCCAAGAGAAAAATCAAACAAAGAAGAAGGCAAGGAATCAGTCCAATGACCTCTGATAGCCTAGCGGTATAAAAGCTTTGCAAAGTCATATCAACAACCTTAACTCTACTAAAAACCCTGATGGTTTGGAGAAGGGGAAAAAGGGGAAAGATTCTTCTACACCATATGACCCAAGCAGGCAAATCAAACAAACAAACAAAAAATTTTAGGAGCATTCTATCTAGGAAGAAGGTATTATTAAATTATAAGATCCTGTTTAGGTTTCAGGGATTCTCGATGCAGGCATGGGCTTCTGGGGTCTGTGACTAAGCTCCACTCCTTCCATAGGCATATGAAGAATATTGTTTGCAGGCGTATGTGCATCTTTGTAGAAAGAAGGCCCTTAACTTTCATTATAAACTGAAAAGCCACCAGATAAAACAAATGGATCACTGATCAATTGCATACTAGTGAAAAATACTCTACCTTTCTCTAAGGAAGCATATTAAGTCTTTCTCACAATATATGATTTACCAAAACAAAGAAAGGGTTTTGCAGGAGGGAATCTGGCCCAGGGTATTCTTTATCCAACTGTGAATTTTGATAGCTGTACTTGGAATTCTCCCTCATTTGAGAGAAGAAGTGCTGGGTTAGAGGCCTGAAATAAAGATATAAGCTGACCCACACTCCGTATTCTAAGTCACGACAGAAGCTGTGCCAAATGGATCACCCAGTTTTACTAAACTGGTTTAATTGAATGACGCCACTTATTTGGCAGATTCTCCAGGAATTGTATTTGATTTTCTCTTTAATAGGTATTTACTAAGTACCAGGCACTTCCTTATACACACTCTCGATTTTATGTTCTCTTTGTGATTTCGGTGTAGGTGAAACTAGAACATGGAGGCAAGTGTTTAGAGCCAGGCAAAACTCAGAATTGAAGCAAATTTGAGAATGAAGGAGGTACGTGGGGACTGCCAGGAAGGAAGGAGTCACAACTCAACAGCATGAGTGCTAACATCCAGGCCGCTACTTTTCATGCTTAACACACCATACCAAAACTTGGAGGATTAAAATCACCCCTATTTCTTATTATCTTTCATGGTTCTGTGAGGTACAAAGGAGACCACTCGTGTCTGCTACACAATGTTTGAGTCTTCTGCTGCCTTGACCCAGTGGCTGAGGTTTGGATGGTTGGAACTACCTGCAGGGTAAACGCCCTGACAGCAATAACAAGCGTACCCTGAGAATGACCTTGTATGGCAGGCTCTATGAGGAACATCTGAGCTCTCCCGGCCACCCCACACTCCTTCCCTAACCTCCTGCTGTCACGTCCCATGGAACATAGGCCATACAGGGGACTAAGGTCCTGGGTTTTGGGTTGGATGAAGGTTGCCAGGTAGAGATCATTAAAGGGAGGGTATTAAGTGAAAATCCTGTTACATAGAAACTGCATGCTGTTTACAAGTGTTGCAGTTTAGCATAACCACCCAGCCCACCACTGCTGGGCCATGCAGTGATATTGTGCAGCTCACTGCCGCTGGACGGTAGGTTAGGCGGTTCTCCTGTCTAGCCCACCACCACTGGACCCTCTCATAGGTGAGCCCCTAATAAAACCCCATGTCTCGCTTTCTGGCTCACTTCTTCAGTTTCTTGAACCTGGTGCCTTCCCTACTGAGGTTAACAGGGTTCAGCACAACGCTGCCCACCATCTCTCCCTATGCAGCCTCGGGCCTCTCTGTCTGCTTATACACGTGGTCTCCCCAGCACGGCAGTCTCAGAGTTCAACAGCAAGTTTTCCAAAAACCCAAGGCAGAAGCTGCAAGACTCCTTACGATCTAGCCTTTTCAGTCCCAGAACATCATTCTACTGGTCAAGCAAGGCACTCGAGCCAGCTCAGGCAGAAGGGGAAGGGAACTGGACTCTACCTCTCAATGGAAGGAGTAGCAGAGAATTTGGAACTCTGTTCGGAAACTTAGAAGGGAGGACAGATATTAGGGGACACTGTTAAGTCACTGTCCCAGCTCTTACACATACACATTATTTCAATTAGCTCTGCCAATTAACCCCGTCATCCCATTTCACATATATGAAAATTGAGGGTCAGAGATAGAGGTCATTTCTTATTAACTTGTCCAGATGGTGGCATAGCAGGAATTGAGCCCAGGACTGTCTGCAGATTCTGAGCCATTCACTGATACCCTTCCAGGTTCTAACACACTTGACTCAAGTTCTAGTCATCACAACCCCACTTGATTTCTTCCTCCTTCCTCCTGTTTGGATCTTACATGCAATATAATATAGTTACACATCATCTTTTTTGGCATACAGGTTCATCTCCCCAAAGAGACCCCAGAATCACAAAGTAGGAGAGCTCTGGGTCCTTAGATAGAAAACAGAAGAGTATATATAGCCAGTATCTTGCCTAGGAATACACAGATGCTCGGAGCAGAGAGCACTGGGCTGAGAGTGGAGTTGCTTCTGGTCCTATCCCTGGCATTGTCTTTGTGTCTACAAAGCCACTGGGGGAAAACATGTGTGGCAAAACCAGTGATTACTGGTGATACTCTCTTCCTCTATGTCTTGTCTAGAGCTGAACCTTGTCTAATGGAAGATAATTTGCTCTCTAATGAGAGTCCTTGAAGTACGTTTCTTTCATTTGCTTTGAAATGTCTGTCAATTTTTTCATATAGTTCTACTCTAATAGAGCCTAAATCCATTTTCAACTAATTACAGGAAATGATCCTAATGGGTAAATTAAGTCTGTTGCTCTCCCGTGGTCTCTCCAACCAATGTATTTTCCTCTATTCCCTAAGGTTTACTTTTCACTCTTAAAGAGCTCATGCCGGCCGGATGCAGTGGTTCACACCTGTAATCCCAGCACTTTGGGAAGCTGGGGTGGGTGGATTGCTTTGATCTCAGGAGTTTGAGACCAGCTTGGGCAACATGGCAAAACCCCATCTCTACAAAAAATACAAAAATTAGCCAGGCGTGGTGGTGTGTGCCTGTAGTCCCAGCTACTTGAGAGGCTGAGGTGGGAAGATTGCTTGAGCCTAGGAAGTGGAGGTTGCAGTGAGCCAAGATCACACCACTGCACTCCAGCCTGGGTGACAGGGTCAGACCCTGTCTCAAAAACAAAAAAAAAAAACAACCCACCAAACAAACAAACAAACAAAAAAAGAGCTCATTGCTCCCAAATCCCTCCAAATCATTGGGCCATGTTAAAAGTTTCCAGAAGTCAGTCTGCCCTCAGGAAGTAGTATAATCATCCACTGATTATATGTCCAAAAGCCTAACTACACTAACTACAAATTGCTAATCATTGCGATTTCATGAAATCCTCCTTCTGGCTGTTTGAAAAATAAAAGATGGTTTTCTACTTGCTTGGAGGCTACAAAGCCTGCCAAAAGCAGTGATGGGAAAAAAATTATTTGAAAAAATGTGAAAATGCCTATCTCATCCACAGTGCTACTTTGCATCCCTTCAGAAACAAGCTAAGGGAAACACCTAGTCCTCTGTGCTTGTGCTAATAATGCAGGGACTGGTGAAGCCCCAAGTGACAGGGAGAAAAAGTCTCTAGCAGAAAAGTCCAGCTGTGGAGAGAAAGTTCAGTGCCTCGAATTCTACCTGTTGGCTGGTTAGCAGTACGATCCATCAAATGACCCAGGAGGTCAAAAAGAAAAAGAAAAAAAAATCACAGAAATGTTGATCCTTCTATGTTTTTAAGCACCCAGCCAGTTTGTTCCAAACTAAATATGTTTGTCATCTGTTCCCATTAGTCCTTAAAATAGTTAATGGTATGTCTGTAAAACAAATAAGCACACAGTACCTATCTCCCCTGGATAGAAATGCCTCACTAAGCCTGTCTACAACCAACTCCTCACAATTCCAGCCACCTAAACTGTCCTTCATCCCTGATGTTGCAGGTCTTCACATTTTTTTTTTTTTAGATGGGGTCTCACGCTGCCACCCACGTGGAGTGCAGTTTTGCCTTCTTATTAGTCTAGAGTGATCGGAGTTCGCTGCAGCTTTGACCTGGGCTCAAGTGATCCTCCCACTTCAGCATCCCAAGTAACTGTCATTACAGATATGCACCACTGCCCTTGGCTAATTTTTAATTTTTAATTTTTAATTTTTTTTTTTTTGTAGAGACAGGATCTCCCTGGGTTGCCCAGGCTGGTCTCAAACTCCCGTAAGCTTCAAGTGATCCTCCCACCTCAACCTCCCAAAGTAATGGGATTACAGACCTGAACCACTGTACCCGGCCTTCACTTCTGATTAATGGTACCACTACTCCTTAAGATCAAACCAGAGTTTTATTTGCCAGTAAAACTCATCCCAATCCTCCAAATCTAAAGACCAGTCTTAAGTATCTTGTCAGCATTTTCAGGAAAAATGGGCATCTCTTGACCATCTCCATTGATCCCAACTTACTGCTATTTTCTGCCACTAGCAACCTTGGTGTTCTGCTTCAGGTCATGGGACAAGCTTGTTCAAATCTCTACTCCTTGTTGAAAGCCCAACTCAGATGCTCTTCTTCACTAAAACCTTCCCTGAAACTCCCCCAGACTCCTCACCCGCCAGCCATGTGGACCTCAAGACTTCAGGCTCTGTAGCCAGTTGGCGGTAAAATCTGAAGTTGGGGTTATGGGATGAGAAAAGGGATCCCCAGCCTACTTTTCTGGAACCCTGTGTGCATGGTGAGGAGCACCAGCTATCTATGTAGTGGAACCTCATCTTCCAGGTGCCGTATAGTTCCCAGTACATCCATCTCCCCAGTTCCTTTGAGGAAAATGGGAATTGGAGATGGTGTGTGTGAAGAGACTTAAGAGTCTTTTAGAATTTGAACATGGGCCACAGTGTTCAAACTCCCCAATAAGAGGCTTCCATGTCAGCCCCCCCTTAGCACTCTAGGATTGTTTTCTAGGAAGGGCAATGAGAGCATTCCTACAGATGCAGAGCCCTTCACCTCACCCCACCTCCTCTGAGACTTTTAACACAGCCCCCAGCACTGAGATCTTCCCCCACCACCACAGCCTCGGCTGCCTAAAAGAAATCTTCAAGTCAGGATTGACGATCACATTCCAATGCAATTGATCAGAGGCACCTAGAGAAACCTATTGGGGAGGATTCTGAAAGTGAGTCTGACCTTAGTGGTTGGACATTCAAACATTTTAATTAACAAATATTATATGCCAGTAACTGTCTCAGATGCACGAAATGTATCTGTGAATGTGGGAGACGTGGTTTCTGCCCCGCAGAGCTTACATTCTGCTGGAAAAAGTACTGTGCTCCATTAGTGGCGTTTGTGATGGACTCGGGAAGGATTGGTGCTAATGGTGTCTGTGCTACATTTCTGCCAACTCAGAACATACCTCTCAGAAACCCCTAACTAGGGAAAAACTCTAGAAAAATCAACACATAGTTCATGGAAATGTTTTCCGGTAGCCAAACCAGTTATGAAGTTTCCCACCTTCTCACTTCTTGCAGTTAGTCCCATTTTTGATCCTCTTACAGAGAAGCACATACGTACATATTTTAGGATTGAAACTACATGCAAGATTCATTTTGTCATTTTGTAGATTCATTTTATCATTTTGTATTCCTCCTATAAAACTATCAGGCTTCTGACTCGCAGTGTTTAAATAGGAAGGTTCAGCTTGAGGACGTTTTTAAACTATATTCAAAAAATATAATTTGCTTTCTTCATGAAGTGCGTTACTTTTGCAGACATGACTTTGCTAGCTTTTAAAAATAAGCGATTAAACTTAGCACATCTAAGAGTAGAACCCAGGGGATTCTAGACACGGGGAGCATATGAACAAAACCTTGATATTGGGGAAGTAGAAGGTAAATTCAGGAGACATTGACAGGCCAATCTGGAAGCCAGAGGACAGCTCCTAAGGCATGTGCTGGGCTGAGGTGCTGTGTTAGTCTGTTCTCTGATTGCTATAAAGAAATACTGGAGGCGGGGTATTTATCCTAAAGAAAAGAGGCTTAATTCGCTCACGGTTCTGCAGGCTATACAGGAAACATGGCGGCTTCTGCCTTTAGGGAGGCCTCGGAAGGCTTCCAATCATGGCACAAGGCAAGGGGGAGCAAGGAGTCTCACGTGGCGGGAGCAGGAGGAAGACAGAGCAGAGTGAGGAGCCACACACTTTTAAACAACCAGGTCTCACGAGAACACACTCACTATCACTATGGCAATGCCGAGGGGATGGTGCTACACCATTCATGAGAAACTGCCCTCATGATCCATCACCTCCCATCAGCCCCACCTCCTACACTGGCAATTGCAATTCAACATGAGATTTGGTGGGGATACAGATCCAAACCGTATCAGGTGGGGAAGTTGGTTTTGAGTTCCAGGCTCAGACATCTGGGCTTTTTAATTTTTTTCCATAAGAATTTTCTGTTGAACTTAGACATTTTCTGTCTAATAGTGCAGAGGGCTGATTCTGAGGTAGTGAGCCCTTTGGCATTCAGAGGTGATCAAGCAGAGACCAAAAACTGTCAGAAACAATGCAAAATCAGACGGGAAGGTAAGCTAGTTCAGAGGTTATGATGTATGGCCCAAACATTTGTTTGTGGCTTGCAGGTGTTTTTTTGTCGGGCCACAGAGCTTTCCCTTTTTGGAGAAGAGAGGAGAGGAGAGGAAAAGGGAGACAATCAACAAAATTAGTAAGATGACACCAAAAAAAGAAAAAAATCCCAATTTCCTTGAAAAAGAGAGATGTAAAGACACCAGGCCCATTTCATTTGACATCATTGGAAGAGAGGCAGGCGCTGCTGAATCACTATTTGGCCCATTAAATGGGTCAGGTGTTCTAGTTTGCCAATTCCACTTCATCCATGTCAAGCCCCTGTTGAGCCTCTGGAAGCATCTGCCTATTTGACCCTGGAGCGAGATGCCCTGTAGGGTGTTTTCCTATATTTCACAAGGCAGGCAAACATGCCTTGAGCCCCATTCTGGCTTTCCATTATCCTACTGAAAAGGCATTGGCAAAGTCTTGATGCAAGGCCACCCAGGCTCACTGTTTCCTGAAGACTGGCAGGGAACAGGTTTCAGCTGATTTTATCACCAGGGTCCTTCAGGAACTACAGTGTCTCCTCCAATATTTATTTCCACAGTAACATTCCCCTCTAGCACAAAGATACCACCTCCCATCATAAAGCCTCTTGAATCTTGAATTCTACCAAAACACCGATGAGATGAGGCAGACTCCAAGAATCTCAGGGCAGAGGGGAGGAGGGGAGAGAGCACTGATATCTCTAACACCACAAAATCAGAGACTTTCAATACTGTGATTTCCTCCCGTGCTATGCAGATATGGTAGAAGGTACCTCATTTGTATAATTATTTGAACTTTGCAGATAATGAATGGAATGCATTTTGAAAATCTAATTTCCTTTCCACTCTACTCTTCATGCTGCCACTTGAGTGATGCTTCTCAGACACAGGTGTGATATATCATACTCTCACTTCGATCCCTCCATCTCCTCTCTTCACCTACAGCTTTATTAATAGCATGAGATACTATGTCGGTGAGGCACTATAGGGAGTTTGCAGACAAGCTTTCTACATTTCAGAAGTCATGTATTTAACATGTAACGTGTAAAAACTCACCAAGAACATGAAACTCATAATTCAGTTGAAATGTAAAGTTTCTTTATAATACTATGTTTAAAATTTTCCTTCCTATGTATATTGAACAAAATTAAGAAAAAAAGTTTATAATATTGGTATTATGTATGCAATTATAACTGGTCTTATATAATGAAAAATGATACTTCAATGATTGCAACTGGGTTTTAGAAACACGGACCTGGCTGGGCGCGTTGGCTCATGCCTGTAATCCCAGCACTTTGGGAGACCGAGGTGGGCGGATCACAAGGTCAGGAGTTCGAGACCAGTCTCGCCAATATGGTGAAACCCCATCTCTACTAAAAATACAAAAATTAGCTAAGCGTGGTGGCAGGTACCTTAGTCCCAGCTACTCGGGAGGCTGAGGCAGGAGAATCACTTGAACCTGGGAGGTGGAGGTTGCAGTGAGCTGAGATCATGCCACTGCACTCCAGCCTGGGCAACAGAGCGAAACTCTGAAAAAAAAAAAAAAAAAAAAAAAAAAGTCTTAAATACCACTATAGCAAGTGTAGTCACATGGAGATGGAACAGAATAAAATGTTTCCCAAATCTGCCCTCCTGTCTTCAATCCTCAGCCATACCCCGGGGGCAGGGAACCCTGGGCTCTTACCTGAACAGGTGTGGCTGTTCACAATTGTCCCACCCACCTCATCTCTGCCACCTCCCTCTGCACGTTCAGAGTCTTCACAGGTGGTCTTCAGGGCTGAGTCATCAGATCCCTGGGGTTCTCTCCTCCTCTCCAATATGCCTCAAGCTACTTCCCCACTGCTACTGAGTTCTAGCACCTTCCCACCTGGGCACTCCCTCTGCCCGCAGCCTTCTTCCCGAGTTCTTTCAAGGCTTGTTGTTCAGATTCTGGCTTAAATATGATGTCCTCAGAATCCTTTTCTGGCCATCCTATAGGAAACAAGCACCTCTTCCTTTCCTCATCACCACATTCTGCTTATTTTCTTTATCATTTTCATAAGTATCTATGTGGGGTCATTTGTGAGGCATTTGCTTCCTTTAAAAAAAAAATATGGACAGTTCGGTCAAGATTCTGTGTTCTTTGTTCTCTGCTCTATTCCCGGAATCTAATTCAGTATCTGGAACACAATAATGACGTAATGTGCATTTGAAGAGAGGAATGAAGAGAGAGAGAACATACTCGTAATTTCCAAGAATCATTGCTTTCTGTCACCTACATCCATTCATTTTATGAGAGCAGAAATGTGTTTCGGAAGCTGAGAATTAACAGAAAATATGTAAAATCAGTCGGGCTGGAGAAGGAAGACAAGGTGTACGGAAGACTTTTTTTATTTCCATAGGGCACTGGTACCAAAGTTGTTGACCTACACAGATGATACAATTCTGCTGGTGAACATGGTTGTGTTTCTAAATTGTTTTATCCAAGTGCCCATTCGGCACCCCCTTCCCTCATCACTGCCTTACCTATGAGGAAGGAATGAAGGGGGTTAAACGGTATCTGTCCACACAGTTCACTGGCCCTTCAGGGCATGCCACTCAATTTTGTATGTGTCTTCACCAACCATATTATACTGTTTTTAAATGACCATCAGTCTGAGAGGAAGAAAGAATTCTTTACCAAAATGTCATAAATACATTCTGAGTGGCATTAAAGAGCACTATATAAATGTCACTCCTAGACAGATCCTAAACTCTAATACATCTAATAAAGGCATGTTAAATCCCTTTGTCTCGATAGAGTAATACTGATTTGGTTCCTGCCAGGCCCAAGTCGGGGGTACAGTTGGTTAAGAGCCCTCCAGAGCTCAAACTGCCCTTCCCCAGTCAGAGCTTACTGCACAGCCTCCCTGACTCCTCCTCCCTTCTCCCCTGTGACCGATTGTCTCCGCTTTCCTCCAGCTGCTTATTCCTGTGCTATCCCATTTGCTGACTCCTCCTTTTCTTTCTGGAGGGTGGCTGGGTGGGGAATGGAGTCTCACTCTGTTACCCAGGCTGGATGGAGTGCAGTGGTGCAGTCTGGGCTAGGTGCAACCTCCGCCTCCCAGGTTCAAGCTACTCTCCTGCCTCATCCTCCCCAGTAGCTAGGACTACAGGCATGGGCCACCATGCCTGGCTAATTTTTGTATTTTTAGTAGAGACGGGTTTTCGCCATTTTGGCCAGGTTGGTCTTGAACTACTGACCTCAAGTGATCCACCCACCTCGGCGTCCCAAAGCGCTGGGATTACAGGTGCGAACCACTGTACCCAGCCCTCCTTTGCCTTTCTTTCTTTCTGTCTTTCTGTCTTTCTTTCTTTCTTTCTGTCTTTCTTTCTTTCTGTCTGTCTTTCTTTCTTTCTTTCTTTCTTTCTTTCTTTCTTTCTTTCTTTCTTTCTTTCTTTCTTTTTCTTTCTTTCTTTCTTTCGAGACAGAGTTTTCACTCTGTCACCCAGGCTGAAGTGCAGTGGTGCCTCACTGCAAGCTCTGCCTCCCGGGTTCACGCCATTCTCCTGCCTCAGCCTCCCTAGTAGCTGGGACTACAGGCGCCCACCACCACGCCCGGCTAATTTTTTGTATTTTTAGTAGAGATGGGGTTTCACCGTGTTAGCCAGGATGGTCTGGATCTCCTGACCTCGTGATCCACCTATCTCGGTCTCCCAAAGTGCTGGGATTACAGGCGTGAGCCACCGCACCCGGCCTCTCCTTTTCTATTTAATCTTAAATGGCATTTTCCAAGGTTCACTCCCACATCTCCCCACTTCTCAAAATAAGTAACATAGGGAATATAACAACTGCAAATAATACGATCCAGATGCTCTAAGCCATTTTCTCAAGCTTTCTCATTTATCTCGTTGAAGGGAATGAAGGGCCAGCCCCTACTATTGCCTCTTTCCAGAGAGGAGGAAACCGAGACACAGAGAAGCTCAATAACGTACCCACCGTGGGTCTTGCAGCTAGACAGGGACAGAGCCAGCCTCAGAACCTAGGTAACAGAGGACCACAGAGCTCATCTCAGAACCAATACTCTATGCCAGTGATTCTTAGCTGGGGGCAATTTTGCCTTCCAAGGGACAGTTGGAAATAGCTGGAGGCATGTTCGTTGTCATGAAACTGGGGTGTACTACTGGCATGTAGTGTGTACAGGTGAGGGATGCTGCTAACATCCTGTAATGCACAGGACAAAGGGATTTCCCAGCCCAGAACGGCAAACCCGGATCTCTTCCATGTTGATAACCTCTTGCTAGGTGAGCTTATCCAGGCTCACAGCTTTAAGTTCAATCTATACACTGAAAACACCAGAATTATATTCTTAGTCCTGACTTCTTTTGTCTCTATAACTTCCCTGCATATGGATAGACAACTTAGCCTCTCCATTAAATAGCACAGTTAATATATCCAAAACTGAACTCAAACTTTGCCCCACCACTCAGTCTTCTCAAGGTGCCCTGTCTTAGCAAATGACACCACCACCCAGCCTACTACACAAGCTGGAAACCTGGAAGGCCCCTGAGCCACTCCTCCTCGTTCCTCCTCTCCATTTCTATCCAACACGAGTGCTGTAGATTCTGCCTCCTAAGTATCTCTGGAGCCCACCCATTTATCTCCACCTTAACCAACATCACCCTCCTAGTCCCAATTTTTCTTCAGCGATTTCCAGCTTGGGTGATGACATTCACCTCCTTGGCTCTCTATCATCCCCTCACACCAACCAGGGTAGCCCACATGTATTTTGATTCCTCAGAAGACACCATTTAAAATTGGCTATGATAACTTAATTTTCTAAAAAACCCACAATGTTTGAAAGATTGTGTATATATTTTACCCAGCTGTGACATCCTTCTCTGAGGGGATTTCCCGGTTGGACCATTGGCAGAGCCCTGACCCAGTCCAAGAAAGGATTCTAGCCTAGTTTATCTATTAGTGTCTCAACAACAAACAGATGGCACATTTGAGACAGGATGGTTAGAGAAAATATGCGACGAAGATGTGGGTGGGTGTGGGGCAGAAGGTAGTGAAAAAACCTGCAGCTCGTAGCAGCCAAGCTCCAAGCCAGAGGGAACAGGAGAAAGGGAATTGTTTCCAGAACCGCGGGGAAAAACAGCCCTGTAGAATTGGCTACTTTGAAAGGAATAGTGACCGTAGTTAAAGGTCAGTGACGGTGTAGGGTGACCCTGCAGCGAGGGAGACAGGAAATAGATAACCTGATGTTTAAAGGTGGGTGATGACCACGAAGGGGCGTGGGAGGCATTGTGAGGTGCTGTTAATTTCTATTTCTTGATTTGGAGTGGTGGTTGCACATGTGTTCACTATAAAAATTCATTCGCTGGTACACTTATGCTATACATTAATTTTAACAATTAAAAATAAGCAGCCTCACTGCTCTCTCTTGACTCCTTCCCCTTTCCCTACCATCCCCTATAAGGGCTTCCTATTGTCCGAACCAGTTGGTTGGTGACAACCAACCACCAGTTGGTGGTTCGGACAATAGGAATACATCCTACTGATGTGTTTCCTTATGACAACATCATTCTACGTGGCGGTAGAGAGCTACATGACACAGTGGAAGAGTGGACCCAGAGTATACATAGCCCATCTAGAATACAAAGGGTGTGAGACAAATGCCCCATCTCCCATCAGGCTGTTTGGAGAAAGTGACAGAGGACTTAGCTTTCTGTCTCCAGTCTGCAGAGTCAGCAATCAGAATATTTCCCCAGTATTTCTCACTCGCTTAGGACATCCTCCTGTAAATCCACACTTTCCAGGTCAAGAAACCAGGAATTCATCAAGAGCATCAGGAAACTCCTAAAGAGATGGAGCCAGATCCTAAATTCCAGAGCTGGAACTTGATAATACATTCAACATCCCCATCATCCTTAAAAGCTGGGGAGGAGTTTGTGTCTAGGCCACTCCTTCTCCCTCCTTCTTCATCCTTTGGGTAAATGTTGAGCCATCACAGGAACAGAAGACATGTTTGCTAAGCATCAGCCACACTGCTAAGAACTTTGCAAATGTTATCTCACTTAATGGTCATAACCACCATATACGATGTCTCACTTTTTAGATAAAGAGTTTGAGGGCTGGGACATTTAAGTAACCTTCTGAAGACACATAGTGAATTGACACATAGTGAACATTCTAGGCAAGATCTGGGCTATACTTAGCTCCAGGGCCAGGAAGCTAAGCTCTTACAGACAAATGCATTAGCAGGGCATATGAGGTCCTGGACAATCTGGTGCCACCTTTCCTTTCCCAAGCAGTGGATGTCAACTTTGGGGCATTTCATTGTCTCTGGAGAAGCTCACATCTGCCAGGCTACTAGATATGAGAAACTCACACCTGGGTTCTATGGAGGTCTTGATCTGAGACATTCATTTATGCATTCTCACATATCTTCAACACAGGGAAGTCTAGGTTAGTGATAGTGGCATGGACTTGAGAATGAGGCTGACCGCTCAGTCCTGCTACCTACTTGCTGTGTGACCTTAGTGATCCTTCTTAACCTCCCCAGCCTCCTTTTTCTTGACTTTAAAATAAAGATGGTAATTATATCTACCTTGCAGAATTCTTGTGAATGTGCGTGTGCACTTTTTCTTAGTCTTAAGAATGTGCTTAACACATAGTAATCCCATAATAAGTTAAACATAAAAAAGACCTGAGATATATATCGAGCACTTACTTACTAAGTACCAGGTCCTATGCCAAGGTTGGGATTACATGAGTGACAAAACTAGACATTATCCTGGATCTGGAGACCCTACAGTTAAGGTCTTTCCTGATTGTGAGCCAAACATCTTCACAATTAAACTAACCAATAGGGAAGATTTTCCCACTTGGGCCCTACCAGCGTTACACCATTTATTTCCTGAGAATAGTAGCACTGGGCCTCCTCTTCTTTACCTTAATTCTTGCATGAATTCCTCTTGCCCATTCTTCCTGATAATCTTCATTTTTGCATTTATCCCTCTAGGACTGAATGCCTGGCCAGAGATGATATGCAGCATATGAAAAAATAAAAAATTTAAAAAAATCAATACATTGTTGTTCTGAGTGTCCTCAAAGGGAGTTATTCTTTCTCCATCGATTCATTGGACCACATTAAAGCCCTAAATCAAAATACTAACAAATACTTGCATTGTCATGGATTTTATCAGGCTAAAGAGCTATTTTGTAAGTTTTCTACTATAATAAAATTCCGCAGCCTGCAAGAGGGCCTGGTTTCAGATGACTGAAATTATTTCACTTGGATAAATCTAGTATAGGGTGCTCCAAAGAATAAGTGATTTATGGCTTAATGACTTTTCAAACACTGTAGGTTCTAAGACAAATTATCTGCAGGGAATGATATGGTGGGGTTGAGTATGGAGGAAAGTTATGTTGAGGATTCTTAGTGCCTGCTCTTGTTGCCTGAAATTATATGATTGCTAAGCACTTAAATATCACCGAAGAGATCCTTGAATTTTTGGCACTTGATTGAAGAATGTCTCCAGTATTCATATTTCCCTGCATGTAACTTAAATGTAAGGGTGTTGCTTGCTTTCAGTGCACAGTCAAAATGTCTTGAAATAATGAAATTAATGCAACAGCATGGCAGAGTAGGAGTAGATATAAATTGAAGTCAGGAGACTTGCACTCACTGTCCAAGTATACAGAAGTCACTTTGCTCCTTGGCACCCTGACCTGTAAAATGAGGTAGCCAGACTGGATTAGAAATCACCGCTGGCCTCCCCCTGGCAGAATCTGGCTTGCAGATGTGTTTTCTTTGGTCCATACAGTATTAAAAACAAAAAACCGGGCTGGGCGCGGTGGCTCACGCCTGTAATCCCAGCACTTTGGGAGGCCGAGACGGGCAGATCACGAGGTCAGGAGATCCAGACCATCCTGGCTAACACAGTGAAACTCAGTCTCTAATAAAAATACAAAATAAATAAATAAATAAATAAATAAATAAATAAATAAATAAAATTTAAAAAATCAGCTGGACGAGGTGGCGGGTACCTGTAGTCCCAGCTACTAGGGAGGCTGAGGCAGGAGTATGGCGTGAACCTGGGAGGCGGAGCTTGCAGTGAGCCGAGATGGCGGCAGTGCACTCCAGCCTGGGCGACAGAGCGAGACCCTGTCTCAAAAATAACTTGGGGTGGGGGAAGGGGGGAGAGATAGCATTAAGAGATATACCTAATGTAAATGATGAGTTAATGGGTGCAGCACACCAGCATGGCACATGTATACATATGTAATAAACCTGCACGTGGTGCACATGTACCCTAGAACTTAAAGTGTAATTAAAAAAAAGAAAAATAAATAACAAAAACCAACATAGCCAAGATTTTTAAACCAAGAGATTTCCAGTCAAATTCCAGATTTTTAGCTTTTCCTGAAAAAATGGGGAAGTTTAGCCACATACAACTGCATCCCCTAAGGACACAACAGTTAGCGCTGTGTAGTTGCTATCCAGAAGGGCCCCTAACAACCTCATTTGCCACAATTTCTATACTCCTCAGATTGGTCCCTGATGTTGAGGCAGAAGTTATTTTTCGTTTGTATTCACATTACTCTGTTATTCTCCTATAGTAGAAAACCACTGAGTTTTCCAACTAATGATAGAAAAAAGAACATATGTACAGGAGGAGAGAGACAAGGAGAATTCAATAAATGGCAAAGAGAACATGTTCTTGTGGCATTGAGGACAATTTCTAAATCTGTCTTATGCAAACAGAGCATGTGCCCAGTAGTTTACCTTTTTTTTTGTTTTGAGACAGAGTCTCGCTCTGTCACATGACTGGAGTGCAATGGCGTGTTTTCAGCTCACTACAACCTCTGCCTCCTGGGTTCAAGTGATTCCCCTGCCTCAGCCTCCCGAGTAGCTGGAATTACAGGTGCCCACCACCACGCCCAGCTAATTTTTGTATTTTTAGTAGAGACAGGGTTTCACCATGTTGGCCAGGATGGTCTCGATCTCTTGACCTCATGATCCACCCACCTCAGCCTCCCAAAGTGCTGGAATTACAGGTGTGAGCCACCACACCCAGCCTCTCCTATATATCTAATGAAGCATTACGAAAGAACAAAAAGACTGCTATTCTAAACATCCAAAACCTGGCTTTTCATTGCAGCCTGGCTGTTTACCTTCAGATCACTTTATTTCTCTAAGGCTCAGTTTCCTCTGTTACAAAACAGAATATTACTTGTCTTAGTTCATTCAAGCTGCTGTAACAAAATACCTTTGACTGGGTAATTAACAAATGACAGAAACTGATCACTCACAGTTCCGGAGGCTGAGAAGTCCAAGAGCAAGACATGAGTGGATTCAGTGTCTGGTGAGAGCCTGTCCTCATAGACATCACCTTCTACATGTCTTCACATGGCAGAGGGTGCAAACAAACTTCCCTGCTCCCCTGGGCCTCTTTTATAAGGGCATTCATCCCATTCATGAGAGCTTCACCCTCATCACCTCATCACCTCATTAAGGGCCCACCTCTTCATTGGTATCACATTGGGGATTAGGTTTCAACATAAGGGTTTTGGAGAAATACCGACATTCAGACCATAATGTAACTTCCCTGCCCACGGGGCAGTGTTTCTGTGACTATCAAACGGGAAGGAGCACAGTGTCATGGTAAAGAAAATGGCCTCTGGAATTAAGCAGATCCAATTACAAAGTCCACATCTAGCACGTCTTAGCTCAGTAACCTCAGGTAAGTAGCTTGCCCTCTCAGTAATAATAACAATAATAGTACCTCTCCCATAAGGTTGTTGTGAAGGCTAAATGTTATAACATTTTAAAAAGCAAATGGCACTATGTAGGCACATAATAAGCAATCAATAAGCACTATTGCCTCTGTGAAAGGATGCTGTAAACTGAAGAAATCTACAGATGTGGGAGTTCATTCCCATTGGCAGACAAGCATGAGAGGCTATTAGCTCTAGGTGAGAATTAACGATGTCACCCATAGCTCAGTAAGGAATTTCCCAGACCTCTGTCCTAGTTGCCCTAAAACACACACAAAGGTACCTGGACCTTGTTTACTTTTAGAGTAACTCAAGATATCACCGTTATGCTCACATAGCAAAGCCAAGGAGTCAGAGCTCTTTGTAAAAACCCATGAATTGGTGTTTAATTATAAATGTTTGTGCTCATTTTATGCTTACAAATGTTAACTGCTAGCATTGCTGTTATTTTATGTATAGTTTCATAGAGAACTATCTTATGATAGATTTTTTTTTTTTTTTTTTTTTTTTGAGAAGGAGTCTAGCTGTTATCCAGCCTGGAGTACAGTGGTGCTATCTTGGCTCACTGCAACCTCCACCTCCTGGGTTCAAGCAATCCTCCTGCCTCAGCCTCCTGAGTAGCTGGGATTACAGGTGTATACCACCTGGCCCAACTAATTTTTATATTTTTAGTAGAGACAGGGTTTCACCAATTTGGCCAAGTGGTCTCGAACTCCTGAACTCAAGTGATTTGCCCGCCTCGGCCTCCCAAAGTGCTGGGATTACAGGCTTGAGCCACCATGCCTCTTATGATAGAGTCTAATAAACACAAGAGGTAGAGGGGCAAAGTGTTAACAGATAGAATTTCTTCAATTTCCACGATTTTACAAAACTCACTTTTTGCAAATTGAAAGTGGTCCGCCGTTCTGTGAAACCTCTTTGTTTTCAATGCTTTAAGTGTAGAATCACATTTGCTCCACACAGTAACCTCATGGGTTAAATACCAGTAACATCCCCATCTTACACAAAGGGAAACTGAGGCCTGAGGCGATAAGGAGATTTTCGCACGGCCACACAACTGGGAGCAGGTGAAGTGAGGACTCTGGCAGGTAAGCTTCCGAAGCTGTTGCTCTTTATTCTCATGAGGCAGCCTCAGTCTATTGTTTGGTTTCAGCCAAGGTCCATTTCACTGAGTATCTGAGAGAAAAGAGTGTGAGAACCACCAGGGAGATGAGCCTGTTGCATAGCAACCCTGTGCTTGAGCCTGGTGCAGGGTGATAGGCTCCTTAAGTTTTTAAAGCACAGCCACTAAAAATAGCCCAAGAGATGACAGATAAATATGAGGTCTCATCCAGGAAAAAAAAAAAAATCCTCTTGTACAACTGACTATCTTTACTGTGTTGTCCTTGGGGAAAACAAAATTATGGGACGCTGGATGTCTGCAACTTTTCTCAGTAGACACATTACTACTTCATCCCACTTATAGATGAGGGTGGCACAATTCATATGGTCCTCATGAAATATCTACCTCCATATTTTTTCTACTCCATTGCTGGAATTCAATTCAGATCGAAGCAAACGCTCTCTACTTGATTGCAAAACATGGTCTTCAGCTTCCCTATATTTATCTCCCAGAAATTAATCACCTTGGTTAGAATCACCTTACATGCAAACGTTTATAATGTCTACATTTGTCACTCCAGGAGAGACCATGCCAATTACAGTGGCACCATCTATAAATCTCATGCCTTCCAAAGAATATTAGATATTTAATTAGATCTTGAAATCCCTCTTCACCTAGTACCTTAAGGGTCTCCAGGTTCTCTTCTGAGGCTGGTAATTAAAGGAAAAACGTATCCTTGAATCCTCTGTACCTCTATGAGAATCAGGAAAGGCCCAGAGTAATTACAAAGCCTGAATATCGGCTTAGCTTGAGCAAGCACAAAAGGCAACCAAAAGAAATGTAAATGCAGCCATTGGTCCACAAAGAACTTCCAAACTACTTGGCCATTTATTTATTCAAATATTCTATAAATATTTACTAAGGTAGAATAAGATGTCCCCCAAGATGTCCATCTCCTAATCCCCAGAACTTGTGCATGTTTAATTACACAGCAAAGAGGAATTCGGGTTACAGATGGCATTAAGAGCACTAATCCACTGGTTTTAAACTAAGATGATTATCCTGGATTATCTAGGTGGGCCCAATGTAATCACAAGGCTCCCAAAAGTGGAGGTTGGAGGCAGAAGAGTCCGAGGGATATAGGACTATGAAAGGAAGGCACAGAGAGATGGAGAAAGGAGGCCACCAGCCAAGGAGCAAGAGCAGCCTCCAAAACACAAAAAGAGCAAGGGAACAGATGCCCCTGCCTAGAACATCCAGAGCCTCCAGCCCTGCCAACACCTTGATTCCAGCCCAGTGAAGCCCCATTTGGGCTTCTGACCTCTGGAACTGTAAAATAAAGAACTGGCATTGCTTTCAGCCACAAAGTTTGTGGCAATTTCTTGCAGCAGCAATGAAAAACTTGTGTCAGCACCTGCTTAGCGCTTAATGAGCAGGTTCATGCTCAGTACTGGGAACACAACAGTGAGAAAGACAGCCACTCTCCCTGCCCTCCTGCAGCTTACACTCTAGGGATACAGACAGGAGAAGGAAACAAACAATCAGAGGCTATAACACAGGCAACGAACATAAACAAAAGAAGGATTAACAGAGACTAACAGAGAGTCATTTATTTAGGTGGGGAGGATGGCAGGTATCTCTACAAAGGTGACGTCTCAGCCTAAAGGAAGAAAAGGGGTTTGGGAAAAAGAATTCCAGATGGAGGGGACTGCGTATGCAAAGGCCTAGAGGTGGGAAAGAGCTTGGCAAATGCCAGGTACAGAGGGAAAACCAAAGTGGTTGGAGCATGGCAGGCCACAAGTGGAAAAGCATGAGATGACATTGATGAGCAGGGAAACAGCTGGTCATGCTGGGCTACAAAGGCCTGGAGACCAGTTTGGATTATCCACTAAGAGTTCTGGGTGTGGAGAATTTTTAGTAAATACTGACACGACGCAATTTGAATTTAAGATCTTTTATGCTGCTGTGTGAGGGGATGGATTGAAATAGAGGGAGGCAGAAACGTCTGTAAACAACCTTTTGCATTGCTGCATATGGAGATGACAATGCCTTAGACTTGGCTGGTAGCAACAGAGATGGTCAGGTTCAAGACATTTTCAAAACAGAACTTACAGCCTTGCTGACAGGCTGCATGTGAGAAGTAAAGGGTAAGCATAGCACCTTTCTGTGGTTTATGTTGGTCTTCATTGCCACTGCCATGCTTTTCTTAAGCAAGAGGGAGATAAGAGACAGGATTCTATCTTTATATTGTACACCAGTCAACTCTTGCATATGTATTCATTCATTCAACAAGTATTATTAAGAACCAGGCCCTGTTTTAGCTACTGGGAATATAGTAGTAAACTCAGTATAAGCCCTCCACCTACGGTGTTTGTATTCCAGTGGGGTAGACAATGAACAAATAAATGCAAGACATATAATGAAATTTCAGGTAGTCATAGGCTATGAAGAAAAATAAAGCAGGGAATCACTACTTTACATAGGATAGAAATCCTAGCTAGTTTATGGAAATTTCATTATCTAGACTATTATAAATAAGAACTGCAAACAAGAGTTGTCATGAGCCCCAAAGCAGCTCCTTCCCTCTTTCTCTATCAAAAAGGGTTCCATGAATAATCTTGTATTGGGTCATGGAGCATTACTTTATGTTAGTAAGAGGTAAGGAGTAGAAAGAAGAGTAAGAAGAAAGGGCTGGAGGTGAGAGGGAGGGGAATGATGAGAAAGATGCTGCTGGGCCTCAGTTAGCACTGACTTTTCCAACCTGCTTGTCATGATTGGGTCATGGCACTGTTACTCAGTGACACCTCAGTGCTCATTTTCCTTTATTTCCACAAGAGAAAAGAAGAAGCTTGTAGCAAATCCCATTAGGCTAACAAATTTACAATCATGCCTGGACTGCATGATTTGTATATAATATTTAATTTCAGAATTCACTTACAAGTAAACTTTCCTTTTTATTCAGGTAGTACTGAAACTGGTAAAACCAGAAAAACACCGTTCTCCAAACTGGAGCCTTACCAGCCAAAAACAATAAAACTAATCAGGTAGGCAAACTCTGACATGTCTGTGTTAAAAACAGAAGACTAGCAAAATACCGAGCACATTCTAAACACAAAAACATAGTATACTGTGGGCTTTTTGATGGTGCAGTGGCTGACAAAGCATTCGATTCAGGCCTTGCACATCATAGATGTACACAATGATGTGATAAAATAGGTTGGTATAATTGAGCAATAAATTTGTAAAATAAGTGTGTGACTGTGCAACTATTGTATACAAAATTGTTCTATTTGTTACAGCAATGGCTGGAGCATAGTCCCTGGAGTAAAAATGCTTATCTATTTGTAGAGCAAGAAAAAGACAAAATAATTAACAAATATGTACGAAGCAACTTTAAGTGTAGAACACTATGGTAGATGAGGAAAAGACAAGATATACATCCCAATAAAACTTTTGCTTCTTGAAGGGTTTTCATACTCAAGAGAGAGAGAAAAGCTAGTAGTAAATAATGCAAATGATGATGATGATGATAATGAGAAGAAAGAGAAGGAGAATATCTAACATTTGTAAATATTCACCATTCTTACTTTAGAATTCATCTAAATTGCTTGATGTTTATTGTCACATTTAATCCATACAACATCCCTATGAGATAATCACTGGTTTTATCCACATTTTACAGATGAGAAAACTAAGGAACAGAGAGGTTAAGTAGCTTGCCCAAAGTCACACAGCCTACAAATGGTGGAGCTGGGATTCAAATCCCTGAAGCCCATGCTGGAAAATCCTGTTCTGTGTTGCCTCCCTGACAATCAAGGAATGAGGGAGCACTTGGTCCACAGAGAGAACATCAGTGAGAGTAAATTTCCTCCTTCTCCTCATATTTCATACTAAATACATGAAAAATGAGCAAATACTCACCTTACAAAGACTGCTACTCTGTGTCTGAAAGAGAAAAAGGTAATTCTTCAGATGTTATGTTTAATATCATTGTCATCATCATGTAGAGAGATAATAATTTTAATGACATATTTCTAGCCTCCACTGGTAAAACAAGAACCAACACCAATTCATCAAAAATGCAAAACTCAACTACCAAATTTCAAATAATTTTTGAAAAAAAACGGTCTGGAGAAAAGTTTATGATATAAAATGTTTAGTGATAAAAGCAGGACACAAAACTGTGTTCATATTATAGACTACTCCAATTTTTCATAAGAAAAAACCTTTTTAAGTATACAAGCTGAAATATGTATTTTAAAGTTACAGAAAAATGTAAATACCATAGTTACTTCTGTGTGATGGTATTTAGGATTATTTTAATTCTCTCTTTTAATTATCCTCAGTTTTCTAAGTCTTCTAGAAAGATTTATAGTATTTCTTTAATTTGAAAAGTTTAATCTCAAAATCTACACACCTATGCATTTACAGCTACACATATGCTACTGAAAATCAAATAGAAATTATATTAATGTTATTTATAGATTTCTAAATCTGTAGAAATCCATATGGCATATTGACTAAGAAAAAGCAACAGTATTTGTTTTCTATTAAGTCCAATCTATAACTTTATTAATAAGATCAAAGGCTATTTTCCTAGTTCCAGGAGAGTGTGAAATCAGCTTTTCTCCCTAAGATAAATGACCTTTACGTGGAATCAAAGACTCAAACATAATGAGAAAAACCATAAGCACGCCTTAAAGATGTCTCATTTCTCTCGAAATCCAGCCTGGAAGCAAAGAGAGAGAGATCCTTGCAAAAAGGGGAAATAAGAGCTCTTATTTCTTACTCCTCTAGCTACAGGTGGATACATGCTATGGGGAAGAGGGTTGAGTTTTGTGGGTATTGCTCCAACTTCCAAACATCTGCAAAAAAACAGAATCTTCTCTCCTCTGCTAGGAGGAGGGCAGGGACTTCTATCTTTGATCCACCAGGCTTGACAGCCACAACTTGGACAGGTGCATGTGCTATTACTTCTGCCATTCCTAGAAAGTCCACTTTGGGGACCTCTTTCTGATAAGGCTGGTTGTGTGCAGTTCAGACTCTTTCAGGAGTGACTGAACAAGCAGGGAAAAGGAAATCCAATCACATGGAAGATAAAGATGTTGAGGGTTTGGCTTCCCAAGCACATCAGAAACGGCCTAATATGCCATGACTGGAACATTGCAAGCAAAAATGATGTTTTATTCATTTTAAGAGTCATAGGTAGATGCTCTGTGACCAAAGGCATTCTATGATAGTGCCCAAAAGTGCCACCTTGTATATACACCTCTGTAATCTCCTCCCCCTGAGTGTGGGTGAAACCAGTGAATATAATGGGATACCATGATGAACATGATTTAGATGATGAGATCTTGGACATTGAGTTGGTGTTATAATGGCATGACACCCTTAGAAGGGAGGTAATTGTTGGGGGCCAGAAGACAGACTATGACAGATACAGTTCTAAGATGTCTGCGCCTTCTCCCCACGCCAGTGTATGTCCCCTCCCCTTCAGTGTGGGACATGGACATCGCACTTATGATTAGTTTACCAACTGGTTAACTTTGAGTTCATCAAAAGGGCGATCATCCCAGGTATGTCTGACCTAATCAGACTTTACAAGAAGGTGAAGCATCAGAGATGTGATCTTGCTGGCCTGAAGAAAACAAACTGCTATGTGGTGAGAGGGAGGCTTCCAAGAGCTGAGAATAACCCTGTTGACAGCTCCTGGAAAAATGGGGACCTTCGACCCTAAGGAACTAAATTCCTGCAGCACCTGGAATGAGTTTGAAAAGCACCCCAAACTCCAGATGAGAACAGCAATGTTGCCAGCACCTTGACTGCAGCCTGTGGGTCTCTGAGCAGTGTTCCAACTAAGTCGTGCCCAGACTCCCGACCTTCAGAAACTATGAGATAATAACAAGTGTCGTGGCCAGGAGCAGTGGCTCATGCCTCTAATCCCAGCACCTCCAGAGGCTGAGGCGGGAGGATCACCTGAGGTCAGGAGTTTGAGATCGGTCTGGCCAACATGGCAAAACCCCATCTCTACTAAAAATACAAACATTAGCCAGGTGTGGTGGTGCACGCCTGTAGTCCCAGCTACTCAGGAGGCTGAGGTAGGAGAATCACTTGAACCCAGGAGGTGGAAGTTGCAGTGAGCCAAGATTCCCCTACTATACTCCAACTTGGACAACAGAGTGAGACTCTGTCTCAAACAAAACAAAACAAAGTAAAATAAACAAACAAACAAAAAAGCAAATGTTATTTTAAGCCACTAATCTTGTGGTCATTTTTTATGCAGCAAAAGAAGATGAACACTCTTAACATTTCAAACACAACATTGATACCTGGGATTCCAC
Organism: Macaca mulatta; assembly: GCF_049350105.2. NCBI lineage: Eukaryota > Metazoa > Chordata > Mammalia > Primates > Cercopithecidae > Macaca > Macaca mulatta. The sequence continues at coordinate 73,121,388 of NC_133425.1, forward strand.
TACTGTGTTACAATCAAGTCACATCTTTCAGTTTTATATCTCCAGCTCCCTTGACACTAAGGATCTTCTACTGACAATAAGTACATAGGAAGTGTTTCTCCCAAGTGGGATTTACTCTAGAAGTCCTACATTTCCCAAGAAAAGGATTATCCCAGAGACTCCCTACAAAATGATAATGATCAATGTTATCTATGGTTCAGAACAAAGACACTCCTAAATCTAACACATGAAATTTGTTTTGTTCCCAGCTTATTGCTAAGAGGGCACTCAAATGTATAGCCCAGATTGTAAGTATAAGACAAAGTAATTGTCTGGTTTTTCAAAAAATTTATTTATTTATTTGCTTATTTATGTTGAGACACAGTCTTGCTCTATCGCCCAGGCTAGAGTGCAGTGGCGTGATCTCACTGCAACTCTACCTCCCAACTTTAAGTGATTCTCTTGCCTCAGCCTCCCTAGTAGCTGGGACCACAAGCTTGCACCACCACACACCCGGCTAATTTTTGTATTTTTAGTAGAGATGGGGTTTCACCATTTTGGCCAGACTGGTCTCGAACTCCTGACCTCAAGTGATCCACCCACCTCGGCCTCCCAAAGTGCTGGGATTACAGGCATGACCCACCGTGCCCAGCCCAAAAAATTTAAATTAGCCAGTTTTAACTCTTGGTAGAAGCAGAATATCTTGGCCAAACTTAAGAGGGCTTCAGCCACGTCTGACATACAAAATTATTGAAAAAAGCTGACAAGATTCAGAGCATAATTAACTACTCAGGCATTCTCACAGTCATAAAGGGGCTAGAATCACACATGCCACAAGCAGAGGGAACTGTCGGACTCTGGTTAGATGAGCTAACTGGATAACTCCCTTAGCCAGAGGGATCAGGCAGATCACCCCTGACTGCATCCTAGTGAAGCAGAATGACTTACAGCCTCATGATTCACTGCCTGTCATACACTTAAAGAGAATTCTGTGTTTCAAGAAAATGGGAGGGAGTATTTGTGGAAGTAAAGATGACTTATATTTTCCCCCCAAGAAAGTTTGAGATGTGGGTAAATAAAAATATTTTACACTTATCTGTATCCATTCACCTGTGCTGATGTTTGTCATAGGGTCAATGGCAAGGGATGCTCTGCTTCAATGTCTAGAGGACAACAGGGAATAGTGCAGACTGTGGTGAACTAAAGGGGCGGCCCACAGCCATCTGCAGCTCACTGGGGCCACATTCCGGTCTCAACACTTACTCTGCAACAGAATTACCTGGGAATCCTAAAATTAAGGTTCTCAAATTTCAAAACCAAAGATGCTATTTACTTCTTCTGGAATAGGGTTCTGGAAACTGCATTTTACTAATTCCCTTACATCAGCATTATTCAGTAAAAATCTAAATGTAATATGCCATACAATTGCAGGCCACATATGTGACTTTAAATTTTCTAGTAGCCGCATGTAGAAAAAGAAAAACAAAACAGAAGAAATCTTAATATATTTAGTTTCATCTCATGTATTATTTTAACATGTAATTAATTATTAACCATTTCTGTCTTTAAAATTTGGTATGCACTTTATATTTAAAGCATGCCTGAATTCATAGTAGCCATATATCAAGCACAGAGTTTTTATTATTGCATGAGATTTCTCTTTCTTTTTCAGTTTTGCGAAAGTTGTGTTTGCATTGACTTCCATTGCTTAAGTTTAAACAGCTCAAAGCCCAACAGTGTACTCTCATTTGCTCGAACTTCCCTCTCCAGGCTTGGAACACGAGATCCAAGTCCCAATCCCAATTCTGTCTATTAAACTTTGTGAACTTGGACACGTTGCCATTTCATTGTCAATGTCCCAATTTCCCCATAAGAAGTTGAGTTACTTGTACTAGATGTCTGGAGATCATTCTTTACTTCGCTGGTGCTAACAAATAAATTGTCTGCCTTTTTGCTTCAAGAAAAGAGTATTTTTTTCCTTTGCTTTGTGATGCTTCTGAGAGAGCTGAAATTGATGCATGGAGGACCCACTCAGCAATCCCCATTCCCTAGCTCTCTGCCCACCCAACTATCTTTGAAAATTCCTAGCCTCTGAATTTTCAGGGAGGTTGATTTAAGTAATAAACTCCCATCTTCCATGTGGCTAGCCCTGCATTAATTAAACTCTTTCTCTGCTGCAATACCTCTGTCTCAGTGAATTGGCTTTATCTGTGCAGTGGGCAAGAAGAACCTCTGGCCAGTCACAAGAAGGCAGCGTTTTCAAATAAAACAGAAAAAAATTTTCACAGGTTAAGTGGTTTTGCCAAAGTCATCCAAGGTTAGTGGCTTCCAAAACCAAGATTAGAGCCCACATTTATCAGGACTCTTAGCAGAGACCCTCACCATAACCTCTTGTACAAACACTTGGTTCTCATGGGTGATGGAAAGCACGGTCTCAGCTCTGGAAGGATTTCTGAAATGGGAAAAGGAAATGGTTTTCTCAGCAACCCATTAGTGAGATACATTCTTCAAGGACGTAGGAAGTTGTTAGAATAACTTAAAGAAGGAGCTCATTGCCATTATTTCCTTTGGCCTTTATAAAGGCTCGCCGAGGTATTACTGGTACTGGAGGATGCTTGGGTTAAAGGGCTTTTGTTCTAATACATCTGATGGTGCAGCTTAAATGCAAAAAGAAAACAAAATGGAGCTGCTTCAGAATTTAAGCAATAAGCCAGAGTAGAAACAAGCAGGAAATCACCAAGCTTTTATACATTCAGGTAATATCACTAGGTGCCATTTCCCTCCTGAAAAAAATGATCTCAAGAAGCTTCCCAAACATGCAACATGAGAAAGGTTATTAAAGCATTTCTTCTAAGATGACTTTTTAATTGCAAAATGATAACATCCCAGCATCTCTGCCTCACTGAGTTTAGGGAAATATTTAGGAAGTGTTTGTGTGCCCTAAGAGAAAGGCTGGTACATAATTGCAAATTATTACCACTCCTGTAGGTCATGCTGACAAGATTATCTCTCAGCGGGCTGACAATCAGAAACCTGCTTCTAGTCGGGTGGTTTTTCACAGCTGGTAACCTTTTTCTTTTTTTCCTGGAAGGAATGGAAATTAGCATTGTATGCCTACTCCTTTCACTTTCATGGGCCATTTATCATATCAAAGCCCATTGGTCTAGGTACCAGCCTCACCAAATTAGGTAAACAGAGTTCTAGGAGGAACCGACAGATGTTAGCAAGACAAGTAATCACAGAACAACAAAGCTTCATTGCCACAGCTGTTACATAAACAGTTTTCAAAAACATGGCAACTAGAAGGCAATTTAAGGAGAGAATCTTCAGGGGATGCTTACAGTGCTGGTAATGCTTAGATTGCAATGGAGGCTTAAATCCCCAGTTTCGTAATATGACTGAAAAGGCCCTGCATGATCTGGCCCTTTCCACATCTCTATTCCCCAATGCCTCCCCACTGCCTGCAGCCACCTGATGTCCCTTTGGGTCCTCCAATGCTCTGAGCTCCTTTGCACCTTGAGACTTCAAGTGTACTTCCCTCCTTCATTTAACAGAACTCCATTAAAATTCTACTTCCTTAGAATCTACTCATTCTCAATTAGCCCCCTCCCTTTTATACTCTTAGAGATTTCTGTATTTTCCCCCCTTCTAGATACCTATTGAAATTTATTTCACTTTACTTTTCTTTTTTTTCTGACTCAGGGTTTTGCTCTGTCACTCACGCTGGAGTGCAGTGGCACAACCACTGCTCATTGTAGCCTCGAACTCTAGGGCTCCACTGAACCTTTTGCCTCAGCCTCCTGAGTAGCTGGGACTACAGGACATTTTTTTGCATTTTTTTGTAAAGAGAGGGGTCTCGGCCAGGTGCAGTGGCTCATGCCTATAATCCCAGCAATTTGGGAGTCCCAGGTAGGTGGATCATGAGGTCAGGAGTTCAAGACCAACCTGGCCTAGATGGTGAAACCTCATCTCTACTAAAAATACAAAAACTAACTGGGTGTGGTGGCAGGCACCTGTAATCCCAGCTACTCAGGAGGCTGAGGCAGAGAATTGCTTGAACCCAGGAGGCGAAGGTTGCAGTGAGCCGAGATCACCACTGCATTCCAGCCTGGATGACAGAGTGAGACTCCGACTTGAAAAAAAAAAAAAAAAAAAGAGAGGCGGGAGGGTCTCACTATGTTGCCCAGTCTGGCCCCAAACTCCTGGGCTCAAGCGATTCTCCCACTTTGGCCACCTCGTGCTGGGATTACAGGCATGAGCTACCATGCCCAACCCCTACTAAAATGTAAAGTGATATATTTATTTCCTTGATTATCAGTTTATGTGTCTCTGTCATTAGAACATAAGCCACATGGTGGAAGAGATCGGGTCTGCTTGATCATTCCATCTCCAGTGTCCCGCATGCAGTTTGCACTATTCACGCTTGTTGAATGAAGATGAATATACAGAGATGTCCATTTCATGGATGATTCCAATTATTTCCCAGCACACCTCTCGAGTCCCTTGACATAGGTATCATCACCCAGTTTTACAAAAAAGGAAATGGACTGGTGGTGACATAATTTGCCCAATATCATGTAGCCAGTACATAGTGGGGTGAATTGCAAATTCAAGTAGAACATGAAAACCTGTGGTTTTCCTTTGTAGCATTTTCTGAATACTTGTTTGGCTTATACTATCAGCACTTTGGGAGGCCGAGGTAGGGGAATCATTTGAGCACAGGTGTTCAAGAGCAGCCTGGGCAACATAGTGAGACCTTGTTTCTACAAAAAAAGGTAAAAAGTTAGTGGGGCGTGGTGGTGCACATCCCTAGTCACAGCTACTCGGGAGGCTGTGGCGGGAGAATCACCTGAGCCCAGGATTCTGAGGCTGCAGCAAGCTATGGTCATGTCACTGCACTCCAGCCTGGGTGACAGAGTGAGGCTCCATCTCTAAGTAAATGAATACATATATACATAAATATACATACTTGTTTGGTGTTAGAACCAGTGCTAAATACATTTCTTGCATTATTTTTATTTAATCCTCAAAACAACCCGTTGAGATAGGTAGTATAACTACTGTCTTCATTTTCCAGATGAGGAAATTGCAACTCAGAGAGGTTAAGTGACCTGCCTAGGGTCACACAGCTAGAAAGGGGAAGAACTCCCTGAATCCAAACATCACAATATTCTGCATGGCCCCATTCTCATGTGTCACACTACCATGGGCTGTTGTCATATTCCCTAACTTGGTCTTCAGGTTTCTCTCTGGAGAGTGGCCATAAGCCAAGGTAGCCACTTTCTAGGCGAGCCCTCATCAGGAAGAGAGTTAGGTTCAGGTGTGTCGGGCAGGTGCGACACAATGAGAAGGTTGGAAACCATGATGCGTGAAACAAGAAATGTATTATTTACAGATCCAAAGAGGTCGGAGTTGCCAACAGGAGGCTACAGGAAGTCTGGAGGCCACAAGGAGCTCAAACAATGGGCAGAGAGCAAGAGAGGGAGGGCCTGGGGGAGCAGGTCTTTATTAAGGTCCAGGGACATTATCCCTTAGATTTTTTCAGGGGCCTATGGATTGGCTAGTTTCAGGAAAACATGTTTGAGAAGGGGGAAATTTATTGACCATTTATTACAATGGTGTTGACCATTGTGTTTTATCATGATCAGCAGCCATTGTGTGTTGGGCTTGGGGTCAGTGGGATGAGGAACAAGTGGGCTATATTGCAAACAGCAACAGGACGATTGGAACTTTTAACCAGGCCAAAGGTGATGGGGTACAACTGGGTTTCAAACCACCTATGTCAGGTTTATCTGTGGATGCTGAGGCAGCAAGTGTGTTACACAAATTTACGACAGTCACACACTGTGCTTGGGTCTGAGGATGGTTAAAGAAAAAATTGCTCTTACACATGTTGAAATGGTTAGTAAGACTTTGTTGAGGTCTATCGCAACAGGTGTAAGACTATCATAATCATAATCATCTTAGGAGAGATTGGACTCAACTTAGAACATAGCACAGACATCTGAGGATTGATCACCAGTGAGCAGACTGAGGGGGTCCATCGAAAGAAAATTGCTAAGAGGTTACATGGAGAATAGGGGGATTCTTACTGGAGACACGTCAAGGACTTATATACCAAAAGTTGTAGGGGAGGAACTTGATCAGGTATGGAGGGTGATCAGATATCAAGGGTATGGAGGTTCTTGCTAAACTGACTTAGCAACATTCAAGCTAAAACTGAGACAGCAGGCCAAAGACAGCACTTTAGTTTTAACCAAAGTCAAAGCTTAGTCAAGAAGAGGAGCCTCAGTAAAGTTTACACAAGAAGAGTCTTTGTCAGGTACTAGAGTGAACAAGGCAGCCAGTTTCTTGAGTCCAGAGTTAGATAAAGTGACAGTCTAACAGCCTATGATGTCTTGGCAGCTTATCGTGGGCTGTGACCCTTGCTTGGGTTTTATTTTCTCGTATCAATATTTGAGCAGGATGACAGAAGGTGGAGGCGGTGGTAGTGGAGAGGGGAAGGGGTGGGAAGAGATGTGGCAGCCTGCGTGGCAAGTGAGTTTCAAGACCTGCTAAGCATAATTCATTTACCTGGGAGAGAGTAAGAGGCAACCAGCCCAGGACTGGGTTTTGGTCTCAGCTCCTCACCTCCCTGGGTATCTGACCTTTTCTCCTGGACTGTCCTATCCTGGATATGTCTTCTAACTCTGCTGTGCCACTGAGATTCACAGTGCCTTGGTTTTGCCTCTCTCTGACAAAGAATCAGCCTTCAAGAGTGGGAGACTGGGAAAACAAGTTGCTGCATGATTATACTGGACCTTTCTCAGTCTTGCCTTTTGTGTGTGTTCCTGAAAACCCCACTTCCCAGCCTAATAGGTACAGTGAGAACACACACAATGCACACACACTCTTGCGGGTTCATTCATTCAGACAACATCTACTGAGCATCTTACTGTGTGCTAAGTGCTATCAAGATATAGAGATGGATGAAACACTTATCCACAAGCTCAGACATCCATCCAGTCACAGTATGTGTTTAGGCATGTAGATAAGAACTCATAATAGAAGCTTAGACTTGAAAAGCTTCAGAGGAGAGAGAACATAGTAATGACTATCATTTAAGAGACACTATATGTCCAAAACTGTTCTAGAACTTTATGCACATTAACAATATGCAACTATCCTATAAGGTAGATCCTACAATTAAGCTCCTTTACAAGGAGGCTTAGGGAGATTATCTTGTCAAAGACACAAAGCAATGCAGTAGTGAAGCTGGGATTGAAACTCAGAGCTGGTACACAACACATTGTACAACACACTGTGGAGGTATCATAGCCCCTACTGCAGTATTGTACAAATCGGTAACTTACAATGGACGTTCAGATCTGGGAAGTTTACTTCCACTCGGGGATCAGAGGAGCATGAAAACCCATTCAATATGATCACAAGACAGAAAGGGACTGTGGCAGAACTTGGTAAACACTAGGGAAGCTAAACCATTACTAGTAGCAGCTGGGTTCTCAAAAGCTCATATTGTGCTGGAAAGCACTTCTCTTTCTTGCAATGTGATGTTTCTCAGACCTCACTGTGAACACCGCGCATCTGGGAATCATGGTAAAACTCAGGTTCCAATTCAGCAGGTCTGGGTGGGACCTGGGACTCTGCATGCCTACCAAGCTCCCAGCTGGTGCCAATGCTGTTAATCCATAGAATACGCTTGGACAAGCAAAGCTCAGGGGCAGTGGTTCTCCAAGTAAAGTTTTGAGAATGAGGCAGCAGCAGCAGAATCACCCAGAAGCTTGCTAGAAATGCAAATTCTAAGGCCCCACTCTAGAACAAATGAATCAGGAACTCTAGGGTGGAGCCCAGGAATCTACGCCTTCACAAACTCTTCACGAGACACTGACGCACACTGAAGTTTGAGAACCGCTGCTCTAGACAGCAGTGTATTCTCCTTCTCTGCTCTCTTTCATTTATAATTTTTTTTCCTGTTAGGTGCTCTGATTCACTTCTAAATGAGGGAGGAAGTCCTGATACACTTGCTACCTGCTTGGGAGACCAACGCAGAACTCTTCCTAAAAAGCCTCTCTAAACTTCTCAAAGATGGCAGACTGTGTGAAGTTAAGTGGTAAAACCCCCGGTCAGACTCCAGACTCATCTTTACCCAGATCCACCTTTAGTCTGTGCTGTACATGATAGTTAATATATGACGTACATGTATGTCTATACACACATTTGCATATGCAGGCTTTGTACCACTTCATAGATTTGTTGTAAGGAATACACTTAACTACAATGAACATTTCTGAGATCCAAATGTAACAGCAACAACATAATAGAAATAAAAACGCTGAACACGTATTATTTCAGAGAAATGCCTCGTTCTTTGATTAACATGATCTCGGTGTTTGTTAGCTGGAAGGTTCTAATTTCTCAATAATAGTGCATTCAAGGCTATTAGCATAATTTTATGATCCCTAACTATAATTCAATGAAAATTGAGATGTTTGTTTCCACTGTATCAAATTTGCCTCTGGTGGATACTGGAAATCCATTGACTGAAGTTCTGTACCAGTTAAGGTAGAATGGGGTAAGCAGTAAATAAATAAACATAAATTTTCAGTGGCTTATTTTTATTACATGCCACGCTCACATTACATGTCCAGCATGGTATGTGTGTATATAACGGCAAGAGTAGGGGAATGGGTGCACTACCACCCTCCTCCAATCACTCAAAACCTAGGCTCACAGAGCTCTAGCATCTTGGGACCCAGTTCCCTCAATGTGTGGCTCCAAGGATACTGTTGCAAGGCAGAAACGGGACACTCCTGCAGTGGTTTTTTCACTCTCTTAGCCATAAGGGGCACACATTACTTTCACTCATATTTCATTGGCCAGTACAAGTCTCGTGACTCTGCCTAGTTGTGAGGAAAGAGGAGTCTCCTATATGTCCAAGAAGAAAAGGAGAACTAGAAATCAGTGAGCAACAGTATTATCTTCACACTCAGCTGAAACATGTTACACTTGAATGCCTATAAGCATAATCAGGTAGAAAGATGATCAACAACCAGCTCAAAAAGATCTCTGTAAATCAGCATGTGTGACATTGCCATTCATGGAGCATTTATTACGTACCAAGAACTCACTATGCTATTTCATGTACCTCATTTCAACCGGTGCTAAAACAGCCCTAATGGGGTGGCCCCATTATCTAACCTACCAGTTTAAAACTGCAGGCAAGATCTGAGGCAGGATGTGAATCCAGTTTCATCTGGCTCCGGAGTACTTGGACTTAACCCACATGTGATACCCCTCAGTAATGATGCCGGCTCCTCCCCTTCAAAACTCTTTGGTTACTCATTGCCTTTCTGTGGACTTTGCAGTTATTTAAAATCCTATTCTACCAGGGACGAACCACAATCTCTGCAGGGCCTTCTCCAGTGTACTGGACTGGGTCCAGGACTGCAACTAGTGTGGACTTTGTAAGGTCAGTTCCCAAAAAACATCGTTAGTAAAACACACAGAGGATGTCCCACCCCCAAGAAGTAAGGGCAAGTTTAAGACTTAGATGCTGATGTACTCTCACTTTCTCTTCTGTCCTACTGAGAGAGGTAAGAACTCTGGTCCTCCCCAGGAGCGAAACGGGCCCATCATCTATGGACACACTACAAGGAAAATACAAGGTAGAAACATTTAACGGGACATAGACATAGAATGAGAAGGAGAGAAGGGTTCTTGTTTTCTTCCCTTGGCTACCTGGAAATTCAAAGATAAATTTAAACGCATTGAACATCTTAGCACCTTATCCTTGGCTTCTGGTAAAATATCCCCCCCATCACCACTTGTACAGTTCATGTTCCCCAATTAGCTTGTGTGTTAATATCGGTTGAATCACTTTAAACCCTTTTTTAATAGGCAGGATGTACAGGCACGCCTTGTTTCATTGCACTGCACTTTGTTGTGCTTTGCAGATATGGGGTCTTTTAAAAATTGAAGGCTTGTGGCAACCCCGCATCAAGCAAGTCTATCAGTGTCATTTTTCCAACAGCACATGTGATCTTTCTGCTACTATCACCGTGAGTGTACACCCTGTGATATGACACATGATATCTTCGCAATCTTTCTGCTATCACAGTAGTTGTACACCCTCTGACATTACACACGATATCTTCACGATCTTTCTGCTACTATCACAGTGGGTGTACACCCTGTGATACTATGCGTGATATCCTTGCAATCTTTCTGCTACTATCACAGTAGGTATACACCCTGTGATTATTCATGATATTCTTGCAATATTTCTGCTACTATCACAGTGGGTGTACACCCTCTGATATTATGTATGATATCTTCACGATCTTTCTGCTACTATCACAATGGGTGTACACCCTATAATATTAGGCATGATATCCTCGCGATCTTTCTGCTAATATCACAGTGGGTGTACAGACTGTGATATTATGCATGATATCCTTGTGATATCTCTGCTACTATCACAGTTGGGGTACCCTCTGTGATGTTATCCAGAAAATTTCACAATCTTTCGGCTACTATCACAGTGGGTGTACACCTTGTGATAATATGCCTAATATCCTCGTAATCTTTCTGCTAATATCACAGTGGATGTACACCCTGTGATATTATGCATGAAATCCTCCTGATCTTTCTGCTACTATCACAGTGGGTGTACATCCTGTGATATTATGCCTGATACCCTCAAAATCTTGCTGCCACTATCACGTACACCGTGTGACATTATGCATTATATTTTTGCGATCTTTGTGCTACGATCACAGAGGATGTACACCCTCTGTGTACACTCTGTGATTATATACATGATATTTCCATGTTGTCTCTGCTGCTATCACAGTGGGTGTACACCCTGTGATATTATGCATGATATCCTCGAGATTTTCCTGCTGATATCACAGTCCTTGTACCCCATGTGTTTACACCCTGTGATGTTATGTAGGGTATCCTCGCGATCTTTCCGCTAATATCAATCATAGTCGCTTTACACCCTGTGTGTACACCCTGTGATGGTATGCAGGATATTCTCGCGATCATTTTGCTAATATCAATCACAGTGGCTTTAAACCCTGTGTGTACCCCTTGTGATGTTATGCAGGATACCCTTGCAATCTTTCCGCTAATATCAATCACAGTGGCTGCACACCATGTGTGTACACACTGTGATGTTACTCAGGATATTCTCGCGATCTTTCCGCTAGTATCAATCAATCACAGTGGCTCTACACCCTAAGTGTACAGCCTGTGATGTTATGCAGGATATCCTCGAGATCTTCCCGCTAATATCAGTCAATCACAGTGGCTGCACCTTCTGTGTGTACACCCTGTGATATTAACGCAGGATATCCTCACAATCTTTTTGCTAATATCACACTGGTTTTACACCCTGTGATATTATACATGACATTCTCGCGACCTTTCTGCTAATATCACAGTGGGTGTACACCCCGGGTGCACACCTTGCACTACTATGCATGATATCCTCGCGATCTTTCTGCTACTATCACAGTTAATGTACACCCTGCAATATTATGCATGATATCCTCACGATCTTCCTCCTAATAGCACAGTGAATGTACACCCTGTAATATTATGCATGATATCCTCGTGATCTTTCTGCTACTATCACAGTGGGTGTACACCCTGTGATATTATTCATAATAATATGGAAGCTGTGTATAAACATTGGATATTATGAATATCGAAGCGATATTTAATATCACAGTGTGTAAACATTGTGTTAACACAGTATACTATAAATATGAGAGTGATATTTCATTAATATCATGGTTTGTAATCAATGAGTGTAAACACTGGATATTATAAGTATTAGAGTGATATTTCATTAATATCACAGTGTGTAAACAGTGTGCAAACACTGGATATTGTAAATATCGGAGCGGTATTTTATAAATATCACAGTGTGTAAACACCTGATATTTTAGATATGAGAGCAATATTTAATTACTATTACAGTGTGTAAATACTTAAATATCAGTCATATTTCATTATTATCAACGTGTTTAAACACCATGTGTAAATGCTGATATTATAAATATCAGAGCGACATTTCTTTAATATCATAGTGTGTAAACACTGAATATTATAAATATGAGAGCGATACTTCATTAATATCATAGTACGTAAACACTGTCTAAACACTGGATATTATAAATATTAAAGTAATATGTTATTAATATCCCAGTGTGTAAATACTGTGTCTCAACACTGGATATTATAAATATCAGAGCAATATTTCATTAATATTTTAGTGTATAAGCACTGGATATTATAAATATCAGAGTGATACTTCAGTAATATTTTAGTGTATAAGCACTGGATGTTATAATTATCAGAGTTATATTTCATTAATATCACAATGTGTAAACACTGGATATTATAAATATCATGGTGATATTTTATTACTATCTCAGTGTGTAAACACTAGATGTTATAAATATCAGAGCCATATTCCATTACTATCACAGTGTGTGAATACTGGATAATATACACCTCAGAGAAATATTTCATGAATATCACAATGTGTAAACACTGGATATTATAAATATCAGAGCCATATTTCATGAATATCAGTGTGTAAACAATGGATATTATAAATATCAGAGTGATATTTCACTCACTGGATATTATAAACATCATCAGAGAGATATTTCATTAATATCACTGTGTAAACCCTGGATATTATTAATATCATCAGAGCAATATTTCATTAATATCACAGTGTGTAAACACTAGATATTGTAAATATCATCACACCGATATTTCATTAATATCATAGTGTGTAAACACTGGATATTACAAGTAACATCAGGGTGGTATTTTGTTAATATCACAGTGTGTCAACACTGGATATTACAATTAGTATCATGAGAGCAATATTTCATTAATATCACAGTGTATAAACCCTGGATATTACATGTATCCTCAACAGAATGATATTCATTAATATCACAGTTTGTAAACCCTGGATACTATAAATATCACAGCAAAATTTCCCTAACATCACAGTATGTACACGGTGGATACTATAAATATCAGTGCAAAAGTCCCCCAGTATCACAATGCGTAAATCCTGGATACTCTAAATACGAGAGCAAAAATTCCCTGGTATCACAGTGTAAACCCTGGATTCTATAAATATTAGAGTTAAATTTCCCTAGTATCACAGTGTGTAAACCCTGGATACTATAAATATCAAAACAAAATTTTCCTAGTATCACGGTGTGTAAACGCTTTGTCTAAACACTGGAAATTACATATATCAGACTGATATTTCACTAGTGTCACAGTGTGTAAACCCTGTGTGTGAACTCTGGATATTATAAATACCAGAGTGATATTTCACTAATGTCACAGTGTGTAAACACTGAATATTATAAATATCAGGGCAAAATTTCATGAATGTCTCAGTATGTAAATACTGGATATTAGTAATATCAGAGAGAAATTTTACTAATGTCACAGTGTGTAAACACTAGATATTACAAATACCAGACCAAAATTTCCCTATATCACCATGTGTAAACACTGTATACTATAAATATCAGAGCAGTATTTCACTAGTGTCACAGTGTGTAAACACTTTGTGTAAACACTGGATATTATAAATATCAGAATGATATTTCACTAGTATTACAGTGTGTAACCACTGGATATTATAAATATCAGAGTGATATTTCACTAGCATCATAGTGTGTAATCACCGTATATTATAAATATCAGAGAGATAGTTCATTAATATCACAGCGTGTAAACACTGTGTGTAAACACTGGATGTTATAAATATCACAGCGATATTTCACTGATATCACAGTGTGTAACCACTGAGTATTGTAAATATCACAGCGACGTTTTACCAACATCACAGTGTGTAACCACTGGAAACTGTAAATATCACAGCGATATTTCATTAATATCACACTGGATATTATAAAAATCACAGCGATATTTAATTAACATTACAGTGCATAAACACTTTGTGTAAACATTAGATATTGTAAATATCACAGCGATATTTCATCAGTATCACAGTTTGTAAACACTGGATATTATAAATATCACAGCGATATTTCATTTATATCACGATGTGTAAGCACCGGATATTATAAATATCATAGCGATGTTTGCTTAATATCACGGTATGTAAACACTGTATATTATAAATATCACAGTCATATTTTATAAATATCACGGTGTGTAAACACTGGATATTATAAATATCACATTGATATTTCATTGATGTCATGGTATGTAAACACTGGATGTTGTAAACCTCAGTGACATTTCATTGATGTCATGGTGTGTAAACACTTGATATTATAAATATCACAGAGATATTTCATTGATATCACAGTGTGTAAACACTGGATAGTATAAATATCACAGCCATATTTTATTAATATCACGGTGTGTAAACACTGGATATTACAAATATCACAGCGATATTTCATTGATGTCATGGTGTGTAAACACTGGATGTTGTAAATATCACAGCGATATTTCATTAATATCACAAACTGCCCCACTGACCCAGGGCCAGCCACAATATGACTTTCATGGGCCCTAGCTACTTTTGTTTTTGTTCTCCCCTTCTTCCATAAAATAATTTAAAAATGAATATTTTATGACTGCATTCATATAAAAATGACTGTAATCCAAGCTGGATTCATTATTATATATTGCTTTTATTACATTCCTTTTCTTCTTCTAATTTAAAAAGAAATTACAATTAAAACATTTACACAGGTCCCTAAAATTACTGTGTGCCTCCTGTGCCTCTAAGGGAGAAGTCAGCCCTACACTGACCCCTGGATTCTCAGCTCGCACCAGGCTCACACACACTTTTCTCCTCCAGCCCCTTTCTGCTGTCTTTGCACAAACTTTGCCCTCTTCCTTGAACACTCTCCCTCACCCTTTGCCTCATTTATCTCCACTATCCCGCACAGAACATCAGAATCCCCTTACAGCACAGATCACTGGGCCTGACTCCTGGCTTCTGATTCAGCAGGTGTGGCGTGGGCCCCCAAAGTTCATTTTTTATTCCCTCCCTCCTCCCCTCCCCCCTCCCCCTCCCCCCTCCCCCCCCCCCTCCCTCCCTCCCTTCCTCCCTTCCTCCCTTCCTCCCTTCCTTTCTTCCTTCCTTCCCGAAACAGAGTTTTGCTTTTCTTGCCCAGGTTGGAGTGCAATGACACGATCTCGGCCTACTGTAACCTCTGCCTCCCAGGTTCAAGCAATTGTCCTGCCTCAGCCTCTCTAGTAGCTGGGATTACAGGCGTCCGCCACCGGCAAATTTTTGTATTTTTAGTAGAGACGGGGTTTCACCATGTCGGCCAGGCTGGTCTCAAATTCCTGACCTCAGGTGATCCACCTGATTCGGCTTCCCGAAGTGCTGGGATTACAGGTGTGAGTCACCGCACATGGCCCAGAGTCCACATTTTTAACAGGACCAAAGTGATCCTGATGCTGCTGGTCTGAGGACCACACTTTGAGAACTGCTGCTTTCAAAATGAACTGCACTTCTATTTCCTCTACCAACCATTCTCTGCCTCCTAATTTGGTCACATTTCTCCTTCGCACGCTCAAGAAGGACCAAAGGCCGCTGCTTTATCTGTGTGAACTTTTTTTTTTTTTTTTTTTTTGCATTAAAAACTTTTTGTCGTCTTCTTACTATTTTTGAGACAGGGTCTACCTCTGTCAGGCTGGAGTGCAGTGGCGCAATCACTGCTCACTGCAGCTTCGACCTCCTGGGCCCAAGCGATCCTCCTACCTCAGCCTCTTGAGTAGCTGGGACCACAGGTGCGTGCCACCATGCCTGGCTAATTTTTTATTTTTATTTTGTAGAGATGGGGTTTCCCCATGTTGCCCAGGCTGGTCTGGAACTCCTGGATTCAAGTAATCCTCCCCTCTTGGCCTCCCAAAGTGTTGGGATTACAAGCATACGCCACTGCATCCAGCCTTGTGTGATTAATTTATGTTTCTACCATTTGACTGTGAGCTCCACGTGTCTTTTCCCTAGCTGTGGGATCTGCAAGTGCTGACAGCAGTTCAAAAAAGTTGAATGAATCACCTTAACCTTCCAGCAACAGTGGATGCGAGTATAAAATCCTATCACCTCACCAGCACGGTATTTTCCTTCCTTCCTTCCTTCCTTCCTTCCTTCCTTCCTTCCTTCCTTCCTTCCTTCCTCCCTTCCTCCCTTCCTCCCTTCCTCCCTTCCTCCCTTCCTTCCTTTCTTATTTATTTATTTATTTTTTTAACTCTTCCAGCTCTACATTCCACAACTCCTGTACCTCTTGCTTCCATAGAAGCCCAAGGAGCCGGGCAGAAAGTGCTTTGCGCAACCGGGGAGACCCGGCCCTAAGCCCCGCCCCGCGCCTCTAGTCCCGCCTCTGGTCATAAGCCCCACCCCGATCCCAGCCTCCGACCCCAGAGCTAGCCCCGCCCCACCCCTGTCTCCGCCCCTGACCCCGTCCCGCCTCCTGTTCTAAGCCCCGCCCCTCTCTCTGGCTTTAGGCCGCGCCCGGGCCCAGAGCCGCTCTGCGCAAGCGCGACCGGCAGAGCACCTCCGAGGAGTCCGCCCGGAAACAAATATTCCCCAGGGCAATGTCACCACCTGGTCTTCCCCAGGAGCCAGACAGGTAAAGCCTTTCCAGGTCCTGGCGCCCCGAGCTTGGCCAGGCCCGGCCTTGATAGCAGCGAAGCCACCGAGGCCTTTAGTCCGGGACCGATTTTGCAGCTTCCGCCAGTCCACCTGCGAGCCCCGGATGGGAGCATTCGCCTCCAGCAACCCGCAGGGTCCCCGAACTTTTGCACCTGCTCTGGCCAGTAACGGAGCCGGCTTTAGCCACTATGGTTTACATACACGCTGCTCCCCTTCCCAGCCGGCTTGGCTCTTCTGCAATCCGCGTCTCCAGAGTTGGACCCCAGGACCCCCGAGGGTGGCACAGCCCTACACCAGGCAGCCCCAGATTCAAGTCCCCCAGTGGCTACTTCCAGTTGTGACCTTGGGTCTGTCAGTTACGTAAGCTCTCTGACCCTAGAGGTGACCCTGTGATCACTTGCCGGGCTGTTGTGAGGATAAAATGAGAAACGTGGAAAGTGAGACCATGCTCAGAACGGGGTGGCTGCTACTGCTGTTGATATCTTGGTGATTATTCCAGCGGCCAGTCCCTAAAGTGGACAGATACGTTTTTGCAGCCTTGTACTTCAGCTGGTTTCTCTGGTCACTTCTGCGGTTTCTGGGTGGTTAAAAGCCACCATTCCACAGTTTCCTTTTCTGGAGGCGGGCCTGCGAGCATCAGATGTACTGTGCAATCCCCTGTGCCAGCATTCAGTGATTCTTTCCAGGCCATTTGGTCGTTGAAATCCACTGCTGTTACCCAACCACATCTAGTGAGCACCCTGCCATCTAGAAAGAGGCAAAAAATAGCAAATATCTCCTGCAAACAACTGCTTATCTAATGATGGGGAGATTTATGACAGTGGTTACCATTCACTGAGCACCAGCTGTGTCCCAGCCACAGTATATGAACTGCATCATTTAATCTGCATACATATCCTCAAGCCTGACACAAATGAAGATGAAACTCAGAGAAGTCATTCCTGTACACTTTTTTTTTTTTGAGACAGTCTCACTCTGCCGCCCAGGCTTACAGCGCAGTAGGCAATCTCGGCTCACTGCAGGCTCTGCCTCCTGAATTCAAGCGATTCTCCTGCCTCAACCTCCTGAGTAGCTGGGATTACAGGCATGTGCCACGATGCCCGGCTAATTTTTGTAGTTTTAGTAGAGGTGGGGTTTTACCATGTTGGCCAGGCTGGTCTCAAACTTATGACTTCAAGTGATGCACCTGCCTCAGCCTCCCCAAGTGCTGGGATTACAGGCGTGAACCACTGTACCAGGCCTCCTATACACATTTGAAGCCAATTCTGGGTATCTTAAACATCTGATTCTGCCCACTATGCAAAACTGCCATCCCACAGAAAAAGTAAAATCAACTGTTCCTTTTCTAGGGCTGCCATAACAGAGTACCACACACTGAGTGGTTTAAAACAATAGAAATGGTCTCTCATGGCTGGAAGTCCGAAATCAAGGTGTCAGCAGGGCCACACTGCCTTAGAAGGCTCTGGGGGCAACCTTTCCTTGCCTCTTCCAGTTTCTGGTGGTTTCTGGCATTCCTTGGCTCACAGCAGCATCACTTCAACCTCTGCTGCCATCTTCACATGGTCTTCTTCCCTGTGTGTGTGTCTCCGTGTTTTTTCTTCTTCTTTAATTTAATTTAATTTTATTTTTTATTGAGTTGGGTCTCACTCTGTCACCCAGGCTGGAGTGCAGTGGTGCAATCATGGCTCACTGCAGCCTTGAACTCTAGGACTCAAGTGATCTCCCACCTCCACCTCCCAAGTAGCTAAGAATAGAGTTGCATGCCCTATGCCCAGGCTAATTTATCCTTTTTTTTTTCTTTTGTAGAGACAGGGTCTTGCTATGTTGACCAGGCTTGTTTCAAACTCCTGGGCCCAAGCAATGCTCTCGCCTCAACCTCCCAGTTTTGGGATTACAGGCGTGAGCTACCGCACTTGGTTTGTTTCTGGTTCTTATAAGGACAACAGTCATTGGATTTAGAGCTCACTTTAATTACATCTAAAAAGATCCTATATCTGAATAAAGTCATACTCTGAAGTTTGGGGTAGACATGAATTTCAGGGGTGAGGAGATACTGTTCAACCCACTATACAAACTAGCAGCAAAACACACCTGTCAAAAGGACCAAAACAAGTCCACATAGGAAGGCACCATTTGTGGTTATAAATCCAAATACTTGCATATTATTGGGAAATTGTTCTCAAAATGTGTTCCCCTGTCCACAGCGTCAGTAACACTGTCATGTGGGAGTTTGATACAAATGCTAATTCTCAGGCCCTACATGAGAGTTACTGAGTCACAGTCTGGGACTGAACCTAGCAGTCTATGTGACAGCCAGCCCTCCAGGTGATTCTGTTGCTGCTAAAGTTTGGGAACCACTGTTATAAGGCAGTTGAAGACACAGGAGTTTGAGAACATAAGGGCCAGCTTAACAGAAGGTGGTCTTCTAACCTTAACAATGACGTTTTCATCAAACCTGTCTTCTCTGAATATAATTGTGGATTTCAAAATTCAACTATTGCATTATTGAAAAAACATTTTACCATACTTTACGTTTCAAAGAGAACCTGTGTACTAAACTGTGTGCTTAGGAGGTTTTTTTGTCATTTTCATCCTGCGAACACCATGCAATTTAGATATTATCATTTCTGTCGTGTTATTGAAAAATACACAGAGAGTCAGAAATGGCAAACTCCTAAATACACAACAAAGCAGAAACAGAGGCGGGACTATAAGCTTTTTACCGTAACTCTGCTTACTAAAATGTCTGTCTGGTTTGTTTTTATTTTAGAAACAGTTTGCTAGATGATGCTAAGGCCCGCTTAAGAAAGTATGATATTGGAGGCAAATATTCTCACTTGCCATATAACAAATATTCCATCCTTTTGCCATTGGTGGTTAAAGAAGGAAAACTCCATTTGTTGTTCACCGTCCGGTCAGAGAAGGTAGGTGGACAAAAAATTTCCTGCCCTTAAACCTCAGGACATCAGAAAACCTCACGAGATTTTGTCACTTGCACACATTTCGATGCCAAAATTCTCAAAAGGGTTTTCAGAATTGTGATGCCAGAGGCATACAACCACAAGTCACGGCATAACATGGTGTTTCTTGGAGAAGGTTTAACAAAGAAAATGAAGGAATTTAGTTAGCAAGCAGTTTAAAATGCTTTCAGACTAGGGTTACCTAACCTTGGTGCTATTGGCCTTTGGGGCTGAATAATTCTTTGGTGTGGAGACTGTCCTGTATAACGTGGTGTGTTTAGCATCATCCTTTGGCCTCTACTCACCAGATGCCAGTAGCACACACAAACACAAGCTCACAAACACCTTTGTCCGGTATGCCAGTAGCATACACACCACAAATATCTTCAGAATTGCCTATTGTTCTGGCAGGATTGGCGGTGCAAAATTGCCCCCACCAAGGGCCACTGTTTTAAACTATCCCACCCCCAGTATAATGTGAAAATACTAGAGCACAGAAGTTAACAGCCTTGGCTCTAAAGCTAGCTATCCATGTTGAATCCAGGCTCTCCCCTTGCCAGCTGTGACTTTGGCCTAGTTACTTACCCTCTCTGTACTTCAGTTTTTTCACTTGTAAAATGAGGACAGAATATTAGTTACTGCTTCATACAGCTGCTATGAACATTTCACAGGATAACAAATGTAAAGCACCTATACAACCCTGGTACTTGGCAAGCAAGAATTCAGTAATTTTTGGCTGTCATCGTTAGTGTCAAGTGGCAGACATGACCTGAAGTTTTGAGATAAATGATGTCACTGTAAGGAAATATTGGGCTGGGAATGGAGTTTCTGGCTCACCCCTTGTATTGGTCCATTCTTGCATTGCTATAAAGAAATACCTGAGGCCAGGCGCGGTGGCTCACGCCCAGGCGCGGTGGCTCAAGCACTTTGAGAGGCGGAGGTGGGAGGATCACGAGGTCAGGAGTTTGAGATCAGCCAACCAAGATGGTGAAATCCCATCTCTACTAAAGATACAAAAGAATTAGCCGGGCGTGGTGAACACGCCTGTAATCCCAGCTACTCAGGAGGCTGAGGCAGGAGAAACACTTGAACCCAGGAGGCGGAGGTTGTAGTGAGCAGAGATTGTGCCACTGCACTCCAGCCTGGGTAACAGCGAGACTCCATCTCAGAAAAAAAAAAAAAAAAGAAATACCTGAAACTGGGTAATTTATAAAGAAAAGAGGTTTCATTGGCTCATGTTTCTGCAGGCTGTACAGGAAGCATGACACAGGCATCTGCTCAGTTTCTGGAAAGGCCTCAAGGAGTTTACCATCATGGCAGAGGGCAGGGGGGAGCAGGAGCAAGAGAGAGAGCGGGGAAATGCCACACACTTTTAAATGGCCGCGGATCTCATGAGAACTCACTCACTATCATGAGGACATTGCCAAGATGATGGTGTTAAACCATGCGTGGGAAATCTGCCCCCATGATCCAGTCACCTCCCACCAGGCCCCAGCTCCAACAATGGGGACTCCAATTCAACATGAGATTTGGGCAAGAACAAATATCAAAATTCTATCACCCCCGCACCCATGAGCGCAATCACTTTCCCTTGCTGTGGGGAACTTTCAAGGAAAAGCTGGTGAAGCAGTCATTTTAAGGTTATCCACGTACAAAAAGAAAATAAGCCATGTTAACAGGCTTTTAAAGCAGAATAATGAAAAGTATTTTGTTTTTCAAAAAAAAAAAAAAAAAAAAAAAAGCCGAGGAATCAGCCGGAGTTTTGTGGATGTAGAAGTAGACTTGTGCGGATTGCGTTCGATCTGAGCCAGGCAGAAATGCCGTGAACTCAGGACATGATAGAAATCCAGGTTCCAAGGGGAGATACTTAAATGGAAACCAGGGGACCAGAGTCTATTCCCAGCTCTGCCAGTAAGCACAGGAGAAGCACTTACATATATTTAAAAATTATCAGATATGGCCGTGTGCGGTGGCTCATGCCTGTAATCCCAGCACTTTGGGAGGCTGAGGTGGGTGGATCACCTGAGGTCAGGAGTGCAAGACCAGTCTGGCCAATATGGCGAAACCCCGTCTCTACTAAAAATACAAAAAATTAGCCAGGCGTGGTGGTGGGCGCCTGTAATCCCAGCTACTGGGGAGACTGAGGCAGGGAGAATTGCTTGAACCTGGGAGGTGGAGGTTGCATTGAGCCGAGATCGTGCCACTGCACTCCAGCCTGGGCAACAGAGCAAGACTGCATCTCGATAATGAATAAATAAATAAATAAATAATAAATAAATAAAATAGAATTATCAGACAAACAATAATATAAGAAATCTAGACAATACTACAAACTCAACCAAGAGGGTCTCTAGTTTCTTTTGTTTCACCCAGAGCCACTTTTGCCCGTCTATTATTAAGGTCACTTTTAAAAAACTATTTAAATGTAATTCAATCTGATTGTGAACACTATCTGGCTGTGGGGGTGAGAAATTCCCTCTGGCGCTCTGCCCCTCACACAAGCAGGGGGCTGGTACGAGATTTCCCCCCAATAGATGGGGAGGGCAGGGCAAGAAGTGGGTTAACCCTTCTCAAATGTGCACTCTCCCAGTAGCTCTGGAACCTTGAACAAGTTTCTTTTTCTTTCTTTTTTTTTTTTTTTGAGAAGGAGTCTTGCTCTGTCACCCAGGCTGGAGTGCAGTGGCGCCATCTCAGCTCACTGCAACCTCTGCCTCCTGGGTTCAAGCAATTCTTCCGCCTCAGCCTCCCAATTAGGTGGGATTACAGGTGTGTACCACCACGCCTGGCTAATTTTTGTATTTTTGGTAGAGACGGAGTTTCACCATGTTGGTTGACCAGGCTGATCTTGAACTCCCGACCTGAGGTGAGCTGCCCGCCTTGGCCTCCCAAAGTGCTAGGATGACAAGCATGAGCCACCACGCCTGGCCTGCAAAGTTCTTAAATCTCTTAATCGCCTCAGTTTTCTCATCCCTAAAAATGGGCCTGAGAACAGCACCTCATGTGCAGGGTTGTTATAGCCTGAAAAAGATCTGTAAAACGCCCGGCACGGCTGCTGGCATGCCATAGTGCTGCATGCTGTTGGCTGCTACCTATGTTTTCGTTTTCTCCTTGTCCAGGCCCACCTTGGATAAGGAACTCCTCTCAGAACCCTAGATCCCTGGTGCGCGGCAAAGAGCTGGCAAACCCCTTTCTCCATTGCACACCTGGGCAGAGCCCTTCAAGCCTTCAAAGCCACCCACTTTATAGCTTTCAGGAATTAGCTGCCCTGCACTATCGGTCCTCCTCTTCCCCACACCCTTGACCTTACATCCATCCTCTGTCCCCTCTTCTACCCTCCTCCAAACTCCTCCCTGCACCCCATTCTCTGGGACTGGAAGTAGGCAAGAGAAAATTCAAGAACAAAGCAAAGATTGAAGTCTTAGGAAATTAGGCTCCACCTTTATTTGGCCTCTGAGTAGCATTTCAGAAGGTTTTATTGAATAAAAATATGTATACTATTTGTCAAAGAAATGACTGACAGCTTTTGTACTTAGAGCCCTTTGCAGTGCTAATAGTTTTTGATTAGTCAGTTTTAGAAATGTGCCTATTTTCTTCAAAACAGTCTAACAGTTTCTTTTTTAAAAACAAAACTAAAGAGATAAACTTGTAGAGATTTGTCCTGTACAACATGATGTTTTGAAGTATATATTCACTGTGAAATGACTAAATCTGGCTAATTAGTGTACTACCTCACATAGTAACATATTACCACACATACTGCTCACATAGTCACATATCACCACATACAATACCTCACATAGTAACATATTACTATACATATTACCTCACATAGTAACATATCACCATATACATCATATAGTAACATGTCATCACACATATTTTCTTCAAAATAGCATTTAAAAAAAAATGGAGGCTGGGCATGGTGGATCACGCCTGTAATCCCAGCATTTTGGGAGGCCAAGGTGTGAGGATCCCCTGAGGTCAGGAGTTTCAGACCAGCCTGGCCAACATGGTGAAACCCCATCTCTACTAAAAATGCAAAATTAGCTGGGTGTGGTGGTGCATGCCTGTAGTCCCAGCTACTCGGGAGGCTGAGGCAGGAGAATCGCTTGAACCTAGGAGGCAGAGGTTGCAGTGAACCAAGGCTATGCCACTGCACTCCAGCCTGGGTGACAGAGCGAGACTCTATCTCAATAAATAAACAAATAAATAAATAAAATTTAAATCAATAGATAAAATTGTATAGATTTATCCTGTACGACATGATGTTTTGAAGTATCTATTCACTGTGGAATGACTAAATCTAGCTAATCAATGTACTAACTCACATAGTAACATATTACTATACATATTACGTCACATAGTAACATATCACCAGACATATTACCTCACATAGTAACATATCACCACACACATTACCTTTCATAGTACATATTAACACACATACTACCTCATGTGGTAACATATCACCACACACATTACCTCTCATAGTAACATATTAACACACACAGTACCTCATATGGTAACATATCACCACACGTAACATACTATCTCACATAGTCATCATCTTTGTGGTAAGAACACTTTATATCCACTCAGCAATTTTCAAGAATACAGTATGTTTACTATAGTCACCATAGTATAAAATACCTCTCTTGAATTTATTCCTCCTGACTGGCTGAAACTTTTTATCTTTTGGCCATCTCCCCAACCTCCCCCAAAACCACCTCAGCACGTGGTCACCACCATTTTACTCTACTTCTATGAGACCGACTTTTTAATATTCCACATATGAATGAGATTATATGTCATTTGTCTTTCTGCGACTGGCTTATTTTACCTAACGTAATTTCCTCCTGCTTCATCCTTGTTGTCACAAATGACAGGATTTCCTTCTTTTTTATGACTGAATAATATTCCTCTCTGGATGTACATTTTCTTCATTCACTTGTTGATGGACACTCAGGTTGATTCCATGTCTTGGCCGTTGTGAACAATGCTGCGGTGAACATGGGTGTGCAGATACCTCTTCAATATACTGATTTGATTTCCTTTGGATGTATAACCAGTAGTGGGTTTGCTGGATCATATGGCAATCCTGTTTTTAACTTTTTGAGAAGCCTCCATACTGTTTTCCACAATGATTGTACTAATTTACATTCCCACCAACAGTGTGTGATCGTTCGCTTTTTTCCATATCCTCAACAACGCTTACCTTTTGCTTTTTAGATAATGGCCATTCTAAAAGGTGTGAGGTAATGTCTCTCTGTGGTTTTAATTTGAATTTTCCTGGTGATTAGAGATGTTAAGCACTTTTTAAATATACCTTTTGAGAAATGTCTATTTAGGTCCTTTGTCCACTTTTTAATTGGGTGTTTTTTATTATTGATATTGAGTTGAGTTCCTTATATATTTTGGATCCTAGCCCCTTTTATGGTTTGCAAATATTTTCTCCCATTCCATAGATTGTCTTTTCAGTCTGTTGAGTGTTTCCTTAGCTGTGCAAAAGCTTTTTAGCTGATGTAAGCCCATGTTTTTATTTTTCCTTTCATTGCCTGTGCTTTTGGGGTCATATTTTAAAAATCATTGCCTAGACCAAGGATAACATTTTCTTGAGAGTAGTGTTCTCACTAAGCCAGAATGGTCTTTTCCAATTCCTATTACCTATTAATTGGAATAGGTGTACAAGGCAACTTGAGTAGAATTGGTATGCTATGAGATAGTTTTGAAAGCTTTCAAAATACAGTCATGTGCTGCAAAACAGCGTTTTTCCATCAATGATGGACCATATATACAGTGGTGGTCCCGTAAGATTATAATGGAGCTGAAAATTCCTATCACCAAGTGACATCACAGCAGTCATAATGTCATAGCACAATACATTACTCACATGTTTGTGGTGATGCTGGTGTAAACAAACCTACTGTGTTGCCAGTGGTCTAAAAGTATAGCATATACAATTATGCACAATATATAATACTTGATAATGACAAAAATGACACTTCTGGTTTATGAAATTTACTACACTATTCTTTGAAATCATTATTTTAGAGTGCTCTTCTTCTACTTATTTTTTTTAAAAAACTATAAAGCAGCCTCAGTAAGGTCCTTCAGGAGGTATTCCAAAAAACACAGGCATTGTCATTGTAGCAGATGAGAGCTCCATGTATGTTACTGTTGCCCCTGAAGACCTTCCAGTAGGACAAGAAGTAGAGGTAGAATACAGTGACACTGATGATTCTGTGTGTTGTATCTTAGTTTTTAGCAAGAAAGTTTAAAAAGAAAAACAAAAATCCTTAAAAATAGAAAAAAGCTTCTAGAGTAAGGTATAAGGAAAATATTTTGTACAGCTGTATAATGTGTTTGTGTTTTAAGCTAAGTGTTCTTACAAGAGTCAAAAAATTAAAAATTAAAAAGTTTAGAAAGTAAGGAGTAATAGTAAGCTACGGTTAATTTATTATTCAAAAAAGAAAAAGGCCAGGGGTGGTGGCTCACACCTGTAATCCCAGCATTTTGGGAGGCTAAGGTGGAGAGAATCACCTGAGGTCAGTAGTTCGAGAGCAGCCTGGCCAACATGGCAAAACCCCGTCTCTACTAAAAATACAAAAATTAGCCGAACATAGTGGCAGCTGCCTGTAATTCCACCTACTCGGGAGGCTGAGGCTGCAGTGAGCTGAGATCACGTCACTGCACTCCAGCCTGGCCGACAGAGTGAGACTCCATCTCAAAAAAAAAAAAAAAAGAAAAGAAAAATATTTTTATAAACATACTATAGCCTACATGTCTAGTGTTTATGAAGTCTAGAGCAGTGTTTAATGTCCTAGGCCTTCACATTCACTCACCACCCACTCACTCACTGACTCACACAGAGCAGCTTTCAGTCCTGCAAGCTCCATTTATGGTAAATGCCCTATACTGGTGAACCATTTTTGATCTTTTATACCATATTTTTACTGTACCTTTTCTGTGTTTATATACACAAATACTTACCACTATGTTACTATTGCCTGCAATATCCAGGACAGTAAAATGGTGTACAAGTTGTAGCCCAGAAGCAGTAGCTACACCGTATAGCCTCGGTTTGCAGTAGTCTGTACGATCCAGGTTTGTGCAGGTGTGCCCTGTGTTGTTTGTGCAATGATGAAATCGCCTAATGCATTTTTCAGAATGTGTCCCTGACTGTACATTTAAAACAGGCATCATATCAGGTCTGTATTTCTGTCAAGCCTGATGACTGCTTGGAGGTGCCTCTGTCCCTGGCTGCCTTGGAGTTGAACATTCTAACAATAAAGCACTTTTTCAGAGTTGCTCTAACATTAGGTATATTTCTTATGCATTTGGTGAGACATATTTGCAGTGGGTGGTGAGCGTTCAAGACAGTAGAAATATGTCCATCAACCTTCTTTTCACCTGTTCTCATGACTGTAATTGAGGTGAAGATGTCTTAAGTATTTAGCTATGGCAGCAATTTCTGCAGTGTTACTGATTTATCAGCACAGAAGGATTTAAAAAAAAATTTTTGAGCCTTGCCCAAATGAGGCTGTGGACTATAAAATGTCAAAAAGTGTATCATGGCATTGTCTTAGTCCTCTCAAGCTGCTAGAACAAAACACCTTAGACTGGGTGGCTTATAAACAACAGATATTAATTCTCAGAGTTCTGGAAGCTGCAAAGTCCAAGATTAAGCTGCCAGAAGATTTGGTGTCTGGTGAGGGCCCTGTTCCAGTTCATAGATAGTCATCTTTTTGGTGTCGTTACAGAGAAAGGGGCAAAGGGTCTGTTTCAGGCCTCTTTTATAAGGGCATTAATCTCACTGATGAGGGCTCTGCCCTCATGACCTAATCACCTCCCAAGGGCCCCACCTCCTAATACCATCACCTTAGGGGTGAGGATTTCAACATATGGATTCATGGGAGAATAAACAACCAGGCCATTGCAGGCATCTAGTTTCTCCTTACATAGATATATTGGCCTAGGTGCTAACAATGGCAACATGATCTCTTGATTGAGCTTCTCAATGTCCAGGACTGACCTTACGAGTTCTCATTATTAAATATTTAATGTGGCCAGGCACCATTCCCGTGCATCCACTCCACCCTCATGGAACAATCTTCACAGCTCTGTGAGGAGCACACTGTCATTACCCCATTGCACACAGTTGGAAAGAGGCAGACCCAGGACTCTTGCTGAGCCTGAGGGCTCCTGGACAATTCAGGAGAGAAAGGATAGTGGGTACTAGGCACGAGTGGGCATAAAAGAAATTGAGGTCACTTTGCTGAGATATTTGGCCCTGCAGAAGAGAGAACAGTGGAGTGTTTGTGCCTCTCCACTTCTGCCCAAGATATGAGAGAAATAATTTTGAAGACACAGATAAGAAAGGGAGTAATTTTAGGATGCTATAAATAGAGACACAGTCAGTTCTCCTAAAGGCAGGAAGGAATGGAATCAAGGAAGAAGGCAATGCAGGGAAAGAGGAGACCTCTATTCCTTTACCAACACACGCAAAGATAAACATAGATGCCAATACAATGCTAATAGCTCCAGGGCCCATATTTTCTGTGTCTTACTAAACTTTTGATAAATGCATGTTGTACTGATTAAAACCACAAGCTCGTAAATTAAACACTGGTTTATATTCCAGCTCACTGAGTGAACTTGATCAGGTTATTTAGCCTCTGTGAGCCTAAGTTCCCTGTATGAAAGTAGAAATAATAGTAGTATAACAGTAGCTTATGGCCGGGCACAGTGACTCAGGCCTGTAATCCCAGCGCTTTGGGAGGCCGAGGAGGGCAGATCACGAGGTCAGGAGATCGAGACCAGCCTGGCTAACATGGTGAAACCCCAGCTCTACTAAAACCACAAAAAATTAGCCAGGCGTGGTGGTGGGCGCCTGTAGTCCCAGCTACTCGGGAGGCTGAAGCAGGAGAATGGTGTGAACCCGGGAGGCGGAGCTTGCAGTGAGCCGAGTTCGCACCACTGCACTCCAGCCTGGGTGACAGAGCGAGACTCCGTATCAAAAAAAAAAAAAAAAAAAAAAGAGGGGGAGAAAGAAAAGAGTAGCTTACCTGCCCATCAGTGCATGAGAGGATAAACAAACTGTGATATATACATACAATAGACTACTATTCAGCCGTAAAAAAGGAAGTACCAATACACGATAGAACATGAAGAACCTCAAAAACACATGTGAAGGGAAAAATGCCAGATACAAAAGTCGAGACTAGGTAAATCCACAGAGACAGGAAGCAGGGACAGAGGGAGAGGGGAATGAGAATCAACTGTTGTATGGGGTTTCCTTCTCGAATGATGAAAATATTCTGGAACGAGATAGTGGGGATGATTGTACAACACAGTAAATGTATTAAATGTCTCTTATTTTCTTCACTATAAAATGGTTACTTTTATGTGAATTTCACCTCATTCAAAAATTAGTAGCTTATAGAACGGTTCTGAGGACCCAGTGGGTAAAAAATCTCCGTGAAACAGCATGCCCAGAATATGATAAGCACCCAATAAAGGACTCCACAAAATTATCTGTTGATAATATTGCCCCTTATATTATTCTTTCCGCTTTTTTCCCCTAGCAATGTCAGTCTGTTTGTGTGTGTGTGATTTGATCATGCTGGCGGATTTCTTTATTGTACTGTCATCACAATAGTGAGTGAGTTCTCACGAGATATGGTTGTTTAAAGTGTGTGGCACCTCCACTCCCGCTCTGTCATCACAATAGTGAGTGAGTTCTCACGAGATATGGTTGTTTAAAGTGTGTGGCACCTCCACTCCCGCTCTGTCATCACAATAGTGAGTGAGTTCTCACGAGATATGGTTGTTTAAAGTGTGTGGCACCTCCACTCCCGCTCTGTCATCACAATAGTGAGTGAGTTCTCACGAGATATGGTTGTTTAAAGTGTGTGGCACCTCCACTCCCGCTCTGTCATCACAATAGTGAGTGAGTTCTCACGAGATATGGTTGTTTAAAGTGTGTGGCACCTCCGCTCCCGCTCTCTTCCTCCGGCTCCAGCCGTGTGAAATGCTTGCTCCTCCTTTGCCTTCCATCATGATTGTAAGTTTCCCGAGGTCTCCCCAGAAGCCGAGCAGATGCCAGCATCATGCTCCCTGCACAGCCTGCGGGACTGTGAGCCAACGAAACCTCTTTTCTTTATAAATTACTCAGTCTCTGCTATTTATTTATAGCAGTGCAAGAACAGACTAATATAGTGTGTGGTATGTTTTGCGGAGAAATAGAATAAAAGTTAGCAGTGAGAAAAATTTTCAAGGTTCATTTCTTTAAAAGGATTCAAGAAAACACATTTTTGGGCCATGAGGGTTTTGATACCACCACCTAGGTAGGAATGGTCTCTGGTACAAAATAGAAGTTCAGTAAGTATTTGTTGAATGAATAAATAGTTCCAAAATTAGAATCCCACATTGTAGTGCTGTTCTTTCTATATCCAGCTAAGAAGGGCCCCTGGAGAAGTTTGCTTCCCTGGAGGTAAGCGTGATCCTACAGACATGGATGATGCAGCCACGGCTCTCCGGGAAGCCCAGGAGGAAGTGGGGCTGCGTCCTCATCAAGTGGAAGTTGTCTGCTGCCTGGTGCCATGTCTTATTGATGTAAGGGTTTCCTCAGACACTGGAGCGCCGTCCCCACCCCCAGGTGGATCTACTGTTCTCAGGATTCCACATTTTCCAAACATAACCCCAAAGAGTACTGTACATAAAGTCAAGAAACCAGGTTCTCCAATGGACATTGCCCCTCGTGAGCCAAGTGGCTGTGGGCAACCCCTTTTGCCTCTCTGGACCCCATCCAGAAATAAAAGGGTTGAACTCCCATCAGTGGATTTCAAACTGGGTGCCATAGAACCCTAGAGAGATGCTTCAGAATTATTAACATTCAGTTCACATTTATTTTTCTCCAGTATACATTGA
Organism: Macaca mulatta; assembly: GCF_049350105.2. NCBI lineage: Eukaryota > Metazoa > Chordata > Mammalia > Primates > Cercopithecidae > Macaca > Macaca mulatta. The sequence continues at coordinate 73,151,949 of NC_133425.1, forward strand.
TTTTGAGAGTTCAGTTGAAAAAATAACACACACTCCAATGTGCTGGATACCAAATTTTAGCCCCTTGGAGACCACCAATGCATTACTTCTGCCATAAAGATACTTATTTTTCTACATACTATAGAATAAAGCCTCTCTGTAACACATTAATTGAATGGACCATGAAATCACTAGGCAAGCTATTTAAAAACTATTACTATTCATAACTGCATTTGTGTTGGATCAGGATTTCCTTGATAGTATAATATACATCAAAACATATTTAAAATATTTTTTAAAATGAATTTTGGAGCTGATATAACCAGATCTTATTTTCTTTTTATTTTATTTTTTATAGAGATGGGGGTCTCGCTTTGTTGATGAGGCTGGTCTCGAGCTCCTGTCCTCAAGCGATCCTCCCACCTCAGCCCCCAAAAGTGCTGGGATTACAGGTGTGAACCACTGTACTCAGCTTCAGATCTTACTTTCTATTGGTTCATCACAACAACCTCATTGTTGTACTAATTGACTTTAGAAGGGGTAAATATTGTATTAATAAGTATGATCTTGGATAACAGCATGATTTTACCATATAAATGTTTTAATAAAACCTTTAATTTTAACTTTAGCAGTAGACTGATGGAAAAGTCGTGAAGATAGTACAGAAAGTTCTTATATGCCATAGACCTAGTTTCCCCTATCATTGACATCTTACATCACTGCATACATTTGTCACAACAAAGAAACCAATGTCAGCATGTTACTATTAACTGAACTCCATGCTCTGTTTGCTTTTTACTAGTTTTTCTACTAATGTCCTCCTTTCTGTCCTAAGATACCATATTGTATTTTGTGGTCATGTCTCCTTAGTTCTCTGGTCTGTGTTAGTTTCTCAGACTTTCTTATTCTCATGACCCTGACAGTTTTGAGATGTAGTGGCCAGGTATTTTTAGAATGTTCCCCAATTTTGGTTTGTCTGGTATTTTTCTCATCATTAAGCTGGGGTCATAATTTGGGAACACCAGAAAGGTGAAATGCTCTCATCACACGATATCAGGGGTAGGTATAAACTCTTAATGTTTTATATATTGGGCTTTCGGGTAAGTTTTTATTTCAAAAGAACAGTCCCACTGTTGCCTAACAGTTAGAAAACCAGTGGGTTAGAACATCCTTTATGTGCCATTTGACTAAAGTCTTGGTGGTACAGTGTTTTGAAGATCAGTGATGCTGAGACAATGTCTGTCTTAATTGGGTCGTTTTTAAAAATAGAAAGGTCAGCACCCAAGGGTGGTTTTGTTTGCAAGAAGCTAGTGGCCACTAAATAAATGTTTTCTAAGTGTGTGTATGAAACCGGGATAGAGACATGGAATTACACGAGAAATGTGTCAATTACTTTTCCATTTTGTTTTCTAATGGGAACTCTTTTCAGTTGATTTCTGCAAATCCACCAACATTTGGAGGATTTACTTTAGAAATCAATTAACAAATTTAGCTATACTGATTAAAAGTTTCCAAAATGAGACTAACTCCATTCCCAAAGTCCCCAGGTGCTACTGAGTTCCGCATGTGGGTGGATAGAATTCAGCAGTGTTAACAGGAAAATGTGTTTATGGGAGATTCCTGGGGGCCAGATACTCCTGGAACAGGAGATTTCTAAAATGGCATGATTGGAAATTAAACAAAGGCTTTAAAGAAAGGTCTGCTGTGTTTGGAAGCACAAGGGAGGGTTACTTTGTTTTTTGACCCCTGCTAATTTTTAAAATGTATCACAAAATTGTCATTTATTAAAAATTATAAGCATCATCTAATCTATGTGGCTCTTAACCTGGAGTGATTTTTCCACCCTGGGGAATTTGGTAATGTCTGGAGATCATAGCTGGGACGGTGTTGTTGGCTTTTCCCAAGTAATCTCGAGTCCAGTGATCTCGGCTCACAGCAACCTCCACCTCCCTAGTTCTAGCAGTTCTCCTGCCTCAGCCTCCAGAGTAGCTACCTATGTATGTACCTGCTACATAAACCTTCCAGGCAGGCTGTGACACCACAACCCCCAGCCCAGTTTTCCCTTTTGCCAAACGTTTTTGTACTTCTTTTTGCAAAGGTCTCTGAAATATACCCAGGAGTATGAGCAACATGTCTGTGGTTGAATCCAGTTTCTGCCAAGTATTTACAGGATGTGCCCTTGGGCAAGTTTCTTCACGTCTCTAATTGCAGTTGTTAAGGCTTCTTCAAGAGCAGATTGTTGTAAGGAATCAGAGGGTGTTGGGAACTAGACTAGGTGCCCATAAGTTGCGGTCACTAATGGTAGCAGCAACCACAAATATTTACTGAGTATGCATTGTTGGGGCTCTGTCCAGGCCCCTTCGTATTCCTCTTACAACCGCAGGGCTTCTGATGACTCTCCGTTACCAGATAGGGGTCCCAATCCAGACCCTAAAGAGAGGGTTCTTGGATCTTACGGGGTGAGTCCATAAAGTGAAAGCAAGTTTATTAGAGAAGTAAAGAAACAAAAGAATGGCTATTCTATAACAGAGCAATAGCACGTGCTGCTGGTTGGCCATTATTATGGTTATTTCTTGATCATATGCTAAATAAGGGGTGGGTTATTCATGAGTTTTCCAGGAAAGGGGTGGGCAATTCCCAGAGCTGAGGGTTCCTCACCTTTTTAGACCATATAGGGTAACTTCCTGACATTGCCATGGCATTTGTAATCTGTCATGGCGCTGGTGGGAGTGTCTTTTAACATTCTAATGCATTCTGATTAACATATAATGAGCAGTGAGGATGACCAGAGGTTACATTCGTTGCCATCTTGGTTTTGGTGGGTTTCGACGGCCTTCTTTACTGCAAGGTCTTTATGACCTGTATCTCAGTCTCTGTCTGGTGACTAACCGTGCCCTAACCTCCTGGGAATGCAGCCCAGTAGGTCCAAGCCTTATCTTACCCAGCTCCTATTCAAGACGGAGTTGCTCTGGTTCCAACGCCTCTGACAACACTTGGCGGCTTTCTTCTGAATGCTGGCACCCTTGATACTGGAGCCACCTTGCCATGTGTCCTTCACAGAGTGCTGGGAGTGCCTGTGAAGTCACTTCTGGCCAGGCAGTCCTTAACTAGTGACTGACTAGAGCTAGGGAGCATGAAATCCCAGCTCCCTTGTCTCCACATGGGACAAACTGCATTTTAATTTATGGTGCCCTTGCCAGCCTTCTTCCCTTATGAGTCTTGCTCCCCTCCTCCCCTTACCTGTCTCCCCTGGGAGCACTTTCTTAAAACATCACTTGCATCTGAGTCCTTATCTCAGAGTTCACCTGAAAAACTCCATATTCAGAGACTAAGCATTTCCCCCACTGCCAGGTGTGGTGTTAGGTGCTGATAGAATGTTGCCTCTGCCCTTGGGTAACTTAATGACCCCAGATTTCCTGCCCAAGGACATATGAAGTCTATGTTCCTCTTGTCTCCTCCTGGTCCAGATGTTGACTTTCACCATTATTTTGGTTAATGGTCTGAGTTGTCTCTGTTCCTAAATTTGCTTTCCTGTCTTTAGCTGTCCCTCTGAGAACGTGCTGCAGGCTGGATAGGTCCCAGCCTCACCGTGTGTCTACCTCTCTGGCTTTTCCCACCCACTTTCTCTTAGGATGCTCCAGGAATTCCAATTCTTCTCACTTTCTAATACAAAGTCGGGCAGCTCTTACCAGATCCCACATTCTCACTCAGCCCCAGGCCTCCCTCTCAGGGTTTCCGGCATAACAAGACAGTCTTTCACATGATAACACTCGTGTTCATTTGCTTTTTTTGTTTCTATTTATTTATTTATTTTTATTTTTGAGACTGGGCCTCGTTCTGTCACCCGGGTTGGAGTGCAGTGGCATGATCTCGGCTCACTGCAACCTCCACCTCCTGAGTTCAAGCAATTCTCCTGCCTTAGCCTCCCAAGTAGCCTCTCCGAGTAGTACACGCACACGCCACCACACCTGGCTAATTTGTGTGTTTTTAGTAGAGATGGAGTTTCATCATGTTGGCCAGGCTGGTCTCAAACTCCTGACCTCAGGTGATCCGCCCACCTCGACCTCCCAAAGTGCTGGGATTATAGGCATGAGCCACCGCACCTGGCCACTCATGTTCATTTGCAAGCAGTTGTGGTTTTAAATAGAAATCCCTCTCCCATGTAATATAAACGTGTGTTATATAAAATCGTTCACATAGTTATATATAAGACACATAATTATATGTGTGTGTGTATGTACACATAAATTTTTTCATAAATGGGAATATGTCATAACTAGTATTATATCACTTTTTCTGTTCATAACTATAGCACATTTTTTTCTTTACTGAGAAGGAAAGGTGTCTATCCCATTCTTTTTAGAGGCTACATAGTATCCTATTTTATGGATATAAACCTAATTTATATAACTTAAATGCCTATAAATTAAAGAGTGATAACTTTAGAATTTTGGGCTGTTGTTGAAAGTAATGCTTCAGGTTTATATTTGTATCTTTTCTTACCGGTAGGAATTTATCATACAGATACACAAATGCAGTTCCCAGGTCAAAGGGAACACATTTTTATGATACTGCCAAATTGCCATTTCAAAAGATTGTACTACGTTATGTTCATACAAGAAATCATTTTCAGAGTCATCTCATAGATGCCACTTCAGGTAGGGCAGGATGACTCCCATTTTAGGGGGAACATAAATTTACTTCCAGAGTAAGCTTTCTTCCCCTTCTCCCAGGTTTGGTGTATTTTCTTAGCTCACCTAGAAGTGGCATGATTTTAGTATTTGAAACAGTATCACTTCACTTCTTAACTTCTCTATTTTGTTTTCTGCTTTTAGACAGATGCATTGATAACTCCCTTTGTGGGTTTAATAGACCACAACTTCCAGGCCCAGCCGAATCCTGCTGAAGTTAAGGATGTATTCCTGGTGCCTCTGGCCTATTTCCTGCATCCACAGGTCCATGACCAGCATTACGTCACACGTCTCGGTCACCGTTTTATTAATCATATCTTTGAGTACACAAACCCTGAAGATGGTGTCACTTACCAGATCAAGGGAATGACGGCAAACCTTGCAGTGTTAGTGGCCTTTATCATTTTGGAAAAAAAACCCACCTTTGAGGTTCAATTTAATCTTAGTGATGTATTATCATCCTCTGAAGAGTTATTCCTGAAGGTTCATAAAAAAGCTACAAGCAAGTTATGATTTACGAGACCAAGAGACAAAGAACTATCCACGAGGATTCTGTGTGTGCTTATCCATAGAACAACAATAACGCCAGCTGTTGGAATTTGACAGGTGTGAATATTTTTTCTGCAGTATGTAGTTAGAATCTTTGCCTCTTTTCCAGTTGCCTTCTATTGTCTGAAAAAGTAAAAGTCATTCAAAAATGAAAAATATGTTTATAGTGTTGCATATTTTTACCCAAAATATGTTAATATTTCTTACACATATAAGAAAGAATATGTGGCACATAGTAGGCCCTTAATAAAGATTTGTTGAATATATGACCATGTAGCATTTACCTTATTTGTAGGAGGCAAATATATATATTTTTTCTTTTTTTTTTTTTTAAGACAGAGTCTCTCTCTGTCACCCAGGCTGGAGTGCAGTGGCACGATTTTGGCTCGGCTCACTGCAACCTGCCACTCCTGGGTTCAAGTGATTCTTCTGACTCAGCGTCCCAAGTAGCTGGGATCACTAGCTGCCACTATGCCTGGCTAATTTTTATATTTTTAGTAGAGAAAAGGTTTCGCCCTGTTGGCCAGGCTGTTCTCGAACTCCTGACCTCAGGTGCTCCACCCACCTCGGCCTCTGAAAGTGCTGGGATTATAGGTGTGAGCCACTGCATCCGGATGGCTATATATATATATATATATATATATTTTTAATCTGTTATTACATGTAACAGAAACTTCTGGCCATCCATCAAAACCTATCTTCCCTGTCCCCTATGGTGGTAGAGTTTAAGCTGGGTCCACAGCACTCCAGGTAGAAACAGCATTACTCCAGATCCCTTGCCATTCAAGTGAACTCTGGGACTTAGTTTAGGCCAATGAGTTATGGGTGTAAGTTGACTTTCCAGGTCATCTCCAACTTAAGAGATAAGCCAGTCTCCCTAGAGTCCCTCTAGTTCTTTTATCCATGAGCTGCAACGTGGACTTGTCTGCAACCCAGCCTTGACCATACAAATGAGGACATTTCCTGGGGGAATGGCAGAACCAAAAGATGTCAGAGCTTAAATCAATGAATGACTCTGTGGAACAAAGTAACCTTCCAACCTGGGCTCTTCCCTTGGTACTGTTACATCAGAAAAGAATAAAATTCGGTGTCATCTCTCTGCCACTATAATTTGGAGTCACTTTTCTATAGCAGAGCTAACCAGTATGCTCCAACACCTGAAAATAGCTAGACTATTCGTCTGAACTTGAAGTGTTGTGAGCAGTTAGAAATGGGGATGATCTGACACTTTTTTTTTTTTTAATTTTTTTGTGATGGATTCTTGCTTCTTCACCCAGGCTGGAGTGCAGTGGCATGATCTCGGCTCACCGCGACCTCCGCCTGCAATTGTCAAGCGATTCTCCTGCCTCAGCCTCCCAAGTATCTGGGATTACAAGCGCCCACCACCACGCCCAGCTAATTTTGTTTTATTTTTAGTAAAGATGGGGTTTCACTGTGTTGGTCAGGCTGGTCTCGAACTCTTGACCTCAGGTAATCTACCTGTTTCGGCTTCCCAAAGTGCTGAGATTACAGGCATGAGCCACCAAGCCCAACTGATCTGATACCTTACATGTAGGTTCTGGGAAACACATAGGATGCCCTCCCTGGGTAGGAGGTGGGGTTCGGCAATCACCATCCAGGGCAGCTGAAATTGAGGAATATGAGAGGCTTCTATGCCTACCAATTGGGAGGGATAATGATGTATGTTTAGAGATCATGAGGGCAGAAAAACAGTGATTTAGAGCATCAGCCCCAAATCAGAAGACAAAAAGACAGACATTCTGTAATGCACCTTGAGGTCTTCTACTTCGTATGTGGGCATCTCCATATATCATGCTTCAGAGTTAGCCTGGGTTGTTTTGTTTAATTATATGAATCATCCTTGAGGCCAGAGAGGCAAGTGAGTCAAGCAACATAACCACAATTCTGTGACGGCAATTTCACATCTTATTGTTATTAGCTTTCTAGAGAACCAAACCATTTTTAATAAGACTTTGTTATAGTTGAAAATGTGATGCCCACACCAAACCTATCAATCAGCCATGCAGCTATCCATTGCTGCTGAGTTTTTCTTTTCTGAGTTGGCAAAGCCAAATACCTGATTGGCTCCTTTATACCCATATATGTTTAAGTGTCAGAAATCTGGCTCCAACCATGAAAGCAGATGTTGGGTGCGCTTCCCCATTAACATTCTGTAACCAGCCCTGCGTGAACAGGCCTGAACTATTTCCGAACCATTACAGAAGCATTTGCAAATGTGTATTTACAATCTGACAGCAGTGTAATTGCCGGGTAGATGGTTGACCTCTCTGACAGTGCAGAAAGCCTCCCTTCCAAACTGTCTGTTTATGTGAACTCTCCCAGACCTGCCCAGTCCAGCTGAAGTCAATCTGAGCACACTCATGGCCACACAATTTATGGGGCAGGATGCTTAGCAAAGGAGATATTGCCCCTTCCTTCTTAGTGGTGTATTTTATAGTATCCATGTTCAGAGTCCTAGTTAAAAATATCTGGCTTGAATAAAATAAGTTATTGACAAGGTACAGATCTCAGGGAATCTCTGAAGCCACTGAATAAATCAGCTTCAAGAAGGACAGGGGTGCGCAGTCGCTCATGCCTGTAATCCCACCATTCGGGGAGGCTGAGGCGGGTGGATCACTTGAGGTCAGGAGCTCAAGACCAGCATGGCCAGAATGGTGAAATCCATCTCTACCAAAAACACAAAATTAGCCAGGTGTGGTGGTGCATGCCTGTAATCCCAGGTATTTGGGAGGCTGAGGCAGAATTGCTTGAACCTGGGAGGCAGAGGTTGCAGTGAGCCGAGATTGTGGCACTGTACTCCAGTCTAGGCGACAGAGTGAGACTGTGTCAAAAAAAAAAAAAAAAAAAAAAGGCAGTAAGGAACAAACACAGCTAACTACCTCAAAGCCAGAAGGACGTGAACCTTCTCTTTTATATCCTATCATTATTGCAACAAGAAACATCTTGAATTGATTGACACAGACAGAAAAACAAGAGACACTCAGTGCCTCAGTCCCTAATTCTATCTGGCCTAACATGGGTCACCTAGAAGGTTTCCAGGAACCTGAAAAGATGTTCAAAAGCAAGGGTAAGTGGGGGGCTAGATGGACATCCCAAAACACCTAATCTCTCCAGTCCCTAGATTTTATAAATTCTCTACATTCTGCCATCCAGACAGTTCAACTCTGTCTTCTTTGCAACCCTGCAGTCTTGGTAAAGAAGTGGTTGAGATGGCTGGGTGCTCACACCTAATCCCAGCACTTTGGGAGGCCAAAGCTGGTGGATCACAAGGTCAAGAGATTGAGACCATCCTGGCCAACACGGTGAAACCCCATTTCTACTAAAAATACAAAATCTAGCCGGGCGTGATGGCACACGCCTGTAGTCCCAGCTACTTGGGAGGCTGAGGCAGGAGAATCACTTGAACCTGGGAGGCAGAGGTTGCAGTGAGCCAAGATCACGCCACTGCACCCCAGCCTGGTGATAGAGTGAGACTCCATCTCAAAAAAAAAAAAAAAAAAAAAAAAAAAAGTGGTTAAGAGTGCTGACTCTGGAATTGGGATGCCTAGCTTTGAATCTCAGCTCCAGTGTCAGCCTATTCTGTGACCTTGAGCAAGTTATTCCTTCTCTGTAGATCTCAGTTTCCTCTTCTGTAATGTAGGAGAAATAAATTCTGTTTTAGGGCTGTCAGGGGTTAAATGAGTTAACACATGTGACCTCTTGACTTAAAGCATACCAAAGCGCTCAGAACAGTGCCTGGGAAATAAGTGCCCAGTTACCTGTGGCTACTAATTATGGTACCATTATAAAACTATAACATTATATCATAACAATAACAATAATCATTGTGATTTCTCTAGTTCAGAGTTAGAGGAACATTTATTAAGCACCTATTACGTACCCAGTCTTTTATTTTATTTCATTAACCCTCACATCAACTCTTTGTAGTGAGTACATGCTATTATTATTCCTATTTTTAGATAGGAAACCTTGAAGATCAGGGATGCTACGTATTTGCTCCTTGTCACACAGTTCATAAATGGCAAAGCCAACATCCAAACCCACATGCCTGAGTTTCATACCCCATGCTCTTTCTGCTGTAACCACATACTTGAAGATGAAGCAAGAATAGAAGGTTAAATTTACATCTCCCTTGAGTCACCACATGTGAAAGGGAAAGCAATTCAAAGTGAATAAACTAGAAAGAGTGCAGCATTTATTTTTTGTCTTCATCATGTCCTCCAGCTTATTCAGCTGGTGCTGCACACAGTGAAATGAGTAATTAGCCAGGATGATTTTAAATAAAATGGAACATACCAATTAATAAATGAAAGTGCTGGCATACTTGCTAATTTAACAACTTGTTCATGGTGCCAGCTTTCCAGTTAAAGGACTGAGAAGAGAAAACGTTCCTCCACCTCTTCGACAAGATGATTAGATATTATCCAACTGTTTATTCTTCTTAACAGTTGCTTTCTTATTTGAGAATAGCATGAAGTTTTGTTAAAATTGCTAGAGTGATCATCTCCCAGTCCACTTATCTCAGATGTGACATACTTGGTGTGGTTCCTAATGGGACCTGTGCGTATACTCAATTAAGATTTTTTATTATTATTTATTTATTTTATTGCGATGGAGTTTGCTCTGTTGCCCAGGCTGGAGTGCAGTGGCTTGCTGCTGGCTCACTGCAACCTCCACCTCCTGGGTTCAAGCAACTTTCCTGCCTCAGCCTCCTAAGTAGTTGGGATTACAGGCATGTGCCACGATGCCTGGCTAATTTTTGTATTTTTAGTAGAGGCAGGGTTTCGCCATGTTGGCCAGGCTGGTCTCAAACTCCTGACCTCAAGTGATCCTTCATCTCGGCCTCCAAAAGTACTGGTATTACAGGAGTGAGCCACCGCACCCGGCCTCAGTTAAGAATTTTTTATTGCCCTCCCATCCCCACTCAGCCACCTCCCTAGGCCTTGCCACATTGAACACAACTCAGACTTTATGAGCCAATTTCTCTATGCACACTTCTTCAACTACCCCTTACTTTATATTATTAGCATGGACACTACTTCATTGCATTCCTTTGCATATCTGTATAATACATGTGTATCTTTGTGTTTATTCCAGCCCTAACCCTGGAAGGGACAGAACCACGTACCATAAGACCCCTCAGTCTGAGTTCCCCTATCCTCAGACGAATGGACCAAGCATCAATGGCCAACCCATTGGTGACCCTAATTCAATGGCCTTTGACTTGTATGATCTGCTTAAATACCTGTGCTAAAGTCCATTCAATTGTCCAAAGACTTTGAACAATGCCAGAAAATAACATACCTTTGGGAAATAGTTTTGCTCATGTACATACTGATGAGTGAGCCCAAGAAGTCAGAGTTTAAAGGTTGGTTGGCCAATAATTGGTAGAAATATGTCTTTGCTCTAAGCAGTAGTTGTCGTGTCAGGGATTCCAACAGATACAACTGGAAGAAGAAGAAACATTTCCTGAAGCAATTTATCCTTCTTTAGGGTCTCATACTCAAGTCCGTAAATTTTCATTTTATAGACTTGGTTTAATGTTCCCTCGACTATAACTTTCCTCATTTTTCATTTTAAATCGTGAAGCCCTTACTCTCTACTTCACCATGGATGTCAATGACATCTCTGTGTCAATTTTTTTCTCTTTTTCATTTATCACCCATGTGAAACTTGAAATTTTCCTTCTGATTATTTTCTTCTACTCAGTTTTTTCATGTGTTTCTTCACTCTAGTCTCATTTCATCTTCCTCCATCAGCCTTGAGTTTCAGCTATATTTCACGGATCCCAAACAGCATTCTGAAAATTTGCCTACATTATTTTTTCTAACTATAAATCTGTATGGTCTAACATCAGGCTAAATGATAAGCTGAAGATAGTGGAAACATTTTGCTAGAACTCTCAACCTGTTATAAACATATATTAACCCATCTTAGCCTCCTGTAGTGAATTGAGTAGTGATCCCAAAAAGATAAGTCCAAATCCTAACCCCAGTGCCTGTGAATGTGACTTTATTTTGAAATAAAATATTTGCGGAGGTAGTTAAGTTAGAGACCTTGAAATGAGATCATCCTAGATTTAGGGTAGTCCCTAAATCCAGTGACTGGTGTCTTTATAAATAAAAGAAGAGGGAAATTTGAGACACACAGTTGCAAGAGACACAGGGAAGAAACCATGTGAAGACAGAGGCAGAGATAAGAGTTATGCTGCCATGAGCCAAGGAACACCAGGAGCCAGCGGAAGCTGGAAGAGGAAAGGAAGGGTCCTCCCCACAGCGTTTGGAGGGAGGGTGACCCTGCCAATGCCTTGATTTCAGATCTCTGGCCTTCAGAACTGTGAAATAACAAATTTCTGTTGTTTTAAGCCACCAACTTTGTGGCAAATTGTTAGGACAGCCCTAGGAAACTATACAGCCCCCTTCTGAAACAACCCTTCATTTTGAGAAATAGCTCTCCGCTCTGTCTTAGGATTACCGTGGAAACAGGACATTGTTGACTTCCCAGGATAAACTCAGTTAATCAGATTTAGTCCCTCCGTAATTCCCTTGAGATTAGTACCAAGCGACACCGGAGTCTGTCTGCCTGCCCTCTGGAAGAGAGCATATGTGGGTGTTTGTGTTCCACCATTTGCCCCGGGAAGCAGAGAAAGCTTATCCGCAACAAGAGAGGAGAACAAAGTCAATGACCAGAATGGAAGAGCAATGAAAGTCAGTCGTGTGTTGTGAAGGCATTAGAATCCCTGGATGTTTGTTCTTGAGACCTGGATGTTTCCATGGTTTCCATGAAATGCTCCCACCCTTCGTAGTTAAATTCCCTAATGTGCTTGAGGAAGCTTAGGAGTTCTGTAACTTTCACCGGAAAGGGTCCTAACATATCACAGACACACGTCTCTATATCATTCTCTTTTCTCTCTTCTCACACCCTTTTACACTATGGGGACCTTTGGTTCTATTCTTTCTTCGCTTAGAATGAACCTATCCACATGTAGAGTCTTCTGGAAGTGCAATATGACATGGTAGGAAAGATTGAAGACAGAAAACCCAGTCTGCTCTCAGACCCATTGGATAGATTGAGTCCATATGCTAATTGCAAGAAAAATTAGGAAAATAGACATCTGACATTTTCGCCTCCACTGTGAGAGGCAGACCCAGCTAACAAGGAAGAGGAGGATAATGGGAAACTCATTGTCTGCCACATAGGTTTATTATATTTTATTTTATAAATAGAAACAAGGTCCTGCTATGTTGCCACGGCTTGTCGCAAACTCCTGACTCCAAGCAGTCCTCCCACCTGAGCCTTCCAAAGTGCTAGCATTACAAGCATAAGCCACCATGCCTGGCCTGCCTGCCAACATAGATGTGAAACTGCTCTGGCAGTTAAGGGGCAAAGGGGACAGATTCCTGCTTGCTTGGCTCTTCTCACCTCTCCCCCACCACAGTTGCCCTCATAACTCCTCTATAGACTGTCTTCAGGTTCTATAAGGAACAAAGAGGGACAATGGAGACCCAAGTCAACTCACTTATGTCTTTGATAACATATGTGTCCTTTGCATCACTTCTTTGCTGGTTCAGTAAACAGAAGCTAAAGCAAATATATCAAAGTCTGATCAACATTCCTAGAGCAGCCTTCAGGTCTGGGCTAGCCCACAAGATAACTGTGAAGCTGTGCTTTCCCAAAGGGCAGGCACGAGATACCTCTGCCTACAGAGCACCTGTAATGCGGCTTGTCCAAACTGAGATGCTGTAGGAGTCAAATACACACTGGATTTCAAAGACTTAGTATTGGCTACATGGTGAAATGATAATGTTTTAGACATGTTGGGTTAAATATAGGGTGAAAATTAATTTTTCCTGTGTGTTGATACTTTTTTGAATGTGGCTACTAGAAAATTTAAATTTACATACATGGCTTGCAGTATAATTCTATTGGACAGAGTGGCTCTAGATGACTCATGTGTGGCCAGGACACTAGGACACTGAAGAAGTAATGATCACCCCATGTACAGATACAGTCTGTGTCCTGCCCACATCCCTAGGACCCTACCATTGCAGTGAGCTCCAGATCACTTCCAACAACCTACATTTGCATCTCTCTTCCTGCAGGCTTTTCCCAAAGGCACAGCAGGCCAGCTGGAAGTGCCAGGGAATTAATATCTCCCACATCAGCCCTCAACCAATGACTGATGGGATTTTGCATATCAATAGCTCAGGTTCTTTGCCCCTTGGGTGGGATAATTCTGAGATAGGTGTTCTGTACTTGCTCCCAAACTGAACTAAGCTCTGGGTGCCCACTGTGGTGGCAGGTTTCACACCTCTTTTCATTGGCTGCCTTCCCTTGTCTCATTTCTCTACTCCCATAACAATGTGCCCTGTAGATTCTAAATAAACAACTTGAATCTTTATCTCTAGGTTTCTAGGTAAACCCAAACTAAGACACTCCTATATCTAATCCTTCACCAAATCCTACTGAATTTATCTTCTGAATATCTATCAAATCTAGCTCTTCTCATCTTTACCTACATCAACTTGGTTAAAGCTGTCATAAACGTCTGAAAACTTTTGTATCTATCTGGTAACTATTACCCTGCACCATCTGTCTTCTATAGCCAGAGCTATTTTTCAACATAAATATCATCATATTTTCTTGAGGCACTCAAATGGCTTCCCATTTTTTTTTATGAAAAAGAAGGATGGCTCTTATAAGGCCTGTGTCCTGGATCTTGTCTACCTCTCTGGCTGTGTGTAGTACCATGAGCGCCCTCCCTGCTCATCCACTCCTACAGCACTGGCCTGTAGGGGCTCAGTTTCAGTTCATAGGTGACTCAGGACTCTTACACAAGCTGATCCCTCAACCATTTCCCTTTGCCTGGTTTCCTCATACTTATTGTCAAAGGATGCCTTCTCTGACACCTCAGCTAGGTTAGTTCTCCTTGTTATAAGCTCTCTTGGTGCCATGTACCTCTTCTTCATAACTCGTGTCATAGTTATAATATGATATCCCTTTGATTCTTTGATGTCCCTTCATCCTCTGGACTTCAAGTTCCATAATGGCACAGTCATGTCTCAATTTTGGTCCATACATGAGTATACTCTTAGCACTTGGCACAGCACTGGGTAAAGAGCAGATACTCCATAGATATTTTTTAAATAAAGGAGTACAACTAAATAAGAAGTAGCTCTTCCTATTCAAATAGCTAATTCAGTGGGCTAAGGAAAATTCAGTCTCTTCCCAACAGACCATCTGACAAAGGTCAACCTAAGGTGTTCTAACATTGTTGTAAATCACCCCCTCCAGCATTTACTGTATAAGGTATATAAAGTGCTCTACCAAGAGTGGACATGAGTGAGTGGCTCCTAACTTTAATCAGTTTTTGACTTGTAACTTAGTTATTTCCATACCTAGCGGTCTTGATGTACTATGAGCTACCAGAGGAGCAGAATTAGCTCCTCTTTACCCTTCTAGCCTCAATGCTTGCCCTATGTTTAGGACCCATGCCCCTTTGTATCTACAAAAACTTGCCTGAAATCCCCATTGTAATTCCAGTGCAAAGCTTGATATTCTCCCCAAGATTTATTCAAATCCTTCAGGGAGTACCTTTCTTCTAATCATCTTAGGTTCAATTTCCAGCTTCAGTGAATGTTAGTCCTGCATTCTGCATCTTGAGGTCTTTTTCCTTAGTGCTAAATCCAGGACAGAGATTACTTCTCCTTGTTTTTCCTAAAGTAACTTGTATGTAAATCATTGAGTGGCTTCAGTTGGAGACATAGGGATATCACCCAGGTAAACTTTGATTGCAACATAAGGGAGCCAAACAAATTTGAATATTATGTTTTTCTTGTTCTTTAAAAGTCCTATCCATTTCTACCAAGTTGGGTATCAGGCTGATGCTGTATTCCTCCGTATGCTTGTTCTTTCCTTTTGCTTTTCTATTTGCTCCCACCGCTAAAGTGACATTCATTTCGTTTTCAGCGGATGGTGTCTATTTGGCTCCATGCATCTCATGCCCACTAGGACCCACCTTCCTCATTCAATAAGCTTAGCAGTGAATTTTCCTAAACAAGAAGAGTTTATTTGTGGTACATTGGTTTCAATTACACTTTTTCTCACTCCACTGGATATTTTTTAATGAAATGACAAGGGTCAAGTGAGGACAGCCTTCTAGCAAAAGCCATGGGCACTGAATTGAAAAAAACATGCTGTGCAAAACACATTTGGTGGGTGAATTCATTGATCCTGTAATGAGCTAGATGAGACTGAGCCTGAGTAGTGGTGAGGGGGGTGAATGATAAGATCAGGAATGGGACTTGGAGGAAAAAGCTGCATTTAGGAAGTGAGCAGAAGAAGGGTAGATCTAAGGCCAGGAGGGCCAGAAGGGAAGACTGGAGAGCAAAGGATGTAGGTGAGGAAGGAAGAAATGAAGAATTTATACTGAAGGAACAGCGAGGATGACTTTTAGGAGGAAGGTGGTGAAAGGAAGAACCCTGAGACAAAGGAAGACGTCGCCAGCCAGGGGAGGTAGGCATTGCCCCTAATACTGTCCACAAATATGCTCTGTAACCTTGCAGACATAAATCACAATCTTGCTGAACCTCAGGTTCCTTGTGTGTAAAGCGGATTGGAGCTAGTTAATCTCTAATTCCTTTTGCTTTCAGAATCTCCAGTTCTGGGTTTTCTCCAGCTTTATTTAAGTATATCCAGGTATTGAAGCCATTCTGCTTAATGTTTTACGAAGAAAAAATCTGACTGAGGTAAAGAAAAGAATCACTTTTGGTCTACTGTTTGAAGCTAGCAGCATGCATAGAGTTTATTATGTGAAAATACCATTTGGGGAGGTTAATTAAAAATTCTGACTTTCAGATCAGGGATTTGGGGCAGGAATGTACAAGTCCAGGGCTCTGGGTAGAATTAGACAGGCATCTAAACGTTGAACCTTATTAAGTATATAGTTAGGCCTTAGGAGGGGGACATTTGGAAGCTAATATTCCAAACCCAAGTACTAGTTGGCTTTGCGCAGTTTGTTTGAATTATGACATATTTAATAGGATTTAGCTGCAGAGCCTGTGCTTAACAATCTGTTTCCTTGGCAATGCAATCCTCAAACGGGCAAAGGTCATATGGAAAACATGGGTTATTTGGTAATTTAATAAGTGAGATGAAAGGAATAGTATTTAATTCAACATACATATTTTTATCCCCTCTACATACAATAAGAAAAAAAAAGAGATCAGCATTGAGAAGATAGTATATACTTAATAAATGGAAGGTACAATTATTATTATCAGAAACAATTTTTATACTATGCTTTATATCATAATAGGTGTCCAAACATATTATCCTATTTGTCCAAAAACACTCACCAGACAAAATAATTATTCTTCTTAGCAGTCCCAGAGGCATTATGCTTGAGTTTGTTTTTCTCCCTCTTTGCTCCCTGCACTTCACCAGCAAGTTTGTTCATTCTGCTTCTGATTCATGCCCCAAATGCATCCTGTCCCCCTTTCCCCCGGTGGCACCTTGTCCAAGCCTCATCATCCCCCTCAACCCCTTACCTCCTCTGCACCTATTCTTGCTCCTTACACGCTCTTCTTCACCCAACATCCAGAGTGATCTTTTGAAGCCATGATTAAAGTCATGCCATTTCTTGGCCTGAAACCTTCTAGTGTCATCCAGCTGTGCCTGACTTTATTTTTTTCTTATTTATTTTTCATTTTTTGTTAGAGACAAGGTCTTGCTCTCTTGCCCAGGCTGCCCTCAAATGATCCTCTCTCCTCTGGCTCCCAAAGTGCTGGGATTGCAGAAGTGAGCTAGTGCGCCCACCCACCTGTGCCTGTAATAAAGTTCAACCTTTGTCTTTGGCTGACAAAACTGGCATGTTGTGGACTCTGCCTACTTCTGACCCTTCTTGGTCTTGGCCACTGAATTTCCTTCGCCTGTGCTTCCTTCTCCTTTTAGAATGCTACGCTTGCCCCCACCATAGTGCTCTTGTACTAGACGCCCCCCTCCTAGCAATTGTCTTCACCCTGGTTTTTGCATGGATGGCACTTGTTTTATCATCAATTCTCAGTATACCTGTCCTTTCCTGGAAGAGCCTAACCCTGATGTCATTCTTTCTTATGCACCCATATTTTACTCTACTTCCATATCTGATACTTTTTGTGTACATACTTGTTTTTTTTTTTTTTCCTATCTCTCACACTAGAACACAAGCTCTGTGAGTGTGGGGACCTTTAATTATATTTTATTTTCCATTAGGAATTCAATAAATAAATACTGAGTGGATGAATGAATTAATTTGGCTGAAAACTATATGGTCAAGGTTATTTTATTGTCAAGAAGTAGGTCAAAACAAGAATGAAATCACAGCAATGATTAGGTAAAAATAAAATTCCCAAGCACTGCTACTTTAATTTGTATTATTTTTTAATATTGATAATTTATATCATAGTACTATTCATGCATCTTTAATTATGTTTTAGAATTATTCTTTTATTCTATTATAAAGATTGTGTAATTTACTCTCAGCTAATTAGTCCAGCTCTATGTTTGTATGCATTAGCTAAAATTGAAGGCAATCTAGATACCAAACAACTTGTGAACTGTTTAAATAAATTATGGTAAATTATAGAAAGATATATATAGTTTCATTTTTGTCAGTTTTATCCATACTTATCTATTTGTAAGGATATTCACGGAGGTGTTAAAAATTGTCTTCTCAGGGAGGAGGTTGGGATTATAATTATCATTTATATTCTTTGTTTTTTGGTAGTTTTCATTTTGGGGGGACTTTTTTCCTAATTTTTCTACAATGTGTACACACTGCTTTAATAATCCATAAAAGTAATTTTAAAAATGAAGTTTTGAAAGGATATAAATTATAAGGACTTGGAATGTCTAAGTATGAGGAGTTTTTTTTTTTTTTAACTTAAAAACACAAAATCCCCTCAAAACAGAAAACCTAATCCCTAAATTTAAAAAGATAGAAAGTAAAAATTCAAATTCTGAAACTAGAATTTTCACTGACCAAATTCAGCTAAGGTGATCAGAGGAAGGCCATCCTTGGCACATCTTTGGCATACATCAATTTAGCTGCCCAGGCAACACTTTCGTATAATATTCATGGCTGCAAGACCATCTTCCTTCCCTTTTGTTCTGCCTCCAAGTCCATTGCTTGCGTGCGCCATAACATCACCCCTCTAACCCCAGTTTATTATATTCACACTTGCAGTAAAAGTTGGCCGTATATAAAACACTCTGAGAAGTTTGAGAAAATTTTCTAAATGTAAGGAAGATACATGAGGCTGTGGCTGCTCCCTCTCTTGCGTATCTATTTTCATCAACTGATTCACGTGGGGGCTGAGCCACGTCCCAGGAAGAACATTGCAACTTGCCAGCATTGGAGTCCAGCAATGCACAGGCATGTTGGAGCTTGGTAGGGTATCCCACTATAAACAAGATGCCAGAAGCACAAGTCCCCTTGGGTAAAATCAACCTGAAAGGAATGAAGCCTGGGATAACAAGCTGAGTCTGGGCAGAAGAACCTGAGACTTTTGAAAGGGAAATCATGATATAAGATAGACTGCGGTGGCTGGTATTGCTTGTACTGCTTTAGCAGTTCCTATGTGCAGCCTCAGGTGAGAAAACAGACATCTTCATAGAGATAAATGTAGGAAGCCTCTGTAGGGCTCTGAGGTTCTTACCACACACTTGTATTAAACAATTTTGATGTATCTCCCAAGACCATCCCTTATGACTTGCTTACCAAGATAAAATAGTTCATCATTGTGCAAAATTTCAAGTCCACTATACGATCACAAGCATCCTGACCTGAAGATATGGATTTAAATTATGGCCAAATATGAGAAATTATTTGGGAAAAATATCATAACTAAGAAATAGTCTGAGCCATCATATGCAGAAGACTCGTGTCTGTCATTCTGCAGATTTTCAGTACAACACTAAGAGTGGGTCATTTCTTGGGACTTGTTGATTTTGAAAACCTTCATTCTCTGCCCACATTGAGTAGGCAACTCTTTCTTCATAGCTTCCTCTTCTACCCACTCCTGCTAGAAACAGTTGGGTCTAAAAGGAGCCAAAGAACAAATGAAATGGACAATTATATATATTCATAGAGTTCTGTCACTTGGCTTCTTGTTTAGTTGTCCTTATAATCCTATGTGCAAGACTAGAATGGCAAGCTCTGTTGTACAGTGAAAGGAGATTTGGTGAATTTCAATGCTTGCCCAAGAATACGAGGCTACTTAAGTGAGGATTGCTATAACAGAACCTATATTCCAGCCCCACCAATGTTACATTTCCCATGAAAGACCAAAAGAAGAGAAATCATATGTGTTATTTTAGGGCTTGGTGGTAGCTGTGTTTTTCATCTATACTGCATGTTTTCATATTGCCTTTGGCTATTGATCATCAATGAATTTCCCCGTTATGTGTGTGGATAACATGATTTGTTAAGCCTGTCTCAATTGAGTCTCTGTCTCTTGCAAGCAAAGGAACCCTAACATCGAATACATTTACAGCAGTAGGGAAATACAGTGCAATTTAGCCATTGTGCCCTGAGATTTCCAGACCATACTAATTTCAGAAGACCCCTAGGAGTGACATTTATTTAAAACAAACAAACAAAAACAGGCTGGGCGCGTGGCTCACACCTGTAATCCCAGAACTTTAGGAGGCTGAGGTGGGCAGATCACAAGGTCAGGAGATCGAGACCATCCTGGCTAACATGGTGAAACCCGTCTCTACTAAAAGTACAAAAAATTAGCTGGGCATGGCGGTGGGCGCCTGTAGTCCCACCTACTCGGGAGGCTGAGGCAGGAGAATGGCGTGAACCCGGGAGGCGGAGCTTGCAGTGAGCCGAGATCGCGGCACTGCACTCCAGCCTGGGCAGCAGAAAAACACCAAAAAAAAAAAAAAAAAAAAAAAAAAAAAAAAAAACTAAGCAGATGACAGAATAGAAATCGACTGCTGAAGAATTCTATCATTTCCTATCACTACTCGAGGCAATCTGACAAAATTCATTAATTTCAGCTTCCAGTTAATAACACATCAGGAGAGAAGCTCACTAATGACTTTTTCGTTTGTAACATGAGACCATCGATGTTTGTAGGGCATGTAGCACTGTTAAATTGGCACTTATGTTCGGCTAGTAGTGGGAAAATAAAGTTGTGTTTCTTGGACTAAACTCATCAGATAAATTCTCTTGGCTTAAGTATTCAGACCTCAGGGTTAGCTAAAAGTAAACAATCATATTATCTTGAGCTACTCACATTTTTCAGATAATTGTTCCCATTTAAAATTTCCCTCCTCTTCCTCTGCAGTTGATCTTGGATGAGCTAATGAGAAATGAACCAAGCAATATGTTATTAATTTCTTGGGTTATCCTCCATTACCCTAAAGTTGATCAATAAAAATTAAATCTCATGACTAAAACACCAAAAGCAATGGCAACAAAAGCCAAAATTGACAAATGGGATCTAATTAAACTAAAGAGCTTCTGCACAGCAAAAGAAACTACCATCAGAGTGAACAGACAACTTACAGAATGGGAGAAAATTTTTGCAAACTACCTATCTGACAAAGGGCTAATATCCAGAATCTACAAAGAACTTAAACAAATTTACAAGAAAAAATCAAACAACCCCATCAAAAAGTGAGCAAAGGATATGAACAGAAACTTCTCAAAAGAAGACATTTATGCAGCCAACAGACACATGAAAAAATGCTCATCATCACTGGCCATCAGGAGAAATGCAAATCAAAACCGCAATGAGATACCATCCCACACCAGTTAGAATGGTGATCATTAAAAAATCAGGAAACAACAGGTGCTGGAGAGGATATGGAGAAATAGGAACGCTTTTGCACTGTTGGTAGGACTGTAAACTAGTTCAACCATTGTGGAAGACAGTGTGGTGATTCCTCATGCTGCTATAAAGACACATGCACACATATGTTTACTGAGACACTATTTACAATAGCAAAGACTTGGAACCAACCCATATGTCCATTAACGATAGACTGGATTAAGAAAATGTGGCACATATACAGCATGGAATACTATGCAGCCATAAAAAGAATGAGTTCATGTCCTTTGTAGGGACATGGATGAAGCTCAAAACCACTATTCTGAGCAAACTATCGCAAGGACAGAAAACCAAACACCGCATGTTCTTACCCATAGGTGGGAATCGAACAATGAGAACGCTTGGACACGCGGTGGGGAACATCACACACCAGGGCCTGTTGTGGGATTGGGGGAGGGGGGAGGGGGGACAGATAGCATTAGGAGATATACCTAATGTAAATGACGAGTTAATGGGTGCAGCACACCAACATGGCACATGGATACATATGCAACAAACCTGCACGTTGTGCACACGTACCCTAGAACTTAAAGTATAATAAAAATAAATAAAATAAAATAAAAATAAATAAATAAAATAAAAATTAAATCATTAAGGGGCCAACATATTTTTAGAAACAATACCCAAAACCCTTGGATTATAGAATTATAGAATTCTATTCACAAGTTTAAAGTACAAAAGAAAGAATCCATCCCATCCCTACCAGCACTTCCACAGAAACAATTCTCCAAGGAGGATAAAAAATGAAAATGTATGGTATCAGCCCCAATTTGTGAGAACCTGCTAGTTAGAGAATAAAGATTAGGTCAACATAACCATGTTCTAACAACAATGGTATAGGGTCATAATTACTACCACTATTTTTGAAGGCTTACTGGTATCGTTCTAAAGCAGAGATTGGCAGATTATGGCTCATAATCGTGTTTTTTGTAAATAAAGTTTCATTAGACTCTTTGTTTACGTATTGCCTGTGACCGCCTTTGCCCTGCATTGACAGAACTGAGTAGTTGCCACGGAGACCTATGACCTGCAAAGCCAAAAATATTCATTATCTGACACTTTACAGAAAAGTTTGCTGACCCCTGGTCTAAATGCTCTTCCAAATCCTCACAAAGACCATGAGGTTGGATTCTTCTCAGTTACATCATCTGTAAAATGATGTCCAGAAAGGATTAAGTAACTTCTCCAAGTAAACCTGGGGCTCAGTCCACTTCTCTCTAATTGCAAAACTTCTATTCTTAATGAATTTGCAATGCTGCCTACAATAATATTATCCTTCCTTATCATGAGCGTTCTCTAAAACTCTACAAAATCTGCTGCCCAGGAAGGAAAAGTAGCTTTGGGGACTAGGATAGGAGCCTCTAAAGAGTGGATTGAGACCAGGCGCGGTGGCTCATGCCTGTAATCCCAGCACTTTAGGAGGCTAAGGAGGGCAGATCACAAGGCCAGGAGTTCAAGACCAGCCTGACCAACATGGTGAAACCCCATCTCTACTAAAAATACAAAAATTAGCTGGGAGTGGTGGCACGTGCCTGTAATCCCAGCTTCTTGGGGGGCTGAGGCAGGAGAATCACTTGAACCCAGGAGGCGGAGGTTGCAGTGAGCCGAGATTATGTCATCGCACTCCAGCCTGGGCGTCAGATCGAGACTCTATCTCAAAAAAAAAAAAAAGTGGATTAAGAAGGTGGGTGTAAGAGGAGTAGGAGGAAGGCCCTTCTATATCATGTACTATGTAAGTACCATCCAGCAGTCACATATATCACTCACAAGATTAAAACTTGCTGCCCAAAGTTTACTTTTCCTTTCTCCTCCTAACCTCTGATGATCTTTAATAATTTAGAAAAAAATGCAAAGATTTCTCTATACCTTCTACGCCATAAAACTATAACCCAAACAATATCAAGAAAAAGCTTGCAAATACAGGACTTTTTCATTCAGAAGCTGCAGGAACTCTGTGGCAAACTTGTATGTCAGGTCACCTTGTTCCATATAGGACCATAAGTCCACTAACTCATAAAGAACAATAGCAGACACTGTGGTTCTAAGAGAATTGGTCATTTTCATCACAGCTTAGAATGACAGGAGCTTTATTCTTCACCGCCACTCAGCATCAGTGTAACCATTCCCAGGTGACAGATGAGGAGACCTGCCAAGACTGCAGAGCTGGCAATGGATAAAGGGTGTGGCTCCCTTTGTGGCTGATGTTTGGCTCTTGATACCATTGCTGTCCCTAGATCTAGTCCTGGTTTTGGATCTAGTCTCTGGATCTGAATCTAGTCCTAGTTCTGGATCTAGTCTCAGGATCTGGATCTAGTCTTGGTTCTAGATCTAGTCCTGGTTCTGGATCTAGTCCTGGATCTGCATGTAGTCCTGGTTATGGATCTAGTCTCTGGTCCTGGATCTAGTCTCTAGATCTGGATCTAGTCCTGGTTCTCGATCTAGTCCTGATTCTGAATGTAGTGCTGGATCTGGAGCTAGTCCTGGTTCTGGATCTAGTCTCTGGATCTGGAGCTAGTCCTGGATCTGGATCTAGTCTCTGGATCTGGATCTAGTCCCTATTCTGGATCTAGTCCTGGTTCTGAATCTAGTTCTGGATTTGAATCTATTCCTGGTGTTGGATCTAGTTTCTGGTTTTGGATCTAGTCCTAGATCTGGACCTAGTCTTAATTTCTCCTCCTATTTTTGCCCTTTTCTTGCTCCTTGGATTTGCTAACTGCCCTTAGCTTCTCTGATCTGACCCCGTAGGGCCTCTTACAGGGCTGACTCATGCTCATGCACCTTCCTTACCCTTAGCTTCTCTGATCTGACCCCGTAGGGACTCTTACAGGGCTGACTCATGCTCATGCACCTTCCTCTACATCCTCTCTACCACCAACAGGGAGGCAAGGCCTTTTCCTTCTTCACCCTCTCAGCCCTCATGTCTGCACAGGGCTCACTCTGCCTTCTGAGCATTTAGGCTGTCACTTTCCCTAAGAAGATGCCCTGATAAATCTCTGGTTCCTTCTCAGCCTAGGTTTGGCAAGTCCAATTTCTGTCCCTGGTAATATGAGCATATTTCATTGGAGGATGAAAATCTCCATTTAGCTGGGATCACTGATCTTTCTGCAAAGCCCCATGGCACATGTATATTATCCATGATTCAGAAAAGGTAATAAAGTTTTAAAAAAAAAAAAAGTAACCCACATATGTTGGAGTTACACAATTCTAGTCCCATGTGGGTGTGGCCAAAGACATTAATCCCCTGGGCCGCCATGTCCTTATCTGTCAAGCAAACATTAGAATGCTTACTCTGCAGGGTTGCTGGGAATAATGGACATGATAAAAGTGAGAGGTCTCTGGACACCTGACCAGGAGGGGCACTGAGACATCAATGGTACGAACATAGGTCCATCCTGAGCACATCACTCATGCCCATCTGATTTGTGTCTTTAAAACTCTGCATACTGAAAATCAACAAAGAAAACAATACAGTTAAACTACACACTCCATCTAGTAGGCCTAACTGATATTTACAGAACATTTTACTCGACTGCTGCAGGATACACATTCTTTTCACCTACACATGGAACATTCTCTAGAATAGACCATATCTTAGGCCACAAAACAAGTGTGTACAAATTAAAAAAAAAAAAAGCAAAAAAACTATATCAAGTATCACAGCTGCCTCTCCAAAACTCTTTGTTTTGATCTGTCTCCTCTACATTTGTCCATTGCTATTTTATTGGTACTCAAAGTGCTGTCCCTGGACAAGTAGCAATGTCCTCACCTGGGAGCTTGCAAGGAATGCGGAGCTTCAGGTTCTTCCCTGGACCCAGTGACTCAGCATCTGCACTTTCACCAGATCCCCAGTGATTCCTGTGCATACTGAAGTTCGAGAAGCACTGCTCTATTTCACACTTCCTGTATAATTACCATCTGTCATTCCTGTCCTATTATATTTGTTATCTGATGTATCAGATTCCTATTGCTGCTGTAACAGATTTCTGTAAACTTAGCAGCTTAAAACAATACAAATGTACTCTCTTCAACTTCTGGCAGCCAGAAATCTGAAATCAGTTTCTTGGACTGAACCCAAAGTGTTGGCAGGACCATGCTCCCTCGGGAGGCTCTGGGGGAGATTTTGTTCCTCTGTCTTCCAGCTTCCAGCGCTTCATTTCTTGGCTCATGGCTCCTTTCCCCATCTCCAAGCCAGCAGTATAGCATCTTGCTTCAGTATTCACACTGCCATGTGATCTCTCCTCCTACCATCCGTTAAAAGGACAGTTGTGATTACACTTAGGGCCCACCTGCATATTCCAGGATAATCTTCCTATCTGAAGATCCTTAACTTAATCACATCTGCAATATTCTTTTTAAGGAAACATTCACAGGTTCTAGGGGTTAGAATGTGGGTGTTTTGGGGGGCTATTTTACAGCCTACTATACCTGGGTCTCTAATCTGGCACTTAGTAGGTCTTTAATAAAAGTTGAAATTTGTATTCATTTAGTGGCTTTTTCATTTAGAGCAATTTGTATATGCTCACCTGGAGATGACTTCATGGAAAAAGGCAAGTAAATAAGTTGACTATAACCTATGGTAATCCAGTATGAATGAATGTATCCCTTGGGTTTATATGTTTCCAATGGCAGGAAGTAGCTCACCTTGAAGGCTTTACAAAAGTGGTGAGCGAAGTCCTGAAAAATGATTAGAAATTCAGCAGGTGGCCAAGACAGGGAGAGACATCCCAAACAGCAGAAACAGCATTTGAAAGTGCATAAAATAAGACATGAAACAGCAAAGCCCATCCAGGGAGCTGTAACGATTAGGTAAACTAGAGTGTATGTATGAAGCCAGGGAGATCAGAAGATGAAGCAAAGAAGTCAGCAAGAATCACATTAGGAAACGCTTTGAATGACTCACCAAGGATACTAATGTTCATCTTGTAGATAGGAGGCTATCGTTAAAGGGTTAAAATCAGGTCATTGACAAGGTCAGGGTTATGTTGAAGAAAGGTCATTCTGGTAACAGTGTGGAGGCTATTTCAAAAGCTCAGAGCAATTAAATTAACTTTTCAGTTTATGGTAGGCGTTTGAATAAATATCTGCTCAATATCTCTCATATGCACCATCATGCTTGAACTACTGGAGAAAAAGGCATCCAGAATAACAAAATGTTCTGTTCCAAGCAGATGCCTCTCTGGTCTGAGCGGGGGGTGCAGCTGTTTAGTGGTGATCAACATGCCAGTTGCTGTTTCAATCCTTTTCAACTGGTGATCAACATGCCAGTTGCTGTTTCAATCCTTTTCAACTAGAGAGGGGACACCAGGTATTAAGCGGCAAGAGAGCTCTTAGTGCAGCGTGCCTGAAAGGCACCTGGATTCCTTCAAGACAACCCCAGCCTGCTGCCTGCTTGTTGTTTCCCAGATTCAGGTTTAGGTTGTCTTGGTCATTTTCACCTCTTAGCCATTGTGAATAATGCTGCAATGAACATGGGGATACTAACATCTCTTCGAGATCCTGATTCTAATTCTTTTGGGTAAATACCTCAAAGTACAATTGCTGAATCATTTGGTAGTTCAATTTTTTTTTTTTTTTTTCCGATATGGAGCTTCACTCTTGTTACCCAGGCTGGAGTGCAATGGTGCTATCTTGGCTCACTGCAACCTCCACCTCCCAGATTCAAGTGATTCTTTTGCTTCAGCATCCTGAGTAGCTGGGACTACAGGCAAGTGCCACTACACCCAGCTAATTTTTTGTATTTTTAGTAGAGATGGGGTTTCACTATGTTGGCCAGGCTGGTCTCAAACTCCTGACCTCATGATCTGCCTGCCTGGGCCTCCCAAAGTGCTGGGATTTCAGGTGAGAGCCACCGCGGCCAGCCTGGTAGTTCTATTTTTAAATTTATGAGTAACCTCCATATTCTTTTCCACAGTGGCTTCACCATTTTTCATTTCCACCAATAGTGCACAAGGGCTCCGATTTCTCCATATCCTTGTCAACACTTGTTGTCTTGTGTAGTTAAAACTTTTTAAACCCTTACTACATTTGCCATTGTGCTAAGCGGAAGTGTAATGTGCTACCAAATTTAAATGATGGAGAAATAGCACCTGAGAGACACCATCTTGCAATGACACTTGTACTGAACCGAGCACTGCAAGTTTTACATTTGCTGGATTCTCATCCCTGATTTCTACAAACCAGTTCCAGCCTCAGTTTAGTCAACTGTCTGCAGAGATCAATGACTCTCTGGACACTAACACCCATTTTTCCTAATAGTTATATTAAGGATCAAAAGTGCTAAAGCCCTTTGTAAACTGGACAGATACCAGTTACTTAATTGTTTACAATTCTGGAAAGGCACACTTTGCAAAGAGGTTGGAACAATGTAAAGCTCTCAGCTTTGTTCTTTCATCAAAGAAGGCAAATATGAAAGTCATTATGTTCCTTGCTTCAGAAAAAAGGACCTGACACAACAAGGCTTTGTGCCAAAAAACAAACAAACTTATTTCTTTCTAAAGAAGCCAACGTGTGAAGCTGTCTGGCCACCTAAGAGACATGCATCTTTAAGCAGAGGTTCGTCCCTTCCAGAGGCACTTGAGACATCAGTGCCAAGCCTGAGAAGCCCATTCCTACCACCACCTACCCAAGAAAGATAGGAATGTTTGATAGAAAGTGCTCTTGGCTGAGAAAGTTTGAGTCTCTATTCATGCCAGTTCTGCCTGCTCTTAGCTTTCCTGGCAAACCCTTGGCTCATGAAAACGTTAAGGACAAAATAGCAGAAGATTCATGTGGTTGGTGCCTATGAGTGAGAAATCTGGAGTCCAATATCAGAAGGAAGACCTCTATGGAATGGACCCCAACGAACACGCCTCAGAAACTTTGCCTACAGAAATAGCCAATATGGGCACGTACCGAAGATGCAGACAATCTAGACTATTCTTCAGCTGTGTCCCCACATTGTCCTTACCTCCAATCTCTATTCACACTGTCCCTTCCCAGTTAATGTCCAGTCCATATGACCTTCTCATCAAATCCAGGCCATCCTTCAATGCTGCCTTCTGTATAAACTCCTATGATACCAATCTGCCATCTTTCTTTTTCCTTCCTCCTTCCCTCTCCCACCCCAATTTTGGTCCCACGGCACTTTTATGGTACTTCAACCGAATTCAATAGAAATGTGGATTCCAAGATTACAACACAATAAATCCCTTCAGATGCATAATTATATAGAGGAAAGTGCATGGACTCATATCCTGCTTTGCTTCTCACCAGCTGTGTGAGCAAATTCCTTTACCACACGCCATGCAGAATCTGACATGAAGAGGCTGAGATCTGGGGCTGCAGTGGTGGGTTTTAATCCTGGCTCTAACACGTAGCATCTGTGTGATTTTGGACAAGTCACTAACCTCTCTAAGCCTCCACATCCATACCTGTAAGTTGAGGCAATAACAGTGTCTTCTTTTGGGAGCAGCTGTAAGGATCAGTGAGTTAACAGGATGGGCACACTGGATGGTAACACCACTGGTATCTGAGGTGCAGTTTCCCTATCTCAGGACTGTCATGAGGACTGAGGGAAAGGCTGTGTGTGAGGTTTCTAGGACTGTCCATGGCAGCATGAGTGGCTCCATAAATGTGATTCCTCTCCTTGACTAGAGATCACATTTATGGATCCTCAGTCCTTCTTGCTCATTCTTGGGCACCATCTCTGTGCTCTGCACATAGTAGATTTTTAGTTAGATCACATCAGAACACCACTTCAGAAGCAGGTTAACCAACATTCCAGAGAGCTGAGGGGCCCAGGCCAGACCTAATTTCCTGAAGTGGGTCCCAGAAGGGGATAAGATGCCCCACGAAGTCAACTTGCACCTGGTAGGGAGTTTACAGGAGGCATGGGGATAGGGCCCTGCAGCCAGGGTTTGGCAGGTTGAGATTCACCTCACACCTCCCTGAATTTATCTATTTATCCATTCATTCATTCATTCATTCATTCATTCATTCATTCATTCATTCACTAGTGAAGCAAGACCTCTTCTTTTCTTCTCTGAGCTTACTAAGCCCAGTGAAAAATTGTTGTCTTTAAAAACTCCCTCTGAAACACCAACTTGGCATGACTCAAACACCTTGACTCTACCCTCTCAAAACACCACATCGTGGGGACTGACCACTCTCTCCAGACAGGCTGCAGGGCAAGGAGCAGGGCCAGCTGATGTGGAAGTTCCCTGGCACACCAGGCAACGGGGCCTGTGGTCTTATAGAAAAACACTGGACTCAGGGCCAAGTTCCTGCACTCCAGCCTCAGTCCTCACATTTGCTGTGTGTCCTTGGGTGAAACACTTTATTGTTTGGGGTGGGTGATGGTATGTGTGTGTGTGCGTATTTACTTAAATACAGTCCTGCTATGATCCCAGTCCCAACACCCTACTGAGGGCCTTGCATTCAGGATCTCCTTCCGTCTTTGCAACAGCCCTATGTGATGGAGCTGGGATTTGAACCAGTGTTGGTCTGCCTCCAGAGGCCATGGTTTTTGTCTCTGAGTATTTCTCAAAAGCAAGTCCACGTGTAAACCTTCTCTATGAATTTTGCCATAGTTACGTTCTATCTCTACGCTATTTTCAAACTTTTCTTTTTTAAGAGGGAGTCTTGCTCTGTCATCCAGGCTGAAGTGCAGTGTTACAATCTCTGCTCACTGCAACCTCTGCCTGCTGGGCTCAAGCAATTCTCCTGCCTCAGCCTCCTGAGTAGCTGGGATTATAGGCGCACACCACCATGCCCAGCTAATTTTTTTTTTTATTATTATTTTTATTTTTAGCAGAGACAGGGTTCCACCATGTTGGCCAGGCTGGTCTCAAACTCCTGGTCTCAAGTGATCCACCTGCCTCAGCCTCCCAAAGTGTTGGGATTATAGGCATGAGCCAACCACACCCAGTCAATTATTTTTAAAAGAAAATATATTTCACTACCATGAAAGGAAAACAAACATCACTTGCTATAAAGAGAAGCTAAACTAAAAAGGAAAAACAAAACAATGTTAGAAAATTCTAGCCAAATACAGCATTGATGCCTACTAATACAAGTGTGACGAGTCTGGCGCATGTCAGAAAATAGATGACGTTGTCAAATGGGGAATTGGAGGAGAGTTTAATGGAGAAACTATTAACAATGATGTGGGCGAAGTTAAGGAAAATCACAAAAAAGAGCTGGCAACAGTAGAGGGCAATTATCCACAAGGCCAGGTTTGCCAGATTTAGTAAATAAAGACACAGGATGTCCAGTGACATTTGAATTTCAGAAAATAATAAATAATTTTTTTAGTATAATTATGTCTCTTGCAATGTATGGTACCTATTTATACTAAAAGTGATTTGTCATTGATCTAAAATTCAAATTTAACCGGATGTTCTGTATTTTTCTGGCAACACTAGGCATGAGAGTGTAGGAAGGAGGGTGGTTATTGGAACACACAGGGTCGGGGATATTTGGAAAGGAAAGGCAGCCTAGTTGGAGTTACAGCCTCCCTTACAGGAACAAAGCCAAATGGGACAAGGGATGAGCTGGAGAAATAAGGATTCTGAACTTGCTCTCCTCTTCCTGTCTTCCAATTGTCTGCTGGCATGTCTGATTATTAGGGCAATCCAGAAACTCGAGGCCAGATCAGCCTATTGACCCACTCCAATTGTTTCCATGGAGATAGGTTTTCCAGGGCATTGAGGAGGGCATGGAAAAAGGAAGAGCAAGGATCTAGAGGGCAAACAGAATGATACCTAGGACATCTCCTGGGGAGTTGAGCCTCCAGTCCAATCTCTTACTGTTCAAAGAGTAGATTAGCAAATGTCAGAAAGGTGTCAGAATACTTGCTAGCACTCAACTTGAGACTTTTCCACTTGGTGAGAAGGTGAAAAAGAAGGGGGAAAGAAAAAGGAAAAGTAACTTTCTCGTAAAATGCCCCGTGTTACATAACATCATGGCAAGGTAACACCTAAAATTATGTGCGCACTACTAATTGTATGTGCCCCACACTTCGGGAAACCTGCTAAGATAAACCACTCAAGGGGCAAAAGTAGGGTCAGGAGAGTGAGGAACTTACCTCAGATGCAAAATTTCAGAGGGCATCAAAAACCTTAGTAATCAAGATAAGTAATGGTCTAAATGCATTATTTCTAAAAAATGAAAATTGATGCAAAAAATCCATGATGAATGAAATAGCAATATTTTCGATCAAGAGAGGCCCTATCCCTGCATTGTACAACTCAGCCTCATTTGTCTTCTGACTCTGGGTTCTGCTGCTGTAGGTGTGTCTGGTGCTTGCTGGGTTTGTCAGTAACAAACTTGTCACATATGGTTGGTACTCCTTAATTCCCAAGATATTATTACCAGCTGTTTACCTTATTGGACGTTCCCAACAACCCATGAGGGAGTCAGGAATAGGAAAATAACTCCTGTAGTACAGTCCTAGTGTAATGGTTTTAAATCAGAGACTGCTGGGTTCAAACCCTGTATCTGCTTCTTAGAAGAGCACGACCTTGGGCAATTTGCAAATATACCTTCCCTGAACTTCCAGGCCTCTATCTGCCCCATTGCCTCCTGAACTCCCCTCCATTGAAGAGCCAGTCTGCACCCATTGAAAGGTCATTTAGAACTTGGGAGAAGAAAGTCTCTTTTAGATTCTGCATTTTCTGCTAAGCTCATTTGCTCTCATTCACGATGGTTGACTTATTTCCTTTCTTGTCCATGAAAGAAGCCAAGAGGAGACATGCTGAAGGCCAAAACAATACTTTTCCAACATATGCACAGAGAAGCAAAGAAAAAAGGGAAGACAAAAGCAAATTTTCAGAGACAAGCAAAGACAAAAAACCACATTGTCCCAGAGAGACTGAAAAAATGGCAGGCTGGGTGTCAGACGTCTTCCCTGTTCTGCGCTCCTGTCTGCCCTTGGCTTCCTTCCAAACACCACCTCACTTTTAAGCTCATTGTGAAAGGTTTTCTTTTATTTTTAATCAAAGACAGTAATAAAAAAGAGGTTAGGCACAGTGGCTCATGCCTGTAATCTCAGCACTTTGGGAGATGAAGGCATATAGAATACTTGGGGTCAGGAGTTCAAGACCAGCCTGGCCAACTTGATGAAAACCATCTCTACTAAAAATACAAAAATACAAAAATTAGCCAGGTGTGGTGGTGGGTGCCTGTAATCCCAGCTACTCAGGAGGCTGATGCAAGAGAATTACTTGAACCCAGGAGGCGGAGGTTGCAGTGAGCCGAGATCCTGCCACTGTACTCCAGCATGAGTGACAGAGAAAGACTGTCTCAAAAAAAAAAAAAAAAAAAAAAAAAAAAAAAAAAAAAAGAAAGAAAGGAAAGAAGAAAAAGAAAGAAAGAAAGAAAGAGAAAGCTACTTTGATAGTCAATTGAATTGATTTACCTTTATATCTCTTCTTGAAGTTCTCATTGCTGCTTCTCCTATTTGCAGTAAATTTCCCCCTCTCCCAAGCAAAAAGTGAAAATGAATTGTGTCACTCACAAAACACGACAAATAAATATCCATGACTGCTTCATCCGATTGTTCAAAAATACTCTGGGACACTTGCAGATTTCCTTACATAGACTTTAAACACATAATACTTTGCACTTCTGTGTACTCCCTGAGTTTTCTGAGTTTGAATGGAAGGAACAAAACACACCAGAGTATATTTTTTAACACTCTGAAGGAGTGTGATTTCTGTGACAACGAACTCATTATGGGTTCCATTACTTTGGGAAGTGCTACTCTTTGGAAAAGATGAATTGAGGAGTTTGGAGTTAGACATAGGGTACAAACTCCAGTGCTGCCACTTATATGCTGCGTGGTCTGGGACAAGAAGCTTAGTCTCTCAGGATCTTAGAGTCAAAACTTATAAAGTTGGAGTAATATATTCTCAGCAGTAGTTTTGTAAGAATCAAATAAGATAGTACATAGGAAAGAGGAACGAATCTAACTTCAATACACAGGATACAAGAAATGTTGCATTTGTTTCCCTGAATAAAATTTAATCTGCTAACAGTCTTCTGCATCTTAGCTATAAACAAATACATAAAGGAATAGCCTATGTTGATCTTCCCAATTCCATTGGGATGGCAGAAAATACAATAATGGATCTCCCTCCAACTTGTGAAGGCACTAAAGGTCTTCCCAAGAGCAGAACTTTTGTTCAGGAGGCTCCTGGTTCTTACTGATGTGCTCCTTGAAGGAGGATTTCTCTGCTGCTTCCATGCATAGCTTGAGTGCAGGTGCTTTGTGAGGCTGAGGGTCCTGGTACCTGGGGCTCTGCCTCCTTATGAGCGTCCTCCCCACAGCCACTTTCCTGTGATATCTGTCTCCTCCCTGGTGCACTATGAACGAGTGGGAGGTGTGTCCCAACCATTCATGTACCCGTGACCCTTTCTCAGTCTTGGGAATCGTTCTCAACACCCAACCATGAACTAGTTGCTTCTGCATCCCAATATCCCAACCCCAGAGCCCTCTCCTTCCCTTGGGGACATGTTCAACTCTATGTAAATGTGCAGGCTGGCGATGATGATCTCACAGGTCACTGATGTGTTTTATTCTACTTCAAAAAAAAAAAGAATTTTTAATAGTTATCAAGAGTTAAAAACTGGGTGGAAATAACCTTGAGTACATACACAGTGGATTACTAGGGAGCTGTAAAAGAAATAAGGAAGATTTGGCCAGGTGCAGTGGTTCATGCCTGTAGTCCCAGCACTTTGAGAGGCCGAGGCGGGCAGATCACCCGAGGTCAGGAGTTCAAGACCAGGCCTGGCCAATGTGGTGAAACTCTGTCTCTAACAAAAATACAAAAATCAACTGGGCATGGTGGCGGGTGCCTGTTATCCCAGCTACTTGGGAAGCTGAGGCAGGAGAATCACTTGAACCCAGAAGGCGGAGGTTGGAGTGAGCCAAAATCGCACTATTGCACTCCAGCCTGGGTGACAAGAGCAAGACTCTGTCTAGAAAAAAAAAAAAGAAAGAAAAAGAAAAAGGAAAACAGAAAGAAATAAGGAAGATTTGTATAAAATGATTATAGAGTAATTTCTAGGAGATAGTGTCAGGTTAAAAATAAAGCAAGGTGCAAAAAGGAATATATAGAATGCTACCTTTTGTATTAGAAGAGGAAAAAAAGATGAAATGCATATATATGCACTCATCTTTCCAAACAGAAACACAAAGGAAAAGGTAGAAAGCTATGAAATTGTTTACCTTCAAAAGCTGGCTAGGAGGAACAAGATGGAGCGGGTACAGAAGGGAGGAATACTTCTCGGAGTATATCTTTTATATAGTTTTGACTTCTAGAAACATGTTAATGCTCCATCCGTTCAGAAAATAAAATAAAATCAACAAGGGCTAGAAGAGACGAGTGGTAAAATGTGTTGGTAACTTAGCATCAGTCAGTCACTTACACACTAGGGATCAGTGTGAAACAAGACTTGACATGTGTCAAACAATCCTATACTTTGGGTTTGAGTTGTACATTCCAACTCAGACCAAGCTCAGGGCCAATGGCTCCCCTATGTCTTTAGTTTAGCATCAACTCTCCCAGCAAGTGAATAGAGATAGGACCTTTCATCTAAGTGTTTAATGTTATGCCTTACCATTGCCTATTTTGCAGTTAGAAAGTAAAAGCTATTTTCTCCCTTTGGACATTCTCTCTACTCCCTCCTCCACTGCCCTTGGTAGCTTTAATCCTTTAGATTACCCCACTCTTGGAGGAAGGTTCACCCACTTCTCATTTATTTGTTAATTCATTGAATTTCTTTTGGGTGGGCCACTGGGAATGGGGATACAGTTTCACCTTGGACCCTGCCAGTGAAGCATTTACAAGGCTACCGGATTCTACAGCACCAAGTCTAATGCTCCCTCTGTGCTGTCCCAGAAGAGCCTGCCTCTTTCTTCAGCCTGTGTCCTATTACTAGATACTATTATCCTAGGCTCAGTGTACTCTCTGTCCCAGAAAGGGGAGCAAGGGCAGAAATAATCCTTTTCCAAGGGTTAATATTTGTTGGGTATTTAAAATCAGATAGACTATAAACTCTCGTGAGTTTTTTTCCCCCTAAAAGGCAGTCTTGGCTTCTCAAAGCCAATTTGAGGCCAGAACTCCGGGAAATCAAAAGCAGGGGTAAGGGGGTTCTCCGGAAGATCATTTGGGAACTGGGTGACAGCAGGTGTGGTGAAAATAATATGGGTTTTGGTACCAGCCCACCTGGGTTGAATTCAGCTTTTCTGTTCTCAAGCAGTATATAATCCCTTTACCTCTCAGCTTCTTATAAATAAGGGCAAAATTAAGACAAAAGGATTTTATACTTCACAGGATATTATGTCCATTCATGAGATGTATATTAAACATCGCAAACCACACAGCTATTCACTTATTAAAAATTATATCTTGCTTCTCTCATCGATAAAGCTGGAAAGGAAGAACCATGCTGGATTTTTTTCCCCTTAAAACATGATAATTAAAAAATGTCCAATTATAAAAGCAATGTATGTTAATTGCAGAAAAACTGTAGAAATGCAAAAAAAAAAAAATTTCAGGACACCCATAAAAACATCCACCAGAGATAATCACCATGAAGATGCTGATCTTTCCAAATCTTAATACTCAGTACATGTGCATATGTACATACCTCAAAAAAGATACATTATTTTACTTTTTCTTTATCATATTATTTGGGGTGCTTTTTAAACCTGATCAAAATAGTCTTCCATGCGTAATATTTTCAAAGATCCCAGAGTTTTCAATTGTATGGATACAAAAAATAAATCTGTTATCTTGACTCCCACTATTAGAAGTTTAGATTTCCAGGTTTGGAGTATTTTAATTAATGCTGCAATAGAAGTACTTAGAACTAAAATATTTGCACACGTATTTAATTGTTTACTAAGAATAGCCTTATTAAAAGGGGTTCAAAGTTTTATCTTGTTAAGGCTTTTGTCTCATATACCCAAATCACTCTCTCACATGTTTGTACCAGTGTACACTTCCAAAAATACTCCACACAGGTCCTTTACCCCATAGGTAGAACCAAACTGCATTGTAGCATTCAAAGACACAGAAACACACTCTCACACAATTTTGCAATCTGCTGGCAACAGCGAAAGGTCAGCACTTAAACTTTCATTTATTAAAGATTATTTTTTCAGACACTTCTTGCTCACCAACTGGAACACTCTTAAATTGCTGCCGTGTCTTGGGCCTTTTCTAGGAATGATGATGGTCTTCTCAACTGAGCTGTGTCTGTCTCTAAATGACTTTCACTTCTGAGCATATGCCTTCCCGTGAAATCCCAGGTTAATACCCAGATGCCCCAAAATACAGGTGGGAAAAAATTTCAAATAGATTATGCAGCCCATCTGTTCCAGTATTCTTATTATGGGAATAATTTTATTTTTTGTATAATTAGAGAAAAGTTGGTAAGATAAATCTACCTGGGACCCCATAATTTTTTATTAAAAACAATAAAATCTTCATCTCCCTGCAAGACGTTCTAGTGTGTCAGCCAAGGTCAGGAAGAGCCTCTGCTCAGGAGGTCGTGGTTAACTTCCTTTGAGTTTTATTTCCAGAGCAAGGGTTGTAGAAAGCCAGATTGTCCTTGAATATTCCTTTAGTACCTTTTTTTCTGTAGAATCTTTGATATTCTTTTAAATATCTTGGTCTTTCTTAGTTTTATACCCATGTGTTCTTTCTTCATAGCAGAAGTTCCCAGGGCTTCAATATACCTTTTACTGATTTCCTTTCTCCTACCATGTAGAATTATTTTCTGTTCTATTCCAAAAATTACCTTCTCTTCTGGTTCCTGTTAACTCAATGCCCCCAATCTATTC
This sequence comes from Macaca mulatta, assembly GCF_049350105.2. Taxonomy (NCBI): domain Eukaryota; kingdom Metazoa; phylum Chordata; class Mammalia; order Primates; family Cercopithecidae; genus Macaca; species Macaca mulatta. Next base: position 73,188,899 of record NC_133425.1, read on the forward strand.
ATGTTTTAGGAGTTGAAGGCTCAATATAAACTGTGTCCTTCCCTTTCTTGCCAGCTCATTCCCCTTCTTTACACATACACATTCGATACCTATTCTTATCCATTAAGAAATGTGTAGGCATAGGCTGGGCAAGGTGCTCACGCCTGTAATCCCAGCACTTTGAGAGGCCAAAGAGGTAGGATTGCTTGAGACCAGCCTAGGTGACATAATGAGACACTGTCCCTACTTTTTTTTTTTTTTTTTTTTTTGAGAGGGAGTCTTGCTCTGTTGCCCAGGCCGGAGTACACTAGGGCAATCTCGGCTCACTACAAGCTCCGCCTCCCGGGTTCACGCCATTCTCCTTCTCAGCCTCCTAAGCAGCTGGGACTACAGGCACCCGCCACCACGCCTGGCTAATTTTTTTTTTTTTGTATTTTCAGTAGAGACAGGGTTTCACCATGTTAGACAGGATGGTCTCGATCTCCTGACCGTATTTGTGTTGCAAACCTTGATTTTGTTTGACCAAACACCACCGTGCCTCACATTGCGTTATTGTTGTTATTTTCACCTGTATTGCTTTTTACTGCTTTACAAATGTAGTGTGTAAGCAAGCCTTGCTTTTTAGAGTTATTTATAAGAGTCATAAGCATGAGGATATTACAGCTGGCTTACACTCATACAAGTTGTATGATGATAATTACAATTTAAATCAATGTGCTACAAACAGCAGGTGCCATCACTTCTCCACCCATAGCCCCGTCTCTCGACTCTGTACTGCTAAAGATGCTCACTGTGAATATCTGCTATTTCTTGCCTGAGGGCTTTTGCTATGAGAGCCTGGTTGGACTGAAAGTAGAGCAAGCCAGAGGTTCTGAAAATTTAATTCCCCTGAAAGCAGCCCTCAATCCATGATAGAAGGGGAATTATTGGTGCATAAATATCCCAGCTTCACCAGTGGCTATTTAGAATAACTCAAAATACACATTTTCACACCATCTTCCAGAATTTCCCAGTGGGGATGAGCCCCAGATGCCTACTTGCTTGAAAATGCACCCCTTTCCTGTTTCTTTTCATTCCTCGTCTAACTTTTTTACTCCACTACCAGTGCTTCCTGGGATCCTCTCCTGCTTGGCCTCAAATCCGAGTTGTGGGTTCCTAAACTTAGTTTATCCTAAACGGAGACAGCTGCACATCAGGCATCATTGCACCTTCACTGGTAAAGTGAATCTTTACACGTTGCATTTCAAGTGTATTAGGGGATTGGCAGATTTGCCTGAATTTGCTCTTATACCTACCATGCAAGTGAATTGATTTCCCAGCCTAATAAACAAAGGGTATAAGAACCTATTAGAAGAGCAATTGCTACCCAAAAAAGGGGTGGATATAGCATGGTTTGGTGCAGTTCCTCTGGGCCCCAAAGCCCCTAACAGGAGGACAGATGTAGATGGCACTCTCCACATAGGGTTTCATTTTGCTGCAGCTGTTATAGCCTCAAGCTTGTATCACCATCCCAGAAGAACTTACCCTAGCAACTGACATGCTGCTATTAAAGTAAATGTTGCAAGCACCCTGTTTTGTGGTTCTTGAATGAAATGCAGCATCATTAAAGGCCAAACCTTCTCTCTGAGAGGCCTAGGGGGATAGGGTCAGCACCCAAAAATCACTAAACAACACTTCTGTCTCTGCCTCTCCAGGATCACAGAAAGCAAGCCCCTTCGCCCCAGAAATGCACCTGCTTGAGAAGCTCTGCAGTGTGTTGAAGAAAGAAGCAATGATACCACGAGAGGGAAGTGCAATAGATTAAATGTGTCTCCCTCTCCAAATCTATATGTTGAAATCTTCATTCCCAAGGTGACGGTATCAGGAGGTGGGGCCTTTGGGAGATGATTAGGTCAAGAGGGCAGAGCTCTCCTGAGTGGGATTAGTGCCCTTATAAAAGAGACCTGAAGGCCGGGCGTGGTGGCTCATGCCTGTAATCTCAGCACTCTGGGAGGCCAAAACAGATGGATCATCTGAGGTGGGGAGTTTGAGACCAGCCTGGCCAACATGGTGAAAACTCATCTCTACTAAAAATACAAAAATTAGCTGGGCGTGGTGGCATGTGCCTGTAATCCCAGCTACTCAGGAGACTGAGGCAGGAGAATTGCTTGAATCTCGGAGGCAGAGGTTTCAGTGAGCCTAGATCGCGCCACTGCACTTCAACTTGGGCGACAGAGTGAGACTGCGTCTAAAAAAAAAAACCTAAAATAAATAAATAAATAAGGCCTGAGGGACACCTCCTCACTCCTTCCACCATGTAAGGACACAGCTAGAAGGCACCATTCTATGAACTAGGTAACAGATCCTCACCAGACATCAAAACTGCTGGTACCTGGATCTTGGACTTCAACCTCCAGAACTGTGAGAAATAAATCTCTGTTGTTTATAAGCCACTCTGTTCATGGTGTTTTGTGATAGCAGCCCACACAGAGTGAGAGAGCAGCCTGGGTGACTCACACTGCCTGGGGATGGGCATTAGCAGTAATGTCCTGGGTGTATGTATTGGAGACTCCAGTCTTTAGTACCTGCATGTACAGGTAGTCTGTGTCCCCCCAATCCCTGATTCTCCTGATCCAAGTATCACCACATCTCCCCATGCACCTCATCTTCCTGCCTGCTCAGTTCTACTGTGGAAATGATTGAGTTAAATCCTTAAGATAAAAAATAAACTTTGCTCACGATGACCAACTAGATAAACAGGCACATGCAATGCCAAAACTCAAAATCAATATCTGGGAGACTGTCTCTATTTGGAAAAGGAGAGGTATATTAAATTAAAGTGTGTCCTTTGATTTTTCCCTCAACAAAATATGGCAGTCTCTAAAACAAAACTGCCCAGAATGATTTAGTAACCTTCTAACATCAGCTTCAAATGTATTCAAGTGTCTGCAATGAGACCTGCATGAAACAGGCCTCTGAGCTCGTCCAAAGGACAAACAGTATTCCAGGTTGGGAACATTCCCCTGGTGTGTGTTGTCACATCAATAGCTATCATTTCCGATCAATGTCGTTTCTGCAAAGACAGCCTTTGTGTGCCAGGCCACTGCCAATAGAGAGGACTAATGTGACCTCAGCCTCTGGGCTGGAAAGTCCCTTGAGCATCAATTAGTCCAAGGACCTTCTTTTACCAACCAAAACAAGGACATTTCCAAAGTCACACAGGCAGCAAGTCAAAACCACAGGCTACCTTGCTCCCAGAAGTCAAAGATCCATCCATGGCTTAGAACAGAGTGGTTCAGGCCCGGGGCAGTGGCTCATGCCTGTAATCCCAGCTCTTTGGGAGGCTGAGGTGGGTGGATCATTTGAGGTCAGGAGTTTGAAACCGGCCTGGCTAACATGGTGAAATCCCTGTCTCTACTAAAAACACAAAAACTAGTCAGGAGTGGTGGTGGATGCCTCTAATGCCAGTTACTTGGGAGAAGGAGGCAGGAGAATTGCTTGAGCCCAGAAGGTGGAGGTTGCAATGAGCAGAGATTGCGCCACTGCACTCCAGCTTGGACAACAGAGCAAGACTCCATCTCAAAAAAAAAAAAAAAAAAAAAAAAAGGCCAGGCACAGTGGCTCATGCCTGTAATCCCAGCACTTTGGGAGGCCGAGGTGGGCAGATAACGAGGTCAGGAGTTTGAAACCAGCCTGCCCAATATAGTGAAACCCCATCTCTACCGCACCTGTAGTCCCAGCTACTCAGGAGGCAGAGGCAGGAGAATCGCTTGAACCTGGGAGGCAGACGTTGCAGCAAGCCGAGATCGTGCCATTGCACACCAGCCTGGGTGACAGTGCAAGACTCTGTCAAAAAACAAACAAACAACAACAACAACAAAAAACCAGAGTGGTTCAACTTTGGCACGATTAACATTTTAGCATTTTAGGCTGGATCATTCTTTGCTGTAAGGCTGTCTTGTGCCTTGCAGGATGTTTAACAGCATCCCTGGCCTGTACCCATTAGATGCCTGTAGCACTACTGGTAACAATCAAAAATGTCCCCAGACACTGCCGATGTCCCCCAAGGGGTAAAATCACCTCTGACTTAGAGAAAAGATTGCAAATTTGAGCCATATGGGCTAAATTTGGCTCACAGGCATGTTTCGTTTAGCCTATCTAATATTTAATCAAAATTTTATAAATTTGGTATATTTCACATAAAAATTCAGACCTTTGGTTTATCAGAAACACCTGGAAGCCCCAGCAGTTCTGAGCTCACATTTTCACATTACAATGACGGCTCAAAGTTGAGTTTTTTGTTTGTTTGTTTTTTGAGACAGAGTCTTGCTTTGTCGCCCAGGCTGGAGTACGATGGTGTGATCATGGTTCACTGCAGCCTCAACCTCCCAGCCTCAAGCAGTTCTCCTGCTGCAGCCTCCCCTCCTGAGTAGCATGTGCCCAGCTAATGTTTGTATTTTCTTGCAGAGACGGGGTCTCACTGTGTTGCCCAGGCTGGTTTCAAACATCTAGGCTCAAGTGACCCATCTGTCTTGGCCTTCCAAAGTGCTGGGATTACAGGCTTAAGCCACCGTGCCCAGTCACTGTCCCTTTTTAGAATGCCATCTGCACTCTGGTTTGTCACAGTCCCCACCACTCTCTATTATGCCCCACAACAGGCCCAGTTCATTTAATTCATGATGTTCTTGGGCTTGGATTTAGAGTTTAAGTTTTCTTAAAACGATTTGTGGTATATCTTTTCTTAGGTAAGCCCCTCAGTTCCTTGAGGTCAGAGTCATGTTATTTTTTCCTTTTGCTCCTTCTACAGTGCCTAACCTTGAGCAGACACTTAAAAATAGTTATCCATTTATCTATAGCAGTTTTCCCCAAAAGATATCCTGCAGAACGCTAATCTTGTTAACTTCAAGGGCAAAGGGCTGGAAGTCAAGTAAGTTTGGGTAAAGCTGTATTCTGTATCCCTGTGTAGAGATGGAAGAGTTATGCTAAGACTCTAAATCTAAATTAAAGAAAGCTGCTTAACTGTATTTGACCCAGAGCGTCCCAGGCTAATTTGACCACAGACCTTCCTTTTACCCTGGCATCCATCAACATTTAGGAAACCACTGTTCCGTCGAATAGACTGTGGAAAACACTGAACTAGAACTCTGACCATTTCAAATTAGACACAGCTGTTTAATTTTAGACACAGGTGTTTAATATTAAGTGATATGACAAAGGCAGTTACAAAGTACTAACATGTAAAGAGTTTTTTTCTAAGCCTAGACTTTTATTTCGATCAGCTCTTTTAAATTTCTCCACGCATTTGTGAAGACAATGTGATCGATGTTTACACCTCACAGATTAGAAAATGAAGCAACAGGCCGGGCACGGTGGCTCACACCTCTAATCCCAACACTTTGCGGGGCTGAGGAGGGTGGATCACGAGGTCAGGAGTTTGAGATCAGCCTGGCCAAGATGGTGAAACCCCATCTCTACTAAAAATACAAAAATTAGCCAGGTGCAGTGGTGGGTTCCTGTAATCCCAGCTACTCGGGAGGCTGAGGAGGGAGAATCACCTGAACCCAGGAGGCGGAGGTTGCAGTGAGCCAATATCTCACCACAGCACTCCAGCCTGCGTGAGAGAAAGACTCCATCTCAAAAAAAAAAAAAAAAGAAGCAACAGAAGATTAAGGAGCTTGTTCATGGTTACACATGGTATCTCATGCAGAATTAGATATTCTAATACTCACTTATTGGGCAATTTTCTTAACCTTTCAGAGCCTAAAATTTACTTAGGTAGGAAATGGGAAAACTGGGTTCTGAACAAGTCCTGGAAACAAGGTATGTATTCCTTCTACCTTCCTTAGTGCATATCAAGAATGTAGAATTGGGCCAGACATGGTGGCTCAAGCCTGTAATCCCAGCACTTTGGGAGGCCAAGGTGGGCAGATCACCTGAAGTTGGGAGTTCGATACCAGCCTGACCAACATGAGGAAACATTGTCTCTACTAAAAATACAAAAATCAGTTGGGCGTGGTGGCAGCTGCCAGTAATCCCAGCTACTCGAGAGGCTGAGGCAGGAGAATCACTTGAACCTGGGAGGCGGAGCTTGTAGTGAGCCGAGATCGTGCCACTGAACTCCAGCCTGGGCGACAGAGCAAGACTCTGTCTCAAAAAACAAACAAACAAAAAATAAAACAAAACAACACAGAATGTAAAATTGAATGAATGAGTGGACAGATTGGTTGATTGGGTGATGGATGAACTTCTTCTCATTTGCTTTGTGGAAAGCACCCCATTAGGCTCTGTAAAGAGGAGGGGCATACTAAAAGGAATAGGACAGGATTTCTGAAGAACATTTCCCCGTTTCCTGGGATTTAAGCCTGCTAACCTCAGAACAGGAAAGGCAAAATGTGCCCTTTTCATAGTGTGCATTTTCAGTTACATTGAGGTCTTGTAGCTTCACACAGTCATTCCTCCAAGGAAGCCCCAACCAACTGGATATGGGCCAATCCAACAATAAAAGCAACAAAACTTTCAGGGACGTCAGCTCTTAGCCTCAACCAGAGACATCAGGGAAACAAGAGAGTGAATTAGCTGGAGGGCTAGTTCATCCTGATTTATAGTATGATGATCTCAGCTTGTAAGGTGAAAAAACAGTGCAGGGGAGGCATTCGCCCCCTTTCTGGTTTCTGTTGGACCCTATTTGAGGAGTAAATGCTTTGTTTACTTCTGAACCTGAATTTTACATCCCCATCCCATTACCATTACTCACCATGATCTATAGCAAAGTACTTCAGGGAAAACACAGCTCTCTGCAGTGCTTGGAAGAAGCAGGAAGCATTATTGTGTGGTGATTCATACAAGAAATCATACAGGGGCCGGACACAGTGGCTCACGCCTGTAATCCCAGCACTTTGGGAAGCCAAGGTGAGCGGATCACCTGAAGTCAGGAGTTCAAGACGAGCCTGGCCAACATGGTGAAACCACGTTTCCACTAAAAATACAAAAATTAGCTAGGTGTTGTGGTGCACGCCTGTAGTCCCAGCTACTCAGGAGGCTAATTTAGGAGAATCACTTGAACCTGGGAAATGGAGGCTGCAGTGAGTTGAGATTCTGCCACTGCGCTGCAGCCTGGGGTGACAGAGCCAGACTCCATCTGAAGAAGAAGGAGAGGGAGAGGGAAGGGGAGGGAGAGGGAAAGGGAAGGGGAGGGGGAGGGGGAGGGGGAGGAGAAGAAGGAGAAGAAGAAATGGAAGAGGAAGAGGAAGAAAAGAAGAAGAAGAGAAAAAAATCATACAGCATCACACTAGGGGGAGGACCCTAGATAATATTCAAGGGGAGGGGTGCTAGAAATCATTCAGAAATTATCTTTCAGCATGAATGAAATTTCAAAAAGAAAAACTACATGATTTAAATTCCTTAGTCCTATGTTGCATATTTTCCTCTTTACTTGACCAACCATGTTTACCAAGTGATACTAAACAATTGATAAGATCATCTCCACATGGATAACAGCTACTTATGGAGACGAGTGAAATGTTTCTAATTCTATTCATACACGAGCAGATTAATAGAGAGCTAAAATGGTGTTCAGGGTCTTATGAGTAGCACTTTTGGTTAGGGTTTTCCTGTTAACATCCATTATAAAATTGCAACTGGATCCCTACGGAGAGAAAACTCCAATAGGGTGAAAACATATCTTACAGAGGAGTTATGAGAGGGCAGCACTGAATCCCAGGGACTGGGATCCTTGCATAATGTTGTGTTGTAGGGAGGCCACGAGGACTCTTCTTAATACTCCACACAGTCTATCATTCGTTTATTTAAAGCCCTTCAGTGGCATCTGTGGAAGATACTGCTACACCTCCTAATATTATTTGTCCCTTTCCTCATTAATTGTGGAACCTTAACTTTTACTTGGACATTGTGGAGGAGTCCTGAAGTGTGCCTAAGATGAAAGATGTGGGTCTTTCTTCCCCTCTCACACATCTCTGTCCTGCCACCCAGCACATAAATGTGATGGCTATATCTTAAACTATGGGAATGGAGGCCAACGATACATGACTTGGAGTACAGAGCAGGAAGGAACATTGATCCTTGATGATAATGTACAGCCTCCATCCCACCCGAATGTATTTCATATTCTTTAAGCCAATTTTTATTTTATTATTATATTTTGTGTCTGTAGCTGAACCTAATACATTACCATCGCTTTCATAGAGAAACTTTTCCCGACCGTGAGATAGCCCCTTGTATTTCTCCTTTATAGCACTTATTGACTGGTAAATGACTAATTACTTACAGAATTTTTTTTTTTTGGTTTAATATATGTAGCAGAGATGGTCAGTGCCCAACCTACACCCTCTTGGAGCTCACCATTGCCATGCACAATGACCCGATGGCTTCTAAGTACAAACACTTACAACTCTTTCAGGACAGTTTTGTCTAGCTGCCTATTCCCAAACAGTCCACGTGCATGGCAGGCTACAAGTGGCAGATGGTTAGTGTCCCACAGAAACAGTCCTCAACTAAGGACTAACAGGAGTTGGTGGATTCTCCATTTTCTTTGCCTCTTGATGGGGATACCTCTGAGGTGTGGTCTACACTGTCTCCTAGAGTTCCCCAGAAGGATTTAATCTGAATTATGGCAGTGATAACCTGCTAGGTAATATACCTCATATTGGCTTCTTTTCCTATCCTGTCTCACTTTCACAGACCTCTTCCAGAGCTTCCTGGGATCACTTCTGAAGCCATTTGTATGAAAATCTTCAAATTAAGAAAGGTTTGCTTCTGGGCAACCCAATGTAAAACAATATATACCTCCTCAACTCCTTTAGGACTGAGAATGTATTTGTTTCATTCACCTTGTTCACCATTTTACCGCCAGCATTTAGCAATAGCTCAAGGCAACCACTCAAAAAGTGGTAAGTAAATATCAGTGCACTTTTTTCCGCTCTGACACAACTAGAGTTTACCATGTAAGACTGGTCCTATAACGTATAGACAGGAAGCTTATCCTGCCACCATCGGGATGGGCTGCACACTTCTATAGCATGTCTCCGAAAAATAATGTGCTCATTGGCAATTATGTTTCATTATTTTTTAAATGACATAAAGAAAAACTATAAGAAATGATGGCACATATCCTCTAATATAAGTCCCTGGATTTTGTTAGGATATTTCAATGGCCAGAATCTTCTACCACTCTCCATTATTGACCTCCTAAATTTGGCTCCTTTTTCTTGACCTATTTGATGGCATTTTTGTGAGTAAAAGACAGAGCAACAAATAAAACCATAAGCATTGAAGTGTGGTGGTTAAGAACATGCATTTCAAAGTCAAATAGCTCCCATTTCAAATCTCAACTCTGTAATTTGTTTAGTGGGCAATCCTAGCAGTTTATATTAAATTTTCTCCTCTGTAAAGTAGGGATAATAGTGCTATAGCATAGGATTATTTTAAAGATGAAATAATATATGTACAACAAATGATTCTAATTGTATTGAAGAGAATACAATGCAACAAATATTATTCAAGCATATGGTTGAAGACATTGACTATCTTCCTCAAATAACATTTCTCTGGGAAGTTACTGAACCATTCCAAATTATTCAGAAAACCATGTCTAAAATCATACTAAGATTGTTTCCCATATTTTCTTACTCAAAGACTTTACCTCTATTAGGGGTTCCTATATCTGGCCTTCTACATCCCACCCACCCCCCCCCACCCCCGCCATGTGCATACACCCTGCCCCAGGCCACTTGCAAGTTAACAGAGCTGAGCTGTAATACTATGTTTTACCATCAGTGGCCACTGTTTGACATTGTTCTACAATAATGTAAGAAATCTCACAACTGAGGCACTGAGTGAATGTCCAAGGAATCAATTTTACAAATTAAAAATTGATTTATTGTGTTTATTTGGAGATATGCCATGCACTTTGGCTCTTTCCACGTTCCACCAGGGAGGATCAGAGTTGGGAATACTTAACAATAGTGGTATATAGGACTCAGAGGAGGGTATCTCCCCCCACCAGCGGCACAGACTGTGGTGGGTTCTTTCTGGGTAGTTGTGATAATCAGCTGCCTACCAATTATAATCTGGGGTTTGTAAACAGCCAGAAGATTTCCTTGGAGGGAGTAATTATATTCCCTTTAACACACTGTAAGACAAACACTTTCTCTTAAACATGCTGTGTGCTGACTACAAAGCAGATTTACTTTACTAATGCCAAAGGAAAACACTCAGAACCAAGGCAAGGGACCTCGGTGGTACAGAGATAGTAGGCAGTGAAAAAAAGAGCAGGGAACATTAAAAAATGCCATGGAGTATTGTCAATCAGGGGAGAACTGGTTTGGCCTGTCTGTATAAACACACATGGTGAGATGTTAAGAGCATGGATTTGGAGTTGGTCTTCTATCTCATTATAACTAGCATGTTCCTTTGAGCACAATAACTCATCATGTTAAGATTCATTTTCATTTTCCTCTTCCATAAAGTGGGAATAGGAATTCTTATCTCATGAGATTATTTTCAGAATCAAATTAAGAAATATACCTAAAGTGTCTAGAACAGTAGACACCTCCAAAACAATAACATATATTGCAGATATTATTGGTGCCAAAGCTAGGTCTCGTTGGAATTCATCATTCCATGTATAAAATGATAGCTTCCTGCAAAGAGCGTACACAATTCTCTGCCTGGGATTCTCTCAGCCCAAGTACATGGGACAGGATAGAAATGTCAAGGAGTTAACAATTACAGGAACAGTTATTGGCCAATCAAGCATAGACTTTAGTGAATAAATACCTATGTCCTCACTCCTTGGGTGAGACAACTCTGAGACTTGTTCTACACTGTCTCTCAAATGTCCCCTGCGGGTTTGAGTTCCAATTGTCCACTGCGGTAAACTGCTTATTAATACATCCCATATTGGGTACCATCAATTTTCTCTCTCACTTTCCTACTTCCCAGCCAGAGTTTCCTGGGATTACTTCCAAAATAAACCACGGGTGTTCAAATTCTTGTTTCAGGATAGAATCCAGCCTAAACACTATATCTCACAATGTAAACAAGACAAACAATTTGGACAACTGGATTCACAATAAAATGTCCAATTCACTAACCAAGCCCTGTCTATTCAGGCTTCTTTTAGCCCTCTTCCTTCCATCCCGTGGCTATTGCATCAGTTGGGAGCACTCTCATTTATTTTGGTTTTTTTGGGGGGGGATTTTTTTTTTTGCCTGCGCTTAGTCTCTAACTGATCCCCATGCTTCCAGTAACTCTATCATCTAATCCATCACTCACTTACTGTCAAAGTTATTATCCTAAAATGCAGTTCTGGTAATGCTCTTCCCATGTTTTTGTTTTTTAAGCCTTTATGGCGCCAGTTGCCTCTGTGATTATGTCTTAAATTTTGTAACCTGGTATGTGAGAACTTTCAAAAGCTGGTCCCAATCAACCCTTCAAACTCATCTCCAATGACTGATAAATACAGCCAATGTTCTGCCTACATAGAACAAACCAGCATCTCAAAAGCCCTTTTACCTGTTACCTTTTGGTGTATTTGAATGAGCCTGTGACCTTTTCTGCCAGAAGAACCTGCCTCATCCTTCAAGGTCTAGCTCAAACGTTCCCTCCTCCATGAGAACTTCTCCAACTCTCTGGACTGGTCCAACTCTCTGGACCAGTTTTTCTGTGCGTATTCTACTATGTACCAATTATGTATTAAGCCCTGGGAAAATCACGGGATAAAAGTAGAAATAGCTCCTGCTCACATGAATTTCACAGTTGGATAAAGGAAACAGGTATTATCAGGTAAACATATAAAAGTTAGCTACAAAGGGACATAAGTGTCTCTAGTCATGGAGGTTACCAAACTGGAGGTTGGAGTGCCTCCCAAAAGGAATGGACCCTTGAGGTGACAATGAAGTAGGAGTCGACACCAGATAAAGGAGATGGAACACATACCCCAGGCCAAGGGGACAGCAGGTGCAGAACCATGTGGAAGGAGGGAAAATAATCTTTTTTTTTTTTTTTTTTTAAGGAATAGAAGACCAGGGCATTTAAAGCAGTGAGGCGCAGGAAGACTGGGGGAAGAGAAGAGGTAGCACTTAGATCATTCATTGTACCACATTTGTTGACTCTGCCCTTCCTGCCTCATGCTCTGAAATTGACCTTTTCCAATATAAGGACCATGTCTCACTGAAATCATATACACCCCAGCACTTCACACAACACAGAAAAAAAAAAAATCAATGTGCCCAATTTATAGATGAGGGTGTTGAGGCTCAGGAAGGTTGAATGAGTTGCCCAAGATCTCAAGGCTGGCGATGGCATAGCAACTATAATAGAATATAGACCTAATTCCTCAACTGCATCTCTTTCCTTAAACTGCCCCTAGGAAAACCAGCTACTCTCCCATCATTTTATTTAAGAAAATCCAAGTTTTTCTATGAGCTATTTTTCTCAAAGAGCCTGATAACAAAACAAAACGCCAGTTACTACTCTGTGTATGTACGTGCATGTTGGGGAGCGGGTACACGTTGGTCTTCCGGGGATCAGAACAGGAGCAGGATCCTTTCTGGTACAGGATTCTTGTCTAGCCTCTTTAATAGCCCGAAATGGTCTGAGTGGTGAGAATTCGCCGTCATAAGGAAGCCCCTGGTGATGCCCAGAAAAGAGCATCCCGGCTGACCCTGCAGGTCTGGAGTGAGAAGACCCCGGACTGGACTCTTCAGGGCAGTGAGCGGGATCTCTAGTTCCCTGCTTCCCAAACCTCTCCGCCCTTCCACTGGCTGTTTGAGGAACGATCCAATTTCCCGACTATCCCGCCCAGCCTCGCAGATGGGAGGGAGAGAGGGCAACCTTGTAGCGGGAAGGCATCCTCCAGGCCCAGACATTCGTCTCGGTCCATTTCAAGGCACCCGAGCCTGTGCCGTATATAACCAAGTACTGGGCCCACGGGTAGGCGGATGACAAGGTGGCCTCTCTAGGCTCTTTTTAGTCACAGATCTTCGGCAAATCTGGGTTTGGGGTCGCGATCCCGAGCCTAATTTGGGACTATTTCAGGAACTGGAGTTGAGGCTTCATTTGGACAGGAAAGAAGGGTGGGGCGGGGGTGGAGCGCTTAGGGGCACGGCTCTTGTGAGGATTACGGCGGAGACTGTGGACCGCGGCGGCGCTCGCAGAGGCTGCAGCCATTGCATAGCCGAGCATCCCACATTCAACAGGAGGAACCCGCGGGAGAGGAGCCCCAATCCCCCAGCTCCGCAGACACCGCAGCCCGTGCGCCCCGCGCCCTCGAGCGCCATGGCCAAGGAAGGAGTGGAGAAGGCGGAGGAGACGGAGCAAATGATCGAGAAGGAGGCAGGCAAGGAGCCTGCGGAGGGCGGCGGTGGCGACGGATCGCACCGCCTCGGGGACGCCCAGGAGATGCGCGCGGTGGTGCTGGCCGGCTTCGGGGGTCTCAACAAGCTGCGGCTCTCCAGGAAGGCCATGCCCGAGCCTCAGGACGGCGAGCTCAAGATCCGCGTCAAAGCCTGGTCCAGTATCCGCGCCTTTCTCGCTTTCTCTCTTTTTGCGCGCTGGGCGCTAGGGAGGGGGTGGGAAAGCTGCAACTGGGATGCTGCCCGGGTAGGGCCGCCGCGCGCACCCCCTCCGCGCGTTCACCCGGGTCTCAGAGCCTCCCCGGGCCAAAGCTGGGGAGGATGCAGAGGGGTGGCCTCCCCAAGCCAGATCTAGGGGTGACGAGAGGAAAATGTGAGCTCCTGAGCGCAGGGAGAATGCTGGCGCCCAAGCACCCAGGGTCTGGAAGATTGCGCTACGGGAGTTCTCCGTCTGAGAGGAAACTCGGCTTCTGCACAGGGGGGTAGATGCTTAACAGAATTAAAAATATATGTATTAAGAACCGCAAGCCCACTGTGTGCCAGCTGCCGTTGGTAGTTTTACATGTGCGATCCTATTTAATACTTCCTAGGACCTCATGAGTCAAGTGCCATCATGATCCCTTTACAGATAAGAAAGCCGCCGCTCAGAGAGAATGAGTGATTTGCCCAAGATCACTCAGCTGCCACTAAGTGGCTTGGCCGGGAATTTGATACCTGATCTTTTTCTTACCTCTATGCTATTGTCCTGAAGGGCCTGGGACAGGGTGCAGGGCTGGGTCCCGCCTCCTGCACACTTTCTTCCCCGTAGCTTGACGGGGAAAGCAACTAGGAAGCAAGAGGGTCGGTACATTGCATCCAAGCTTGGTGAGGGTGGAGGCCAGGCCTGCAGCGCAACCCCCTCCATCCCCCTCTCCATCCTCTGTTTCTCCGAGAGGGGAAAAAACGCTGATCAGTCTCCCCGGAATTCCTGCTCCCATCTCAAAAGGAGCTCGGCTCTCTAAGCTGCCCTCTATTCCCCATTCCCCCTGGGGGAACTTCTCCAGGCCCTCAGGCTCAGCTGAGATTCCCTGGGAGAGTTTAAGCCTCTCTTTGTGCGGGCACTGTAAGATCATTTCCCTGAAGTTCTGGGAAGCGCTTACCCGAAAGAGGCGGACTGGACCCAACACTAGGTTTGCATGTTAAACTTGTAAGGGGAACTTGCTATTATCACGGTGAGACGAGCCTGTTCCTTCCCATCTGTTTTGTAGAGCCTCCCAGTACATACTGCTCTCCAAAGCAACAGCCAGCTCACAAGCTCCTAGGTTAGATCAGAAACCCAAGATCTGGACCTGATCTGGAGGCAAGAGAAATGCAAAGGAGCGTCCCCTCCCCTTCACCACCTTGAGAGCAGACGCAGGTTTCATCTGCCAGATTAGAAGGCAGCTAGTGGGAGAAGCAGGCACTGATCCCTGTCTTGCTGCTCATATATGCAGCTGGTCAGGTTTGACTCTGAACACTACTCGTGGGCTTCTGGTGAGGAATTCAGGGTAAGGGAAGAGGTTTTTGCAAACCGGGGGATCCTGTACAATGAACTCTTATTGAATCAAGTTGTTTGATCCCAGAAGGAGAGCTTATACCTGACCTTTCGCAGCTAAATCCCCAAAGACCAGCCCACTCCCCCACCCCACAATGCCTAGTACACTGTTTGGCGCACGGCACACCCTAAATAACTTATCGCTGAATGAATGGATTGAGGAAAGAGCTCGGAGGAGGATTGTTGTGCCATTATTTTTCTTTACTTGCTAGTGGAAGAGCTTTTGCTTAGTACAACTAAAACCATGCATTTAGAACTCTCCTTCCTTAACCACTTCATCAAAAAATATTACCTGCATACACACACGTATACATACATGTGTATATACATATATACAATTATATATACAGTTACATATGTATGTGTATGTAATTTATGACCCTTCATCCAAATTGAGGATGGGATTCTAGGATTCTACGTCAGGGTATATATTCAGAGATTGAAAATGATAAAACTACTTTTTAAAGGAAAGAGCATCATCTGCAGTACACATAGTTCTGTGTTTTCCAGTCTTATGCTAACTGCATAATTGCTAATAGGAACTGAAGCATTTTGAAATAATAAATGTCAAGATGAAGGCCAAGACATTGATTTTCAAAGCCAGATGTGCAAGCCTGTTCTTCAGTGGAGCTCCACACACACGCGCACATACACACACACAGGAATCACTGCACTTCCCCCACCCGAGTTGTTCAGAAAGCCAACCAGGCTGCAGGTACATTTAGGATACAGTGTTGCTAACAGCCCAGATTGATTTTCCTTTCACCAAGCTAGAAACAGAGTTAATGGTTTTACAAGGATTGTAATAGGCTTGTAAAGATGGCCCACTGGGCACCTCCTTCTCCAGTGGGCTGGGATTGGCTGGCCAGACATACCCACTGATTATAAGTTTTAGCCTTGGGATCCAGGATGACTCATTCTGTATTTTTATGAATCAGCCGATGGCTTCCTGGATGAAGGTCTCCCTTTTATCTGCTCTCTATTTTTAATAGAAACCTTTTTGTCATAATAGGATATGCTTTTTGCTTGGAATAAAGCATAGTCCATTTGAACCAGTATTAGTTAGACCTGGAATGACGTTCCAAGTTGGCTATACATTTTATGAAAATGGAAGAGATGAGGCAGGAAGGAATATCTATTTTATATCATTTACTCTCTTTCATTCATGGGTCAATGGCATGAGTATTTTTCCTGTAGAACAGAAGAGCAAATTGAGGCTTGGAAACATTGAGTCATTTGCCAAATACATCACACAATAATAGAGTTAGGATTTGAATCTGCTTCTCCTTGAATTTTTGCTGTTCTCCTTTTATTCCATTTTGTCTCCCTTGGTGGAAAAGCCATAGGACATGTGATTCCCCTCTTAGCAGGAAGTCTCACTTTCTTTTCTCCACCGAAGATATTTCCTTTGCTCTTTTTATGTCTGGCTTAAGAGAATATTCTCTAGCTATTCCCAAAGTAGTATGGCTTTCTCCAGAAAGTAGAGACATTTTGGTCAAATGCAGCTCGAAGAGAACTGTTGCTGGGGTCAAGGTTGGAGTGATAGCAGAGTCTTCTGTCTAAATTGTTTTTTTAAATGTCAGTTTTGATGGCAGATAGATTTCACCAATTATTCATGGAATTCTTTATGCAACAAGAGGTTTAAGTGATCAGGTGGAAAAAGCATGTGGTCCTTGAAGAAAGATGGACTTGGATATAAGCTTAAGTCTCTTCTCTTCCTATCCATATGCCCTTGGGGGATGTGTCTCAATGTCTCCAAACTTCCATTATCTGCAAAGTGGGGATGATAAAATGAACCTCATGGTATTGTTGAGAGGATCCAATGCAAGAAAGACACTGGCTGTTGTCAGCATTCAATAAGTAGGATTCGTTGTGACTGCTGTTGTTGCCATATCTAGACCAATGTGATATATGCTGCTTGGTGACCTGACAACTTGGAGGCCATCATTTTAATCATGTATGTAATGTAGGCAATATCATGTCACATTTGCTTAGTGATTAAGAGAGCTTCCTAGACACGAGTCCCAGCTCTGATACTTGCTAACTGGACGTCTTAGGTCTGGCTCCTTGGAGGCAGAGCCTGACACAGGTATCCTTTTCCAGGTGGTTTATTGAAAGCGTGCTTTTAGACCTATGGGAACAAGGGAAGCAGGCTAGGGAAGAGGAAGGTGTTAAGCAAGGATGTGGTCTTAGCTGGATCCCACTGCAGAGTCAGTCCCACCTTGAAGCAAGGAACAGACGGAGCCTTGTGTGTCACTGGCTGTGGGCTGCTTCCTAAGTGGGGACATCAAGCCTCTCAAGCAGAAGTGGCTTCTATTTGAGCAAAATTCTCTAGGGAAAGGGATGACTGAGGCTTGAGCAGCCAACACTTCCAGCAGTTTGGGGATGGGCGTGCTGCCCATAGATGGGATCTGGGTGAGGTACAAACCCTGCCTTCTGGTTGGCCTTGGCCATGTTGTTGTTAAGAACATGTTAACAAGCTTCTGTTTCCTGGGCTATAAAACAGAGCATCCATTTCATAATAGCATCTCCCTTCATGGTGTTGTAATGAAGCTTCAATGACATGCCATATACAAAGACCTTTATAAGGATGCCTGGTGCTTAGCAAGTAGTCAAAAAATGATAACCATTATTATCTAAACTTTTACTTTTGGTTGCCATAGATACTTTATATGGTTTATTATTCAAACTGGAACTCTTATATTTTGAGACAGGCATAGCAAGTAGTCAAAAAATGATAACCATTATTATCTAAACTTTTACTTTTCGTTGCCATAGATACTTTATATAGTTTATTATTCAAACTGGAACTCTTATATTTTGAGACAGGCATAGCAAGTAGTCAAAAAATGATAACCATTATTATCTAAACTTTTACGTTTGGTTGCTGTAGATACTTATATTGTTTATTATTCAAACTGGAGCTCTTACATTTTGAGACAGGGTCTTGCTCTGTCACCCAAGCTGAAGTGCAGTGGTGTGATCATGGTTCACTGCCACCTTGATCTCCCCAGCTCAAGTGATCATCCTGCCTTGGCTTCCTGCATAGCTGGGACCACAGGCATGTGCCACTGTGCCCAGCTAATTTTTTAAAAATTTATTTTTTATAGAGACAGTCTCACTGTGTTGCTCAGGCTGGTCTCAAACAAACTGAACCTCTTCTAAAAGCAAAAGGGGCACTGTTTATAATTACTCCTACATAGGAGAAGCTATAATCATAAACTGGAACTGTCTTAAGCAAACTGAGGTGTATAGTTCTCCCCTAACTGATACAAGTCAGAACTGTGCCTTTGCTGCTATCAGTCTTGTCACAGTTGAGTGTCTCTGAGACAGGGCCTGCTAGAATTTTAGGCTGGCAGAGGGTCTCCACGTTGGGCTGCAAGAATGTATTTAAGTGGCCATTAACAAACCTTGTCTGGTTTGTGGCTCCAATTGGCTTGCAGTAGAAGGGCACTAATGGATTAGGGACATTTATTTTCCCAGAGTGATTTACAGCAAGAGGCTACATGAAACTGCTGGAAAGAGACCAATTGGATGAAAAATGGTTCCAGCCAGTCATGGTTCCATTGGCTGATCTGAAAATGGGCTGAGGGCAGGCCACATCAGAAGAAAGCTACCAGATTGGTGGGATTCTAATATGTCACAAGGGTATAGTAAATTGGAGATGGGGGAAGGAATAAATGTATATTGACCAGTTGTTATGAGGCAGGAACTGAGTTGCCTGCGATACACTCTGTTTCATTTCATCCTAATGACAACTCAACAAAATCAGTATCGCCATCTCCAATTAAAGATGAGGAAACTGACATTCACAGACACATCAGGATCACAGACTGCTACGTGGAAGAGCCGTGTGAAAACCCAAGTGTGCCTAAAACCCATATGGCTCTTTACATTTTGGAGAATCAGAGAGACACAGTGACAAAGACATAAAAGAGAAAGAGACAGAGAGAGACAGACAGAATCAAAGAGACACAGTGACAGACATAAAAGAGAACGAGACAGAGAGAGACACACAAATCATGAGAGACCAAGAGACACAGAGAGGCAGACAGGCACAGAGACAGGAATATACAGAGAAAGAGCCATGAATGTACTTGACTGATTTGAAGTACAACTGCTAAGACTCAAAATTGCACAGTAGTATCCTGCCTCCCACCCCAAAACAGCCATTATGTTTCTGAACTACATCCGTTTTGTCTACACTTGTGAGATATAGTATGTGGGATGCTTTGGGGGATCCATCTAGATGGAGTTACTATGACTGTTGACCCAGAACACCCATGCTGATTAAACACAATCACAATTACCACTCCTTGAACCACTCAAAATATTGGAGTTCCTCCCTCTGCCTCCTTTACGTTGATCAGGCCATTGCTACATTGGCAAACTGAGTATAAGTTATCCCCAAACAACAGAGCATTAAACTGTCACTAGTAAGGTTGATGCAATGAGACGTGGCCAACATGATATTCCCTGTGTTTATTCAAATAAACAAGTGGCGTCCATGAGGTTAAGTGACACAGATGTTTGTAAAACTAAGAAATTGCTCAGAGGGTTTCTAATGCCAAGTCAGGAGCCACTCCGACATGGAGATTGGAATAATGTGTTCTGAATCACTCTGTATTGGATGCAAGCGTCAGGATTTGACAGTAAAGGATGACTCCATGCTGAGTCATATTTAAGCCTCATTTGATGATGAGAACATGGAAGTGCTAGCTCAGGGGTCATTTTTATTTAATGAAATTTGCATTCTGTCATCAACTGAGTCCTTGCTGATGATGATTGGGGATGGTGACAATATCCGCTCTTTATCTAATAATGAAATGGACTTCTTGCTTTTCTGGCGATTTGAAGACGAAAGGAAACCTAGAATCAGTGATTCTTCTAGCTCATGAGAACAAAGAAATATGTTTTGACCCCATCATTTGAACCCACTGTTTATACTTAGCCATCTTGCCCCCTGAGAATATTTTGATCTCACCATCAATAGAGAAGCCTTTGTCTTTTCTCTCCGTTTTATGTCCCCTCTCCCTCAATCTGTATCTTCACATTTTCCTGTCTTCC
Organism: Macaca mulatta; assembly: GCF_049350105.2. Lineage (NCBI taxonomy): Eukaryota > Metazoa > Chordata > Mammalia > Primates > Cercopithecidae > Macaca > Macaca mulatta. The sequence goes on from NC_133425.1 coordinate 73,208,870, forward strand.
AATTTTTCCATTCTGCTGCTAAAAAAAAATAGCCACCAAAGAATAACCTCACTAATAGAGCAATAATTGGTAGAATTTACAGTGGAGTGGGAAAAAGATTGAGAAACTGAGATTTGTTATAATAATATTTTACATGAAATAGGATTCATCCAAGTAGAAATAATTTCAGAAAATAAAAGTGAAGTAAATGGCAAATAGCTTAACAGCTTATTAACAGCTTAACAACAAATAGATAAACTGTGCCATTTAGAACGTTTTAATTTGCTAAAAATCAACACTGTTGTCATAATTCTGATGACTTGTTTGTGGTAGGTATTTCCTCAGGATTAAACCTTTTGGGGGGTTGAAAGTATGGAATTAAAAATAACCTGGAATCAAAAGGAAGAGCCTGAAGGAAGAGCAGGAACGAAGGCGGATGGGTCCACTCAGAAAAGATTTATTCATTCCACCTAGTTGGTCAACTAGCATTGGTAGGGACTCAGTGCAGATTGGGAGGAAGCTGCTTATTCTTTGGAAAGTGCTGGGGCTCTGGTTTCAGGCAGACATGGGTTAAAATTTTGCTTTGCCCTTTATTAACCATTTGTGTTTGAGCAAATCGCTTAGCTCCCTTTTTCCCCCCTTTTTTTTTGAGACAGAGTTTTGCCCCGTCGCCCAGGCCGGAGTGCAGTGGTGCAATTTCAGCTCACTGCAACCTCTGCCTACCGAGTTCAAGAGATTCTCCTGCCTCAGCCTCCCAAGTAGCTGGGATTACAGGCACCTGCCACCATGCCCAACTAATTTTTATATTTTTAGTAGAGACAGGGTTTCACCATGTTGGCCAGGCTGGTCTCGAATTCCTGACCTCAGGTGATCTGCCCGCCTCAGCCTCCCAAAGTGCTGGGATTATAGGCATGAGGCTCCACGCCCAGCCAGTTGCTTAGCTCTCTAAGTGTTATTTGCTTTACTTATAAAGTGGAGATACAACCTTATAGAACATCCGATGTATACTAGGTTTCTATGAACAGCAGCCAGATCTCAACTGTACAGGGACTAGTGAGAAACCAATGGCAGGTGGCTGATGATGGGCAAAGGGAATGGCGACTGATCATTGCACCCACCCTACCATCTATCTGCAGCATCTTTGCAGTGACAAAACCTACTATGTACCTCAGCATTTCATGTGATCCTCACCACCTCATGGGGTAGGTGTCACCAAAATTATCATCCATGTTTTCTAGGAGAGGAAGCTGGGACTCAGGGATAGAGTGGAAATAGTGAGAAGCTACAATCGATTTGCGTTCAGATCCTAACTCTACCTCACTGTGGCTGTGTGATCTTAAGCAAATAGCACTTTCAACTTGTCTACTTCCTCACTTTGTTAATGACATGCACTTTTACGTATTGTTACAAAGACTAGCTGAGTGTCTATAGAAGTCTTGATGGTGGCTTGCACATGGTGGGTACTCAATAAATGCTGTGTCTTCCCAAATGACTTGGGCTTTTACATACAGAACTGGAACATGAATTGCTATCTCCTGGTTTCTTGCCTAGTGGTTCTCACACTAAACTACATTGCCAGCAGGGAGTAGGATGCTGGCTTTTCCATAAAATGGAATGAAATAATGTCTTTTGCAGCAACATAGATGGAGATAAAGGCTGTTATCCCAAGAGAAATAACTCAGAAACAAAGTCCAACCTGGTACCTTCTCACTTAGAAGTGGGTACCCATGGGCATGGTACACACTGAGTAGAATAATAGACATTGGAGGCTCTAAAAGGTGTGAGGGTGGGAGGAAGATGAGGATTGAAAATCGCCTAATGGTACAGTGGTCACTACTGGTGCAGTGGGTGCACTAAAGGCCCGGATTTGACCATTACACAGTATATCCACGCAACAAAACTGCACTTGTACCCCTTAAATCTATTTTGATTTTGAGATGGAGTCTTGCTCTGTCACCCAGGCTGGAGTATAATGGCACCATCTCACCTCACTGCAACCTGCGCCTCCCAGGTTCAGGTGATTCTCCTGCCTCAGCCTCCTGAGTAGCTGGGACTACAGGCATACACCATCTGGCTACCTTTTGTGTTTTTAGCAGTGACAGATTTCACCATGTTGGCCAGGTTGGTCTCAAACTCCTGACCTCAGGTGATCCGCCTGCCTCAGCCTCCCACAGTGTTGGGATTACAGGCTTAAGCCACTACGCCCAGCAATTTTTCTTTTTCCTTTTCTTTTCTTTTTTTTTTTTTTTTTTTTTTGGATGCTGGCTTTCAAAGCCACCCAATTTCCAGGGTTGGGAATAGATTTGGACTGATCTATTGCTGCCTTCCCACCAGCCCCCTGCATCCCCACCCATGGGTTGCTGCAGGGATTTCTTTGCTAGCTGGATGTATATAGACAATCCAGCCTCTGGAGCTTGGTTCACTCTCATTCAAAGGAGTCAAATCCCACACTTTGGACCCATCACTGACACTCAACACTGACAGCAGAGCTCACCCAGGCATGAAGAAATAATGCCCCAATGACCCCCAAGCTCCTGGGACTTCCTCTTCCTAAGAGACAGCCTTTTGGACATCTTGGCATTTGTCACAGAAGAAAAAGTGTAATTAGAAGGAAGAAGAGACTCTTCACAGGAAAGGGCGGCAAGCATATAATCTCAAATTAGTTTGATTCCTCTGTGTGTGATCTCATACAGAACATCGGTTGGAGTCATGGTATGAAAATGAGTTTTATGTCTGAAGGCTCAGGAGACAAAATAGATGTTCCAGTGAAAGAAGCTGTTTTATCTTTGAACGTCATATTTTCTTGATGAGAACATGCAGTCAGCGTCTGTCCTCAGTCTCCTGTCAATGACCCTGATGCCTCGTCCCCAGAATTTTCCTGGAGCCAGGGACATGCTAAACAATGCCTCACCAAACAGAACCCGAAGTCAAAGCATTGGGTCCTCTCACTCCTGACTTCTCTAAATAACTGTGGTTCCCAGAGCCTAATGCAGGATAATTATCTCCTGAGCAAGGGATGACAATGATTCCTTTCTTAACCTGGCACTGGCCATACACCCAAGCCAGTTGAGAAGCAGTATGCTTCTTGGTTATAAAATAGTTAATGTGTGAATTAAAACAAGCCTGGATTCAAATCCTGGCTCTAACAATTTTAGCTACCTGTATAACCTTGGAAAAATGATTTAGTCTTTTGAAACCTCAGTTTGCTCATCTGTAATATGGATATAATACTAGCATGTATGGGGTAAAAGTTTTTGTGTGGGGATAGAAAAAAGTAATGCAGCTGAAGTGCCTAGCAAGGATGTTGATACATTTCATATTTGTTGAATGAATGAATAAATGAAGTGTGTGTGTCGTATAACATGTGTTTGATAGATATTAATGGTGGGGAGGAGGTACAAAGAAATAGGACATTAAAAAGTCCCTCCATGCTTCATAAAGTTTTCTGAATAGAGTCCCTCATTCAGACTCCACCTGTATCCCCCAAAGATTACAAAGCCCTGACATCAAAAGTAGCTCAAGCAGGATGTGCCACTGTGTCATGACATATACAAGAAGATCAAGATTAATTCCTGAAGGGACAAGAGAGGAAATGGAATCAAAATACACTGTGCTCCTACTGTGTGCTAGAAACTGGACCAAGCTTAGAGATCTTCAGAGGGCAGGAAGGCCTCCCCTCTCTTTATTTCAGCCCTGCTGGCCATCACGATGAATTTGTTCCTGGGTTTCTAGACTTTCTCCTCTCCTTCCCCTTCTTTTATCCTCTCTCCTCATAAGTTAGCTTCATGTGCTCCTGCTGCAATGAACTTCCTTCCCGAGGCTGGTAAAGGTGGTGGCCTTTAGCTGCAGCTGCCGTGTAAAAATTTAGCAAGCCCCAGTGCAAAGAGAACTTTTTTTCTCTCCCAGTTTTCATGTATTAAGGAAGGAATTTGATTGTTTCTTTGCAAATCACATACCAGGCCCTGGAGATTTCTATCCCTCTCTTCCTCTCCCAGTCCTGCTCCTCCTCTCCTTGTCTCTCCTTCCCTCTTCTCTCCTTCTCTTTCTCTGTCTCTCTCCCTCCCTTCTTTTCCCTCCCTCTGTCTTTCCCCTTTTCTCCCTTTCACTTTCTCCATCTCTTCCCCTCTCCACTGTCTCCCTCTCTCTCCTCTTTCTCTCTCTGGCTTAAGAAAATGAGGAGCTGTGATTGACCACACCTGTGCCTCATGCTGTCTTACCTTGGTCTAAAAGAATGTGAGCATATCTGACAGCCCCGGGGGTGGGTGGGTGGGTGGGTGGGTGTGTGTGTGTGTGTGTGTGTGTGTATATTGGGGGAAAAGGAGAGGGTAAATGTGTGTGTGTGTGTGTGTGTGTGTGTGTGTGTGTGTATTGGGGGAAAATGAGAGGGTAAATGTGTGTGTGTGGTGTGTGTGTGTGTGTGTGTGTGTGTGTGTGTGTGTGTGTGTGTGTGTGTATTGGGGGAAAAGGAGAAGGTAAATACTCCAAAAGGATTGGAGAGTAATTACCAGAAGGTGGGGGATAAGAAGCACATGGGACTAATTTAAATGGTAGCCATCATGGGTGGATGTAAGACTCTTCTTCATCCAGTAAAAAGTGAAGAATCCGAGGGGAACTGGAGAAGTCAGGTTCATTCCCTCTCCTGTGATTGTACTTTTCTCAGCACAGTTATTAAGTCACATTAAGTAACATATATTTTCAACTTTGAGACCCATCGTGTTGTAAATCTTTTTGGTAACCTTGGAAATTCTAAGATTTTTCTCTGTGATCAGTTAACTGTTGGATGCCAAGCATGGTGCGTGGTTCACAGTAGGCATTCAATAAACCTGAAGAATGAGTAAATATATTACTGACTTTCTAGTAAACATGACCTTCCTGATACAAACAGTGGTCATGCCTGGTGAGTGGGGCTCAAGCTTCCCTTCTTCATCTCAGCTTTCTCCAACAAGAACCTAAATCTCTCCTGAGGCCTCTCACATGCAGATCTCTGAGTGAGAACCTGGAAGAATACCAAAGGAACTATGTTTTCAGGAGTTTTACTTCTCCTTAACACAATCTATTCTCTTGGAAGCGAAATGCACTTTTTGTGCTAATAACTACTTTCTCTAGCCTGGGAAATGTGGGTCTCTGACTTCTCAAGATGCTCTGTAATTTTCTCCTTGTTGACATCTGGCTCCATCGAGTGCCGCAGACCAAAGCTCTTAGAGAGAACCTGCCATGCAGCCCCAATGACTGTTATTCCATGAGCAATCACTCAAGCATCCCTGCAATACATGGGATTATCATGTATGCCTGGGGACTCTAAGGCCGACCAACCTGGATGTTAAAATCCTAAAACCGTATTTCTACGATTCTGTCCCTACCCTCCGTAGGTATCAGGACCCCCAAACTGCACCTTTCAAAACCCACAGAGAGTTTCAAGGGTTGCCTAAGAGGTATTGCGTAGGTACTCAGAAACACAGTTCTCCTGGTTCCCCAAATGATCCTGAACCTTTCCTATGGTCTTGTTCTTTTCCCACTGCCATACACCAAAGCTACCCAGAATATGTCCCCATTTTCTCCCTGTTCCAGATAGAAAGTCAGGCTCCCTGCTTGGGCTGTGGCACATTTTCCCCCCAATGCAGGTTACAAAGCAGCACATGCTACCTTGTATATTTAATGCTCCCACTGTTTGGAGTTAATAGGAAAGATACATTAATTATATTTCACTATTATCATAATAGCCTTTTTTTTTTTTTTTTTTTTTTTTTTTGACAGAGTCTCACTCTGTTGCCCAGGCTAGAGCACAGTGGCCCAATCTCAGTTCACTGCAACCTCTGCCTCCCGGGTTCAAACAATTCTCCTGCCTCAAGCCTCCCGAGTAGCTGGGATTACAGGCATGTGCCACCACACTTGGCTAATTTTTGTATTTTTAGTAGAGAAGGGGTTTCACCGTGTTGTCCAGGCTGGTCTCGAACTCCTGACCTCAGGTGATCTGCCCACCTTGACTCCCCAAATTGCTGGGATTACAGGTGTGAACCACTGCCCCTGGCCCCATAATAGCCTTTACTGAGTAGCTGGAATTACAGGCATGTGTCACCACACCTGGCTAATTTTTGTATTTTTAATAGAGATGGGGTTTGCCATGTTGTCCAGGCTGGTCTTGAACTCCTGACCTCAGGTGATCTGCCCGCTCTATGCCGTGTTTTATGGTGATGTCTGTGATACCAAGTATCTTACCCATGAAGAACCAAGATCAAGGAAGTGAATGAACTCACCAACCATCACACAAACCACAAAAACATTGCTTTCAAACCAGCATTTGTCTTTCTCCAGCTCCCACACCTTTCACTGCTCTGTTCCAGGCAAAAACTCCTGGAGCTGAAAAACACCTTAAATGGTGCGGAACGACAACATTAAACATTCAGCTTTTCATTACTTGGTCCCTGCCTGCTTCATCCAGACCTGTATTCTCCAACTCACTTTTCCCTTAGGATGAGGTTTGTTATTGTTCCCAGAAGACATAGCTGCTCTTCATGCAAATGAACACATTGTGGGGCAGCCCCACTGGCCCAGATAGTCTGAGCGGTATGATTCAAGGGAGCCCTGATGAGACTTTCAAACTGCACTGTCTGTACTCCTGCCCCTCCTCCCAACACAGGCACACTTGTATCTCTGAGTGGACTGTCCATCAAAGTACACACTTTCATTAAAAAAAAAAATAGCATCCCTCATCTAGGATCGGAAAGAAATGTTTTTCATTTATCTGTGCTACACCTACTTCAATCAGCTAATGGGGAGCTATTAAACCTATCATACCTGTGATTGGTCTGAATGATTTTCTAATTGGTTTTCCTTTATCCGCTCAGTTAAACTCACTAAAATTGTTCCGATTGGGGACCTCGTAATAAGCTCTGACTCAACGTTTTGTAGCCAGAATCGAGGATGCATGATGCAGCCATCGATGCGCCCACCTTCCTGAAACAGTCCTTTCAGATTTGAAGGCCTTCTCTGTCTGACCCCGCTCCGGGACTACTACTACATAGGAAATGAATGGCAAAGGCAATTTTCACCCTCCCACCGCTTTGAGCCTCAGCATCTCTGTCCTTAGCCAGCAGCACATGTGGGAGACTCCACATCTTCCTTTTGCATTTTTAGCAGGCTTCTTTCCTGGTCATCTTTTTTCCATTTGTGTCCTTAAGATAGCTGGGCCTGTTTGCTCTTGAATGGAGACCTAGCTTCCAAAATAATTGAAAAGCACTGTCAAAGTCTTGAGTCCCTTAGAAAACACTAAAGTTGCCCCGGCACGGTGGCGCATGCCTGTAATCCCAGCACTTTCAGAGGCTGAGGGTGGAGCATGAGGTCAGGAGTTCAAGACCAGCCTAGCCAAGATGGTAAGATTCCGTCTCTACTAAAAATACAAAAATTAGCCGGGCATGGTGGCAGGCGCCTATAGTCCCAGCTATTCGGGATGCTGAGGCAGGGAATTGTTTGAACCCAGGAGGCAAAGGTTGAAGTGAGCCAAGATCGTGCCACTGCACTCCAGTCTGGGCAACAGAGTGAGACCCCACCTCAAACACACACACACACACACACACACTAAAGTTGCATCCATTCACGGCACGGACAAGACTTCTCAAACATTTTCTTTTCCTGTGTACATCCCACAAGTGCCGCTGCTCCCTCCAAACTCTTCTCTGCTGTCTTCAAACTCTTCCAGATTTTGAAACCTTGCTCTTGCTATTTCTTGGCAATCTTTATTCACCTTTCATATCTAGTCTTTAATCTTCCAGGAGTAAATCCTTGCTTTTTTTTTGAAGCGCATCAATCAAGCAAGTCTTTGATCTTCTCATTTTCCTTCTCACCATCACAGCAGTGGACGCAGCAGGGCCGCCAGCCAAGCATGGCTAAGAGATTATTTCTTTTGCAAAAAGAAAGAAGAGGGCTCTCAAATCATTCCTAGGTATTTTCCTACTTACACCTTCAGTGGAGAAATTATTGTTTGCCAGCCTTTAATGTGCCCTGTGCTAAGCACTGAACATTGAAAGGTGGATTTTAAGACAAGCCCTGTGCCCTAAAGTTGCTCAAAGTCTACAGGGAAGATAATAGGGTAGAGATGGTGCTCCTGTCTCCTCCTTAGGATCCATTAGACTTAAATATTACTTAACCAAAAGTTCAGTTCCTTAGTCACACTAGTTACATTTCAAGAGTTCAATACCACGTGGCCAAGTGGCAACCATATTGGAGAGCCGCAGACACAGAACATTTCCATCATTCCAGAGCGTTCTCTTGGACGTGTCTGTTCAAGTCTTCATCTCCTTTTTGTTCCTATTGAAACAACCATTTTACTAGACATTTTTTTTTTTTTGAGACGGAGTCTCGCTGTGTCGCCCAGGCTGGAGTGCAGTGGCGTGATCTGGGCTCACTGTTAGCTCTGCTTCCTGGGTTCACGCCATTCTCCTGCCTCAGCTTCCCAAGTAGCTGGGACTACAGGCGCCCGCCCGCACGCCCGGCTAAATTTTTGTATTTTTAGTAGAGACAGGGTTTCACCATGTTAGCCAGGATGGGCTCAATCTCCTGACCTCATGATCTGCCGGCTTCGGCCTCCCAAAGTGCTGGGATTACAGGCATGAGCCACCGCGCCCGGCTAGACATTCTTTTTATCAGCAGCAATGTCTTAGGAAATAGCTGCCATGTTGTAGCGAAAATGGACCGTTTCTCCATGGGGACCCTGTCCATCTTTGGCTCCGAGGAGAAATCAAGCCATCACCACTCTATCTTCTCCCCTCCGTGGAGAGGTGAGATGGGGCTGGAGAGGCTGAGAGAACAGGAGCAAGGGGCACACTCATTCAGTGATACTTTCTTTGAGAAGAACCTGATCCCAGTCACGTGATTTAAGAACTACCCTCTCTGCACTAGCTGTGACTCTCGTACAGCCTCCTCTTATGGAACTGTCATGCTGTATAGTCATTCCTTTGTTGATCTCTGAGTCCTGGAAAGCAGAGTTGTCATTGTCACTGTTGTGACATTAGTGCCTAGCCAAGCCCCAAAACACAGAGGGGTCTGTTGAATTTAAATTGAAGGACATTAAATGTTCTATGCAACCAGTCACTGCCGAGCACCTGTTTGAAGTCAATGCCTTGGTCAACATCAAATGTGGAGCATAAAGATGTTAACCTTTACAGGGACCTTAGCAATAAATACCTCCTGCTGTGTGCTGAGGAGGTGCTGAGAGTAAATAACTCCAGGTCTCAAAGTCAAAAGAGTTAGTCTCAGCATCCAGGAGTGCTTGTTTTGGACACTTTTGGACCCGGCTTTTCTGTTTCTGCTGAAAACTGGCTCTAGACATTTAGATTCTCAATGTGTCTCCTTGGCCGTTTTGTTCTACGTTGGAAATACTACTGAGGTGTGTTTTGAATACTAATTTGGACATATGATCTGAATGTATTTCTTTTCTCAGACACGGTAGAAACAAAGAAGTCGTACAACTGTATCCCCAACCTATATTGCCCTCATCATCACTGCCAAGTCACCTCCTCCCTCCTGTCTGTCCTTATTTCAGTCATGCTGGCCATCGTGTTGAGTTTGTCCCTGGGATTCTGGGCTTTCCCCTCTCGTTTCCCTTCCATCTTTTATCCTCTCTCTCCTCATGGGTTAGCATCTTGTGCTCCTGCTACAATGAGCTTCCTTCTTGAGGATGGAAAAGGTGGTGGTCTTCAGCTCCAGCAGCGGTGTACAAATTTAGCAAGTCCCAGTGCAAAGAGAACTTTTTTCTCCCAGCATATGTTATGGAGAAAGGGATCTTAGTGGGGCAATGACAGCACTACTAGTGTAAAGTGGTAGATTATGAATAAAATCAGATGGGTCAGAAAACTGTATGTCTCCCATGGCTGCAGTGGCTTGTTTATCTTAAAATAGTGGTTAGAGAGGGTGGACAGGGTTATGTGGAACTGGTCACCAAGAGGACTGGTGTCAAGAGCCACGGGCCAGCAGTGTGGGAGGGGAGTCTGAGCATCCCAACGTACCCTTTCCAGCCTCTGATTGAACACAGGTGGATTCTTCAGGTGAATCCTAAGACCTCTCTGAGACAATTCTGGCTATTCTCAAATTAGAGCTGCCACCTGAGATGTGCATAAACAGTGTCCTTGCTTTGGTCACTGTGAGCTTTTTCTTCCCCAGCAAATTTGTGTCAGTCTGTTCTCACAGTCTTGAGATAACAAAACCGGCGCTTGAGCAAATCAAAAAAGAAAAAAGAAGATTTATGCCCAAGATCTTCTGAGATCAATGCCTATTTTCCTAGGCATTTTCAAGTTTTCAATTGAGATTAAGAAACAAAAACAAAAGCTTCAGTTCTGGGGCAATGAGAAGATGAATCAAACATCTGCTTCTTTGACCCTGCATGGATTGGGAGTTAAGTGCTTTGATGAACATATTATCAGCAAGACGAGAGCAGAATAAGCAAAGAGCGCACCTTCCCTTGCTGCGTCTGCTTGGCACAAAGCCTCGCTTGAGGTCCGCTTGGCTCTGCCCAGAGCTGGCAAAGGCTGCCACAAATGCAGCGCTGGTTAAGGTTCCCAGGCAGAGGGCTGGTAAAAGCTTCCTGTTGAGAATTTGATGGTGTTTTATCTGATGCCTGCCTCTCTGCCAGTGTTGTTATTTCTGACTTCCCACAGACACATAGAAAGCCCTGAAGTGTGATTTTTTCATATATTTTCCCCAAGCAGTTTACCAATCCTGCGTGTATTTATCTGCTTGTTCCTTTTTCTGTTATCGTTTCCTTAGTCTCTGCCTTTTTTTTTTTTTTTTTTGACAGAGTCTTGCCCTGGAGTGCAATGGAGAGATCTTGGCTCACTGCATCCTCTGCCTCCCGGGTTCAAGCAATTCTCCTGCCTCAGCCTCCTGAGTCGCTGGGATTACAAGCGTGAGCCACCACACCTAGCTAATTTTTGTATTTTCAGTAGAGTCAAAATTTCACCATGTTGGTCAGGCTGGTCTCGAACTCCTGACCTCAGGTGATTTGGCCACCTCGGCCTCCCAAAGTGCTGGGATTACAGGTGTGAGTCACCGTGCCCAGCCTCTGCCCCCTTTTTAAATTCCTTGATCTCTTTCTTTATCTTTTTCTTTTTTTTTTTTTTTTTTTGAGGCGGAGTCTTGCTCTGTCACCCAGGCTGGAGTGCGGTGGCACGATCTCGGCTCACTGCAAGCTCCGCCTCCCGGGTTCACGCCATTCTCCTGCCTCAGCCTCCCGAGTAGCTGGAACTACAGGCGCCCACCACCACGCCCGGCTAATTTTTTGTATTTTCAGTAGAGATGGGGTTTCACCGTGTTAGCCAGGGTGGTCTCGATTTCCTGACCTCATGATCTGCCCGCCTCAGCCTCCCAAAGTGCTGGGATTACAGGCGTGAGCCACCGTGCCCGGCCTGATCTCTTTATTTTTCTAATCTTCACTTCCTTTTTTTCTATGGAAACCACTGTTTTTATTAAACATTACTTTTATCAGCAGCCATACCTTAGGAAACAGCTGTCACATCATAGCAAAAAATGGACTGTTTCTCCATAGGGACGCTAGTCCTTGGTGGCTCCAGGGAGAAATCAAGCTGTGGCCACTCTGTGCTGTCTTCTCCCTTCCATAGGAAGGCGGGGTGGGACCAGAGAGGGGCTGAGAGAATGGGAGCAAGGGGCATGCCCACTCCTAAGGGATGCTTTCTGTGAGAAGCACCTGATCCCAGCAGGTTCTTTCCCCCTCCTCTCATTCTTTCAGGTTTTTATTTAAAGATCTTTCTCTTTCCTGCCTTTGCACCATTTGTTATAGAAACCACTAGATCTTTCCTCCTCAGGGACCGCTGTGCAAAGAAGCCTCATAAAAATTCACCATCAGTGACAGCTGCTCTGTGATCACAAGGGAATAAACCCTGAAAGGGGAGATCACATCACTCTCCTCGTAGTGGGTGCTGGTGTGCACCACCCCAAAGCATCCTTTTAGAATCTCAGTGCTCACTGCCCCAGCTACCAGGAGTGATGGCAGCCGACAGCTCACAGCTGGTTTCTCCTGAGGAATTGTTCTCAGCCAAAGGAAGTCTCTTTCCCCAAGGCTGCACCCCCTCCCTGGGGGCAGCCCTCATTCCTGACTGGTTGATTCAGGGGTGCAAAGGCTCAGTTCCCTTGCCTTGATTCAGTGTTACCCAAGGAACCATGCTATGTCTGGAACGTTGCAAGGATGAACTGAGACCACTTTACTGATATATCAGAATTCAACTTCTCCCCGTCCCCAGTCCAGCTTCCCTCCTGCCCATCCAGGAGTTCTCTTCTAGAACACTCCCTATCAGACCTCTTGCTGCAAATCTCAGTCTCGGAGTCTGTTTCCCAGGGAACCTGACCTATGGCATTTTCTTTGTGTCATAGTGATGACAGTGATGTGGAAAGCAGCTCATGTTTATTGAGCATTTACTGTGTATGAGGTACTCTGTTTTACATATACTGTCACATGCAATCCACACAACAGCCCATAAGGTGGGTATGTTACTATCCCATTGTTGAGATGGAAAAACTAAGGCCCAAAGTCAAGCAAACCACTTGAGGAGGAGCCAGAAAGCTAACGCTAAAGATCTAAACTTAGCTTTGGTGATTGCAGAGGACTACTTGGAATAATTCTTTGGGGAGAACTTTCTGGAGGTTGATGTTTTGACTTCATGGTTATATTGTATATTAGCATGTGCCCTGGGGGCTATATGAGCACTTTGCCTACACTCTAGAACAGGGGTCCCCGGGCCACAGACTGGTACTGGTCTCATTGGAGCATGAACCCTATTGTGAGCTGCGCATGTGAGGGATCTAGGTTGTGTGCTTTTTTTTTTTTTTTTTTTTTGAGATGGAGTCTCGCTGTCACCTAGGCTGGAGTGCAGTGGTGCAATCTCGGCTCACTGCAAGCTCTGCCTCCCAGGTTCACACATCCTTCTGCCTTAGTCTCCCAAGTAGCTGGGACTACAGGCGCCCACAACCACACCCGGCTAGTTTTTTGTATTTTTAGTAGAGACAGGGTTTCACCATGTTAGCCAGGATGGTCTCAATCTCCTGACCTCGTGATCCGCCCGCCTCGGCCTCCCAAAGTGCTGGGATTACAGGCATGAGCCACTGCGCCCAGCTGGTTGTGCACTTCTTATGAGAATCTAATGCCCGATGATCTGTCACTATCTCCTGTCACCCAAGATGTGACCATCAAGTTGCAGGAAAACAACCTCAGGGCTCCCACTTGATTCTACATTATGCTGAGTTGTATAATTATTTCATTATATATTACAGTGTAATAATAATAGAAATACAATGCACAGTAAATGTCATGTGCTTGAATCATCCGGAAACCATCCCTCCACCCCTGTTCCATGGAAAAAAATGTCTTCATTAAACTGGTCCCTGGTGCCAAAAAGGTCCATTGCTCTAGAAGACCACTCATCGCATTGTGATCAGGTGTTTTTTTTTGTTTGTTTGTTTTTGTTTTTGTTTTTTTTTTGACAGAGTTTCACTCCTGTTGCCCATGCTGGAGTGCAATGGTGTGATCTTGGCTCACTGCAACCTCTACCCACCAGGTTCAAGCAATTCTCCTGCCTCAGCCTCCTCGCGTAGCTGGGATTACAGGCATGTGCCACCACACCTGGCTAATATTTTGTATTTTCAGTAGAGATGGTGTTTTCCCATGTTGGTCAGGCTGGTCTTGAACTCCCAACCTCAGGTGATCCACCCGCCTCAGCCTCCCAAAGTGCTGAGCTTACAGGTGTGAGCCACCGCACCTGGCCATGATCAGTTTTTATGATTCTGTTTCCCCATGAGAATTTGGAACCCCTTGTTAACTTTGGGCATCCACTACCTAGTATACGGCATAGTATACAGTGAGTGCTCAATATGCTAGTTGAGTGGAGAGGTCTTGTCTTTGTAACTGGGAAAACTGAGCAATGATCTTTCTCTAGGAGAGCCAAGTACGTTAGTCAAGAGCACAGGCCCTGGATTTACACATCGCTTGCTTTCGCAAGCAATGTAAACCAGGTAAAACCAACATTTTGTAAACCTCAATGGGCCTTGGTTTTGTTCTCTGTAAAATGGGGGTAATATTGTTGATCTCTTAGCATTGTTTATCATTGTAGTGAAAAATGAAATGACACTCAACACCATGCCTGACACATAGCAAGCACCCCATGAAAGTCTCCTATTACAATTACTAGCCACAAAAGAAAAAAACAATTCTTTTCCTTCCCATCCTCCACAGTCAGAGAAATTAGAATGGTCAGATTTCTGTTAGCTTCTTGGGGATGCCTCCAACAGTCACAAAGCCCTATAGGAGAGTCCTCTCAGAAAGAGTCCATCCTTTTTGGATCATTTTTTTTCCATGGGAACAACAGACATTGGGCTACTCAAGTGTTCCTTTGCAACCCTAACAATACATGAGAGTATGTGCTTTCACTAAAGAGACTCTCAGAGCTGGGGCCAGGATGTGCACATTCAGAAAATAATAAATGTCAAAAAAAAATGATCCTGACTTGCATTTAAAAAAGTGGTTGTATTCAAGGCTCACCCCCTCTTCTCAGCAATTGCAGCTATGGGTGGAGGGAGGGGATCTACTGCCATTACTCACAAAGAGAAAGGGTTCATAGTCTTTATCGAGTTTACCACACATGACTTCAAGGTGTCTTGGAGCTATTTCATAGAATCATGAGAGCTCCAGATTTGAAGAAAGGGTGTCAGCTAGTCTTGTGTTTTAAATTTCCTCCATGACATCCTTCATGGTCTTCACAAACATCCTTAGTAACCAGGAACGGGAATGCCTGTCTGATATTTTTATCAGCAACTTAGATGTAGAAGTTTGTGTCATGATAACCACATTTTCACAGGATACACATCCAGGAGGAAGAATTAATTTTTTTTTTGATGAAAGAATTAAGATTCAAGAAAGAGAAAGACAAGTGAGAATGATGAACTTAATCTAATAACACCAAATCTAGCAAGGATAACTATAATCCTCTGGACTAAGATCAAAAATTCAACTGCCCTGGAGGACAATGAGAACTGTCATTTACTTTCTATTTAACCATTTAATTTTTACTCTGTCTCATTTAGAAAAAGCCTTGAATTAGCTTTAAAAAAAAAAAAAAAAAAAAAACCAGTGATTCTCTAAGGGTGGTTCCCAGATCAGCAGCATCAGCATTACTTAGAAACTTAGAAATGAAAAACTTAAGACCTCACCCCAGACCTACTTGAGTCCACAACTCAGAGGTGGGGTCTAACAATCTGTGTTTTAACCAGCCCTCCTGGAAATTCTGATGAACAATAAAGTTTGAGAACCATTCACAATACTAGTAATACTGGTAATGGAGTGTAAGGATTTAAAAAGTAGAAACTCCAAAGTATTCAGAGATTAAGATGAAGTTGAGTATTAAGATGATATAGAGGCCAGGCATGGTGGCCCAGCACTTCCCACACTTCCCAGTACTTTGGGAAGCCAAAATGGGAGGATGACCTGAGCCCAGGAGGTCAAGACTACAGTGAGCCATGTTCGCACCACTGCACTCCAGCCTGGGTGACAGAGCAGACTCTGTCTCAAAAACAACAACAACAAAAATGATATAGAGAATGAATGTGATCAATTTGGCTCAGAGCTTCCTAACAGCCAATGCAAAGAAATAAAGATAACTAATGTGTATACTGTACTGAGCCTATAAGATCCATAAAGCCAATCCTTGTGCTGAGATTTGAGGAAAAAATACTGTCTTCATAAAGTCGTGAATATATATTGTAGCAAATTATATACTTAACAAAATCCCTACAGTAAGTATTAAAAGTAATGGCACAAATCACAATTACTTTTGCACCAACCTAATAAAACAGTGGGTTTCTGAAGATTCTTTGGCACTCTATCTCTTAATTGAGCTAATGACAGAGCAAGACTTGGGATTTCTATTGAGTGTAATATGAAAATGTAGGATGGGGCTCTATAATCTGCATCAATAGAGAAGTAGGTTTCGGAAGAGGGAGATTTGTTTACTGATCTGACGCTATTTGGATTTTCATGATTGGTGCTGAGGATACCAACAACCTGAGGAAGGAACGGGATAGCAAGAGGCCTAAGATCTTTTCACATGAGCAACCCCTGCCTTCCTTTCACCAGGAGAGTAGAAGACAAGGGAGCATCTCCATGCTACCTGTATCTTCTTTGCTAAACTCCTTCTTTTGAGTCACTTTTCACCTCAAATTGGAAAATTAATAAACTATAGCTGGGCTGATTCTTTTGTCATCCACTTAGTGATGTCTTTTAAGAAATCAAATGTGTCTTCATTTGATATTGTTAGCATATCCCAAAAAATATTCCAAACGATAAACTTTGGGGACAAGAAGTCACAGAAACCTACCATGGTTTATAGATCACACAATGACAGCCTGGCGGTCAGAACTCAAGCTTGGCAGTCATATAAAAAGGGCTCATATTCCCAGTTCTGGTACCAATTATATAACCTTGGACAAGTTACTTTATTCTCTCTTGGCCTCACCTCCCTTTTGCACCAAATGGAGATTAAAACACTCCATCCCTTAATACCTAACACGTAGCAGTATCATCACGGGAGCAATGTTTGTTGACTTTGGTAGGACAAAAATAAAGGCAGCTAAATGTCTCTCAGGAGACTTGACAGGGTGATATTCCTCACTTACTAGATAACAGAAAAGAAAGTGTAGAGGCCAATACTAGCTTTTAGCTCTGAGTCTAAGCATACAAGTCAATGTCTTTTTTCTCAAGACCACCAAGTGTCTCTCCCTCTCTACCTAAGCTTTGATTTTGATAATGTTTGAAACAGAGCCCACAGGATAAAGGACCATCAAACAAACAGAGTATGAGAGCTGGGGAAAGTTTCAGAGACTTAGCCAAACTCCACCGCTAATTGATGGCAGTACAGAGACTAAAACCGAAGCAACTGCATCTGTTTCCTTTCACTGCTTCCCTTCAGTCTTCTTGTCCCTGAATATTTTTTTTTTTTTTTTTACGGAGTCTCGCTCTGCTGCCCAGACTGGAGTGCAGTGGAGTGATCTCCGCTCACTGTCTTCCAAGTTCAAGCGATTCTCCTGCCTCAGCCTCCTAAGTAGCTGGGACTATAGGCGTGCGCCACCACACCTGGCTAATTTTTGTATTTTTAGTAGAGATGGGGTTTCACCGTGTTGGCCAGGCTGATCTCGAACCCCTTACCTCAGGTAATGCACCTGTCTCAGCCTCCCAAAGTGCTGGGATTACAGACGTGAGCCACCATGCCCCGGCTTTCCTCAATCTTAAAATTCTTTATTTTAGTAACATTTGATTTACTTGAGATTTCATGGTGTTATGGGATACACAAAAAACAAGGAGTTGGAAGACCGTTACTCAGGTCTCAACTCTGCCTCTGTCATGTGCTGTCAGTGTTGTTGTGCTGCCTCTAACAAGTCGGTTTTCTTATCTGAGGCTCAATGTTCACATCTATTTAATGGGATTAATGGTATCTGCACTTCTTGCTTTTCTCAGCTTGTTACAAAGTTTAATGAGATGTGTATGAAAGCACATGACAAACTGTGCTGTACTATACAAACAGAAGAAAGTGTTATTATTTTAAGGAACTGTCCCCCAGTTTTCCTGTATCTTCCCTCACATGTCTTCAGATCCCTCATTCTATGTTTTGAGCTTTTCAGGGTCTCTTTTTCAAACCTCTGTCTTCATTCCTTCAAGATGCTATGTCTCAATAATAACTCTTTAAACTTAGCCTCTGACTAATAATTTAGTATGAGAAGAAAACTGAGACAGTCTTATATTATTTATTAAAATTGTACCAATCTTTGAGAAAAATAGGATTACCTGGCAGAACTTTATGTCAGGCACTTTCCAACACTATGTCTTTTTTTTTGCAACGATCTCAAATGTTTAAGAGCTGTATAAAAATTTTACTCCCTTTGTGGGCCTGAGTAATCAGGTGTAGTCATTGCCACCCCCAAAAACATTCTAACTAAGAATCATATTACCTTAGAGAATACTGGAAACTGTAATTGTGCAAAACAGGGGCATGTCAATGCCCCTGTTTTTTTGTTTTGTTTTGTTTTTATTTTTTTTTCTGTTGTGGTGGAAAAAGAAAAGGATTAGACTCAAGTTTTTAAGTTCATAGATTTCACTATTTACTATCTGTGTGGCCTTGGGCAAATAACTTATTATCTCTAAACAAACAAAGTTATTTGTTTTGTCTGAGGAAAAATAAATAGAATCAACAATGTCTGTCCCAATGCGTGATTGGGAGTGATGGTATTCGTTTGAGTTTGTATCTTTTGGTTTCATGTGACAGGGACCACACAGGTAATCCAAACAAAGAGCTTCTGCTATAAACACATGTGTGAAGTAATGAAGGAACTCATGGAAATCAGAGAGCAGGAGGTGTGATGGAGCTGGACCTCCCCAAGCCCAGAGACTGGACCTCTGCTCATTATAGGGAACTCGGCAATGGAAGTCTACAAAGCCTCATCCCGGTGCAGGGAGTTGGGTTGACTCTGTTGCTCTTCATGTTTTTTCTTTTAATTCTTCCATCTATTGGCTTTTCCACGTATGCTTCACCAAAGCTCGGGTCAACTAGGTCTCTCTCACTCACTTCTGTCTTTTGACATCCTTTCTGTTGCTAAGTCGTTCTCTTGATGTGTGTTTCCCAATTCATAGTTTTACAAAGAACAGCCAGTTCTTGGACCGGCTCATTTATTCAGTTTAAGGAATATGTTCCTGTCTAGATTATGAATGGCCACTCCTCCAATAGTGGGCCCACATTGGTGCAATCAACTCTCTGCAAAGGGGAAGATATAAAGAGCTGTAAACATGGCTCTTGTATGTGCAAGGGCGGGGCATAGAGAAGTTTCCCATAAAGAGGTAGAGCGTGTTGCCTAAGGGGTCAGGTTCTAGACTTTGCATGAATTCAAATCCCGACTTTGACACTTTGAAAAGATGTCATGGCAAGCAAGTGACTTAGGCTCTCTGGGTCTCAGTTTTCTGATCTGAAAAATTAGTGTGATAGTTCATACCTCATAGGAGGAGTATTGATGAGTCTTAAATAACAAAAGTCAAGCACTTAGCACAGTTCTTGACACAAACTAAACCCTCAGCAAAAGCTAGCTATATCCATATCAGGAGAAACAGGTTTGATCCAACACTTGGGGGTACTCTATTAACAATTATTTACATCCCCTTTGTGTCGAGATAAACAATACTGACCTGTCCTGGTCTCTGTCTCCAAAATACACCCACATCCTAAAAATAGGGGGCATTCTCCATGACCTGACAGAATCACCTAATGCCTCACTGAGGAAACAGGGTGCTACAGGCTTTTGAAAAGTCAGCGTTAGGCTCTTCTCACTGGAATTTAAGTAGCTGACTCTCGGTTTACCATCACTGGGCCCAGTTCATGCTGGATGGCGAATGCAGGCAGCCCAGTTGAGCAGCGTACTAAGTGTCAAAGATGAGGCCTTCTCCAGGGGGCTGCCATGTTTGCAGAAATGGCAACTAATTTCTTCCAGCATTTTTCCAACAGGGTCTTGGGAAATCATTGGTTTTCACGCAAAGAAAAACACAGTGAGCTAAAATATACATTAAATGAGATGGAGTGCTTGTTTCAGGATGTAGAAATTTCCTTTACTGTTATACAGTGATGCTTTATTTATTTGGTTGTGTCAGAAAATCAGCCGTTTTATACAAGTGAAGTTCAGAGATAGCTGAAGTTTTTCCATGTCAGTTCTGAAAGTGTTTTTAACCTTTTTTATGAGTGTCTTCCTAAAATATATCACATACTTCTGCCTTCTTAACTGAAGATGCAAATTTCAAGGCTAACATGTATTGAATACTGACTACGTACCTGGCACCACATGTCAGTGCTTTATGTGCATTAATTTTCAATGACAGCCCCGTGAAGTAGGTACTATCCTAACTCCCACTTTACAGATGTGGAAACTGAGGCATAGAGAAGTTCAGTAACTTTTCCCAGGTTATAGAGGTAGAAGTGGTAGAACTGGGATTTGTACCCCACGCTCCCCAAGCTCTTAAGGAATTGGCCATGTTATTGGGTAACATTTCAGTTAATAACTGACCTGGATAACTGCTAACCGTTAAAGTAGGACCTTTGGGAGTCTACACATATCATTCAGAAACGTATCCATTACTCCAAACATTCTTTGACTGCTTTTTAAAAGGAATTAGTACTCAAACTGGCAGCACATATTTTTGAATATCCATGACTCTTTCTTCATTCAGCAGATGCTACTTGAATCCCTACTATATTTCTTTGGGTCCGATGCATGCCAGGCACACTGGAAGCAGAGAAATATGAGGCATATGGCTGCCTTCAAGGAGGGCGCACTTTAGAGAAGCACCGGCTGGGACAGTATGTGAAACTTCTCTAATTTGTGGTTGGGAAAACTTTGAGAAGGTGGTGAGTTTTGAGCCCACACTTCAAGGAAATCATTTTACTCATCTTTATTCAATCCCTGTGTATGAGACTCATAAGTGAGACCAGTGGACACACGTGGAGTTAGATGCTTCCTTGGGTCCAAAGAGATCAGGGAAGAAATAGGAAAGACGTGCTTAAGAACTAGTTCAAGTCGGCCAGGCACAGTGGATCATGCCTGTAATCCCAGCACTTTGGGAAGCCGAGGTGGGCGGATCACCTGAGGTCAGGAGTTCAAGACTAGCCTGGCCAACTTGGCGAAACCTCATCTCTACTAAAAATACAAAAATTAGCCAGGCATGTTGATGTGCACCTGTAATCCCAGCTACTTGGGAGGCTGAGGCAGGAGAATCGCTTGAACCCGGGAGGCGGAGGTTGCAGTGAGTCAAAATCTCACCATTGCACTGCAGCCTGGGCAACAAGAGCGAAGCGAAACTCCATCTCAAAAAGAAAAAAAAAAAGAACTAGTTCAAGTCATCTAGCTTGGAAAAGAAGCTGTGGTTGGATGCTAATGGATGTTGGGTCACACTGAAGAGTGTACTTTCTATAGTACGAGTCTTTCTGAGATGGTGGCTTCTAAAAACAGAAAGTACAGGCTGGGCAAAGTAGCTCACGCCTATAATCCCAGCCCTTTGGGAGGCCGAGGCAGGTGGATCACCTGAGGTCAGGAGTTCAAGACCAGCCTGGCCAATATGGTGAAACCCCGTCTGTAATAGCCGGTCATGGTGGCAGGCGCCTGTAATCCCAGCTACTCAGGAGGCTGAGGCAGGAGAATTGCTTGAACCTGGGAGGTGGAGGTTGCAGTGGGCCGAGATTGAGCCATTGCACTCCAGCCTGGGCAACAAGAGCAACACTCTGTCTCAAAAAAAAAAAAAAAAAAAAAAAAGTACATTACAACCACATCTGTTGGGAAAAAATCCATGTTTAATGAGATGTGTTTTCCCATGTGATTAGCAAATGGGTGTTAAATGAAATTCCCAAGAGTAGTTCTGATAAAATAAAAAGAGTCCAGGAGCATTGCTAATAGCATCATTGGAATCAAGTGTATGGTTTTCCATTATGATGACTTTGATATATTTTAATAACTTTCTTATTCCAAAAGTAATGTGTTAATCAGAAATTTCCAGTAATATCTCTCATCTGGAAATAACTTAGATTTTTGAAACACTCCAGTATTTCCATATCTATTGGGGCATTCCTTTGATCTCTCTTTGAGTCCCGTCTCCTCCAGCGGAACATAATGTTATCTCCTGATGGCTCATATTCTTTATTATGGGAGCTGTTTATGCATAGTGCTGGTGTAAGTGTGCGTGATGATTGAGGAGAGATGGTTGGTTGTTTTGAGACCTTTTTAGTTAGGTCTTCTTTCTTTTTCTCAGGCACTGGCTGGTTGCCATTGGGTCTGGCTGCTTTCCATGTGTCTCTTTATAACCTCTTCCTGGTAAATTTTTTACCTTTGATTAAGTACTAGGAATTCTAATAGCCAGGCTAGTCAATATGTTTTTAGAGTAAGCATAAACAGGTTCTGAGAGAAGACAAAGGGGCCATCTCTTGAATCAGTGTAAACTCTGCAGCTACTGCTTTCACTGCCACAAATGTATTACTTGTCTGCATAGAGGTAATTGAATTTTGCTTTATTGGTGACATCTAGCTAAGTGGCATTACTCTTAGTGATACTTTGCCAAAAAGAAAAAAAAAAAAGAGAGACGAAGGAGTGAAGAAGGGAGGGAGGAAAGGAGGAGAAGAAAAGGAAGAAAAGAAAAAGGAAGAAAAGAAAAGAAAAGGTCCGTGCTTTCTTTTGGATCTCATGTTGAATTTCTCTCCTTTCACGTTTGCTTTTCACAGTGGATTAAACTTCATTGACTTGATGGTGCGACAAGGGAATATTGACAACCCTCCCAAGACTCCCCTGGTGCCAGGATTTGAGTGTTCTGGGATTGTTGAAGCTCTGGGGGACAGCGTGAAAGGATATGAGGTAATGTTTTGATTCTCACTTGAAGAGTAATATTCATTTCGAATCCATTGAGACAACAAAAGATGATGCAGAAAGAAGTGTTTGAAATAACCTATGGCATGCATTATTATTATTGTCTTCTTATTTGGACTGTTGACAATGTTTATAGTCATTAAGGTCTCATGCCTTTCTTATGGACTATCTTGGTTGCTCCCGGAAACATTCTGGTGCAGTGAGCAGGACAAATCTTGTCTCCCCCTTTAGTCATGTCATGCAGCTATTAAACAAAAGTGTTTGGTGTTGGATTAACTAAGTGTGCGTAGCCCCTTCCCATATCCAGAACTCTCATTTTCTCATCATCTTCAGCTCAAAATGCAACTACAAAACACAGAAGTTTGGAGGAAATGGACTCTCTATTACATAGCTTGGCTCCTTCAGAGTCACTTAACTGGTACATTTAAGTGATCATTTATAAATCCCTAACTATTTCAGGGATTGGGAAAGTAGCATTTTGGATGAAGAAGATCTTAAAGAGTGAAGTACCTGATAAGTAGAATGGAATTGGCCATGGACTGATGGCTTTGGAAGTAGCGAAATGGGCAAAAAGGTTTATTCTATTATACTGACTACTTTCGTATGTGTTCAAAATTCTCCTTTTTTAATTTGTAAAAAGATGTATGACCTTTCCTACTATTATAACGCAAATCAAATAGAAACCAATCTATAAAAACTCCGAACCTGTGCGCAAGTCAATTGCACAAAATTGCAGTCGTTTGGAGTCAGAAAAACCAATGCAAATCAGGTACAAGAGCTCTTACTCATAACTAAGTGCTCCCCTAGGGAGGAATGAACATTTGAGAACCGACTATAATCAGAAACATGGAGAAGTTATCTTTTTAAAGCCTCCACCACAGCCCTGCAAAGCAAAGATTGTTATCCCCTTGCAGATGAGGTTTGAGAGGGTTCAGTAATTTTCTGTGAGGTCAGAAGGGTAGTTAGGACTAGCAGAACCCGGATTTAAATCACCAGAGCTTGTTTATCCTCTTTACAGTCTCATGATCTTCACTCCCTACTTCCAGCCCCCAAATACTGCGATAATAAATGCAGGACAGGAGAACTAAAGAAGAATTCTACAAAATGCAGTGCCAAAATGCCCTTGAAATGGAATTGGAGCCTGGTTCTCAGTCTCAATGTGTCTGAGCCTCAGTATCCTGTGAAAATATCAATATGCTCCAAATTCATTACGGAAAATGTCTGGAAATCTCATCCCACTTATCAGTAGTTTTGCCAATGGTGTCCAGATAAGACAGCAGATACACGTTGAGGAAGAGGCCGTAAATGAGCCTTTTCTTTTTTTTTATATACGAATTTACATTTTTCTGTCCCCAGGTAAGCAATATAACCAGAGGCACACTATCTCACCCTGAAAGTGCTACACATAAGAAATACTATCTTCTCTTCAATCCTCCACATGGTCCCCAAAGAAAAGATCACGCAGCTCACTCCATTAACCCCGAGCATTGAATAAATAACCAATTATTTTAGAATATAACAGGAAACAGGGACATTGTTGGACTTGGTTTAGAGGGAGAACTTACTATTCTTGATTATGTATATTTTTCCTTTCAGTATGACTTATCTTTTGCTAATTTGCCCTGGCTTGTTTACCACCAAGCCCACCCTTCAAACTCTGTCCCTTCCCATGACTTGTGGCTGCACCAAAAAAATAAGTCACCTACTCGTTTCCAGTTAGGGTGCCATATGGGAGAAAACAGGCACTAATATTCCTTCTGTAATTTTGACTTAAGATCTTCAGTCATATTGGAGATGGAATTCCTTGCAGCAGCACACTGAATGGCTCTCTCGGTTTGATAGATGGCAAGAGATGATGAAAAGCCATCACCGGAGGCCCAGTAATAAAGGAATAATTTGGGTGCATTTTGGCTGCACCCAAATTATTTTTTTTTCTTAGCAGAATCAAATAATGAGATGAAGTGGATATGTATTAAATGTGCTGGCCTCTGCACTCTGAGGCTGGAGCTGAACCTATGGCTTGGACATATTTGCTATTTTGATAATGAAATGGAAGTGATGCAGCAAAGTCGAAGAAGAGATGTGTGAGCAGCCAGCCTGCAGTGATGACCATGAGACCACTGTCAAGGTGGTTGAAATATTCTGTTCATTAGACTCTGTGCTGACCCTGGAGGCCATCAGCTACGCTGTGGGACTGAGGCTGTATCTTTGAGTTTTTGTGATTCTGTGAAGAAGAGGATGCTAGTGTTAGACCCTCGTTATCTTCTGAGGCACTGAAGATGATATTCTTTTCTTTTTTTTGTTTTTTTCTTTTTAGATGGAGTCTCACTCTGTCACCCAGGCTGGAGTGCAATGGCGCAATCTCAGCTCACTGCAACCTCTGCCTCCCGGGTTCAAGTGATTCTCCTACCTCAGCCTCCTGAGTAGCTGGGATTACAGGTGCCTGCCACCACGCCTGGCTAATTTTTTGTGTTTTTAGTAGAGACGGGGTTTCACCATGTTGGCCAGGCTGGTCTCAAACTCCTGACCTCAGGTGATCCACCCATCTCAGCCTCCTAAAGTGCTGGGATTATAGGCGTGGGCCATTGCCCCCGGCCTGAAGATGATATTCTTCACATTCATCAATTGGTCTTCACCCCTTCCGGGGATTAGGACACTCACTGACAGTGGGATAGCTTTTCTTTCCCCTCAGTTTCCTCCTTAGACAGCTGTTCCTCCTGCTTCCTGAAGTATAATGAGTCAGTATTTAACTGCTGATTGCTAAACTGTGAATTCCATCAGGTCAGGAACCAATCTGTTCTGTTAAAGAGCGAACATGTATTGCTCTTTCCTCATTTTCCGTGCACCATGTTAAGCGCATTGTGTGTGTATTATGCCATTTAGTTTTCATAAAGACCTTTTACTAATATTATACCCATTTTGGAGCTGAGGAGACTGAACCCTGAAAAGTTCAACTAATATTTCCACACTTTGTAGGTTCCCCTGTTATGCACCCGTAACTTTATGTTTCCTTTGGAGCACTTATCTCAAGTGTAATGAATTAATTATTTGTATCTGGAATCAGACTATCTGAGGCCATTTCTTTAATGGTTTCAAGAGGGTTGAGGTGGGCTCCCACCCCTGGTCAGATTGAACTTTTACCTAACGCTAGGAGGAGATGACAACAGTCATGGTGACTCCCAGGGTTTCCATAATTCTCCCTCTACAAATATATTAGCACTAAGAAAACTCACCGTGGCCTTGGGTGAGGCTACGGCCAGCTAGATGAACCAGTGCTGCTTTAGAATCCCCCTAAAATCAGCAAAAACACACATTTAGCTGAAGACCAAACCCCTTACCAAGAAAAGGAAAGCTCATCGATACTCACATCCTCAAGCTCGAGCTCTGTCGGGGTGTTTCCCATTGTCTCTGTATCTTTTCCTGCAGAATAAGAGAAGGACTCTCAAACCAGCATGAGCCGTCAGTCAGGATAGCCTCCTCTTAGTAACCGCTTGTCTTAGCAACACCAAGAAAGTGGAAACTAGCTGGAACAAGGGAGAGCTCTGCAGAGAGACAGATCTGAACTGGAAGCCTTTCGCTTCTGCTTCTGCTCCTCAATGACTCCTTCACCCTCTAGCCTCAATTTTCCCATCTGTATAAAGGGCACAGTAATAGTTCATTATTAGTCATCAACTTCAAGAACTTCATGGAGTTCTTGTGGGAATTATGTAAGGTCATGTAAATAAAGGCACTTAGCCCAGATTCAGGAACATACTAGTTTTTGTTTTGGTAAGTGCCATTTATCATTATCAATAACAATAGCTCCTAGCACCCCTGCCCCAGCAGTTTCCCTGCCCCGGCAGTCCCTGCCCTAACAGTGCATTCTAGTCAATTGCAGACACTGGTTTTCCCCTTTAGACCTAGAGATGTTTCCTATGAGACTATTGAAAGCTTCTCCAGGATTGAATTTCTTCCCTTATTCTCTCCCATTTCCCACCCATGGAGAAGTTAGACAAGGTTCAGTTACTTGTAATTATCCATCAACCCATCACTCACTATGCACCAAGTGTTGGGTCGTGCACTGAGAATCCATAAATCAATGAGACCCAGCCTCTGCCCTCTGAGATCTCCCCACTTAGAGGGAGGCTAGTCATGTAAAAGAATAAGCCAATATTATAATGGGATCAGCACAATGATGAAGGATTACATAAGGAATCAGGTGGACTTTTGTTGAAATCTTGTCTTTTTTTTTTTTTTTTTTTTTTTTTTTGAGACAGGAGTCTCACTCTGTTGCCCAGGCTAGGGTGCACTGGCACGATCTCAGCGCACTGGAACCTCCATCTCACAGGTTCAAGTGATTCTCCTGCCTCAGCCTCCCAAGTAGCTGACATTACAGGCAAGCGCCACCACACCTGGCTAATTTTTTGTATTTTCAGTAGAGAATCGATTTCACCATGTTGGCCAGGCTGGTCTCAAACCCCTGACCTCAAGTAATCTACCTTCCTCGGCCTCCTAAAGTGCTGGGATTACAGGCGTGAGCCACCGTGCCCAGCCTGAAATCTTGTCTTTACCACTTACAACTGTGTGGTCTTGGGCAGCTTATTAACTGCTTTGAGCTTTAGGTTCCAGTCTGTAAAATGCGAATAACAATAAAAGCTACCACATAGGGTTGTCATCAGAATTAAATGCAGTAATTTAATTTACTGTGTACTCAGTGCCAGCATACAAGCAGCACTCAATAAACACAAATACTAGCAGCAATAAGAAGACATGTCAGTTCTGCTTTTGTAGGGGAAGGTTGGTCATCAGGGAAAGTTTTGGAGAAAACATTTGAGCTGAGCTTTAAAGGAAAATCAATACTTTCCCAAAAGAAAGAGAGTGCCAACTGCAGAAACAGCAGATACAAAAGCATGAGGGTGTGAGCATGCACCTTCCTGTGTTTCCTGCTGCTTTTCCAGCATGGCCATAAGGGAGACACAGGCGTCAATACTGAACAAGCACAGGGGCTGAGTGTTCCTTTCTCCTTTGCTCACATTGTCTGAGCTCCCACCCACTGCTGCCACTTCTTATTGTTAGCTGATGTTTTTTATTTTTATTTCTATTTTTATTTTTTGAGATGGAGTTTTGCTCTTGTTGCCCAGGCTGGCATGCAATGGCGCGATCTTGCTCGCTACAGCTTCTGTCTCCCAGGTTCAAGCAATTCTCCTGCCTCAGCCTCCCGAGTAGCTGGGATTACAGACATGTGCCACCATGCCTGGCTAATTTTGTACTTTTAGTAGAGACGGGGTTTCTCCATATTGGTCGGGCTGGTCTCGAACTCCCAACCTCAGATGATCCACTCGCCTCAGCCTCCCAAAGTGCTGGGATTATAGGTGTGAGCCACCGTGCCTGGCCTGGCTGATGTTTTATTCTTAATTGTACCCTCTCTGGGACAGACTGCTGTCACCACCAGTGTGGAGAGCCACTCCCTTCCAGTATCCATGAAGTCTAGGGTCATTTAGGGGCTTGGGGAAGGGGAGAAAAGAAGGCATGTGGGGGCTGAGCCACAGATAACATACAGGTAAGTCTAGGCAAGGACTTCTCCCTCTGCAGCAGTCCAGGGAGGATTCAGAGAGGGGAAGACCTGCTTAGGTTTATGCCAGGCTACCCAAGGATAAGGAAAGGAGATGCAAAGAGGCAGTGAGAATGTCCTCCTTGCCCAGCTGTCAGATCATCATGTTGATTAATTACTTGCCTCTTTTCTCAAAGCGAGCAGACTAGACTTTGCCTTGCTCTTGTTGCTGTCACGACAGCCCCAGAAGACACACTAGGGCAGAGCAATTTGATTCTGTGGTTCAGGCGTCTTTCCTGAATTAGGTCACCCAAACCCCCACCCCGACAGAGTTGCCCTGGCAGCTGGAGAGAGGTGGCCAGGCTCACTTAGAACATTGTTGATGCTGTCCCCAACTGTCTCATTCACCTGAACTCCTCATTACCCAGGTCTGAATGGCACCAAGATCAGTCTGTTGTCTTTATACTATACCATCCTGTAGCCAAACGGACAATCAAGTCCTCTGGATCCTGTTCCAGACACACACTGAGGCTGAAGCAGCTCTATTCCAAAATACACAGAACTGGCCAACCTGGAAAATCCCCACGGTTTTGGGAGAGCTCACCTCCAGGCTACTCTGACATCCCTTGACCCCACCCACCATTCCCACACCCAAAAAATGAACTCTGTTATCTTTGGACCAATATCTGAAACATCGCCATCGTAATTTCATGCTTTTGACTTAAGACTGCATTCTCTGCTGAAATATTATCCCTTCCAAGTAGATTTGCCTCTAAGCCCTATCACTCATAGCACTTGCTATATGAAAATTATGAAAATATCAGGGAGTATGAATAATTTGAAAGCATGAGCTGTACCTCATTTACAGTTATATCTCCAGTGCCTGGAACCTAAGATCAAGAAGGGGCTTCATATGCAAACATGGCTCATTGTGATGTCATGGAAAAATATTTGGAATTAGACAGGCTTCACTCTGTATGTCATTAGGCAAGATACTCAACCATTCTTAGCCTCAGTTTCTTCATATTATAATAAGAATAATATCCTATTAAGCTTTCACATAGATTAAATAACTGACAAAATGAAGATTACAGTCTAGTACATTATGATTGTTTAGCAAATCATAGATTTTATAGTGATCAAATGTGCATATAGAAAAACCACTTGGCCGGATGCAGTGGCTCATACCTGTAATCTCAGCACTTTGGGAGGCCAAGGCGGGAGGATCACTGAGGCCAGGAGTTCACAACCAGAGATGGGTGAAACCCTGTCTCTACTAAATACGAGAAAAGAAAAAGAGCCAGGCATTGTGGTGCATGCCTATAATCTGAGCTACTTGGGAGGCTGAGACAGGACAATCGCTTGTACCTGGGAGGCGGAGGTTGCAGTGAGCTGAGATGGCACCACTGCAGTCCAGCCATCTCAGAAAAAAAAAAGAAAAGAAAAATAAAAACTCTCATGAGGAGGAATCCATTCTCCAACCAGGCTGTAAGTTCTTCATGCTTGGCTGTGGGGACTACATTTTTGAGAAGTCCTAAAGTAAGGACAGAAGTTTTCCAGGTGACAGGTGGTTTCAAAAGCATGAAGGAGGGCTCTGCATCGTTTTGCTACCTTCCTTATGTGCACTGACACTTCCCAGGACTTTTGCTACCACCTAAATAATGTTCAGAGTTTCAAGGAATGGGTTCTCAACTAACCAACTTAGCTTGTTCTGGAGAGGAGAGGGTAGTGGCTGAAGATGGGTGGACAAGAAACATAGAGCTCTCAATGGTTCATTAAATCAGTTGTATTGTGAAATGTACACAGTAGCTTTTTCACTGCAAATTTATTTTTAAAGTTATGTTTTGTCAACGTTTAAAAAAAAATGATTGTGATACTCAAAAATTTGGATAGAGTTAAGTGTATGAGTCAATAGAAACAATGTGTTTGGACCATGGATAGCTCCCAATAATACTTTTTTTTTTTTTTTTTTTTTTTTTTTTGGAGACAGTGTCTTGCTTTGTTGCCCAGGCTGGAGTGCAATGGTGTGATCTCAGGTCACTGCAACCTCCACCTGGGTTCAAGCAGTTCTCCTGCCTCAGCCTCCTGAGTAGCTGAGACTACAGGCACACGCCACCATACCTGGCGAATTTTTGTATTTTTAGTAGAGATGGGGTTTCACCATGTCAGCCAGGCTGGTCTTGAACTCCTGACCTCAAATGATTCACCCGCCTCAGCCTCCCAAAGTGCTGGGATTATAGGCATGAGCCACAGCACCCGGCCAGCTCCCAGTAATTCTGTTCTCTCCTTGAGCCTCTGTCATGAGGTAGTCTCCACTAACTCTGTATTTCCCCATGCCCAGATTGGGGACCGTGTCATGGCATTTGTCAATTACAATGCCTGGGCAGAGGTGGTCTGCACACCAGTGGAGTTTGTCTACAAGATCCCGGATGACATGAGCTTCTCCGAGGCTGCTGCATTCCCCATGAACTTCGTCACAGCCTACATGATGCTGTTTGAAGTTGCTAACCTCCGGGAAGGGATGTCTGTGCTCGTGCACTCAGCTGGTGGTGGCGTGGTAAGTCAGCTGTTTGTAACTTCTCTTCTTTAAGGTCATGATGGTGGAAGTGGAGTGACACCCCCCTGAGGTCTTACGTGAGCTATGTCCTTTAGTAGGAATCATCACTGTGGTTCTGGTGGAGTTCACATGGACAACAGAGCCCATATAGATGATTGCATTGGGGATAGGATAAGCCTGAGAGATGGTTTCTCTGCAGTTTTGGAAGGTCGCCAAAATGACCTGTGAGGAAACAGTGGCTCTCAGAGATGGTTCCTGTTGAGAAGCATTCTCAACAGTCTTGGTATCATGATGAAAGGTTGTGTCAATCATTGTAAGATGTCTTACAAGTCATCTACAACTGCTATTATTTGAAATGACAAAATGGTCATTTTGTCTGTGATTTAGTTTTTTCAATAAATTGCAGTGGACTGGAGATGGTTCCCATATTAATGACATTCTTACTAATTTGTATTCTACCATATTTTCTTGAGTGGGAGAAAGGTGGGCAGAGTTTGTACTACCACACTAGAAATCAGACATAAACCTGAGTACATTCATGAAAGTGGGTGCACATGTCAATGTCATCAGTCAGGTGTGTCTCTGCCAAGGGGGAGAATGGCGGAAATCAAAATTTCTGCTGTGGATTTCAGGGATGGCAGAAGTTTCTCCCGTGGTTTGTCTGTATCTCAGTGCCAGTCATTCACTGTATACTGCATGCCCGCTTCCTGGCAAGCACTATGTCTGTCATTGGTCTACTGGGGTCTGGGTGGAACGTTAGTGTTTCCGAGAGTGGAAAGTACTACCCACTAGTTCAAAACATATTTATTAAACACATAGCATGTTCTAGACTCTGTGGATATAGAGATTAATATTCTATCTTAGAGGCTTTGATTGGTTCTCAGCGTCACTGATTGTGTGGTTTGATGGACTCAGAAATAAACTCTTATGATTTGGTGTATCTCAGAGATATTTCACTGGAGGTTTTGCTAGCATACCATTGATTTGAAAAAAGAAAAACTTGGCATTCTATAACTATCAAAACGCTATATAGTGTGGAGCACATTTCTATTGTTTCTATCTAAGAAAACAAGCTCACCTCCAGAACCATGAAGGCAAAGATAGGAAACTTTAGGAATGCCTTAAGAAAAATATCTTCAATCACTTTAGCAAATTTGCTGATGTCTTTTGACCATGAATAAAGACATAATAAAAACTAAGCAGCCCGTAGAAAAGAAATGGCTTTCAGTTCCAGTGGATCTGCTAACAGCAAGCGAGCCATTTAGAATGCTGGCATTTATGATCTTAGTGTGCTCAGCATACAAAGCATTAGAGACTTGTTTTCATACGATCAGCATAAGCTTCAGTCTTTACAATGATGCTGGACTCAGTTCTGTTGAGAATTCATGTTTATACATCGTTACCTATGATATTTCATTTCATGTTTTTATTTTTGTTTTGTTCTTGGAGCAAAGAAGAATGTATCAGGGGCGTGCGTCTTACAAAAGAGAAAATAATCTTGGAAAATAAAGTTTTTATCATGCTTTATTCTGGGCTTACAGATGCTACCAACAATACTAACTAAAGTATTAAACAGGTGAAGGAACTGGGGAAAGTGGATAATGAGGACTGGAAAATAAGTCAATGCACATAGCACAGTCTCTGTAGTCCTAAAACTTTGCTGAAGATGAACAATAGTTTCGTCTCTTAGCTTTCTAATAGTGAGTGAAAATAGGGGGAAATGGTCATCCACGTGAACTAGTGTTCATTTGATTGAAATAAAGCAGTTACTAGGGGTAACCATAGCTAACACTGGTTTTGGAGACCAGAGGACTCTTTCTTTCTCTGTGGTTTCTCATAAGAAATGTATGCTGAAATGCAATAAACATCCTCAACAAAGCTGTTATAGTAAATGCAACTATTTCCATGAAGTTTTTTCTTAGGGTGCGCTCCTAATGTAATCTAAGAGCAACAAAGTAAAGCAAAATGTAGTGAGAGCATATATTCTGGGGCCAAAAGGATGTGGTCTGGTTTAATCTTCAGACAGAGTTGAAAAGCTCAGTTGGACCCATCTCTAGGTGGGCTGGTCTCTCTGAACAGCGTTTCTCGCAACCAAGATTTGATAGGCGGTGTGTGGCAGCTCAAGGTTACCGTTAGAGAAGAGACTTTTGGCCAAGCGCAGATCCACATATGTGAGCACTCCACTGAGCTGGGATGGGTTGGGCACTGTCCTACAAAATCTAAGGAGTCCTGAAGACAGCCCACACCGTCACACTCCCCCACAGGGAGAGAGAAGACAGCCCACACCGTCACACTCCCCCACAGGGAGAGACCAGTGAGCCCCTGGCACCTGCATGTTACCTTACCTAACAAAAGGAACTTTACAGGTATGACTAAAGTAAGGACGTTGGGATAGGGAAGTTATCCTGCATTATTCAGGATAACCCAGCGTCATCACAAGAGTCCTTAAAGGTAGGAGTGGGGGCCGGGCGCTGTGACTCACGCCTCTAATCCCAGCACCTTGGGAGGCCGAGGTGGGCGGATCACCTGAGGTCGGGAGTTCGAGACCAGCCTGACCAACATAAAGAAACCCTATCTCCACTAAAAATACAAAATTAGCTGGGCGTGGTGGCGCATGCCTGTAATCCCAGCTACTCAGGAGGCTGAGGCAGGAGAATCACTTGAACCCAGGAGGCAGAAGTTGCAGCGAGCCGAGATCACGCCATTGCACTCCAGCCTGGATAACAAGAGCAAAACTCCATCTCAAAAAATAAAAAAACAAAAAATAAAAAAGGTGGGAGTGGGATTCTGAAGAATCAGAGAGAGATTGAGAGAAGCTCTACTGCTGGGTCTGATGGAGGAGGAGGCTGTGAACCAAGGACGCAGGTGGCCTCTAGATGCTGGAAGAGGCAGGAAATGGGCTCTCCTCTGGAGCTTTCAGAAGGAACACAACCCTGCTAAGACCTTCATTTTAGCCCAGTGAAACCCATTTTGCCCTTCAGACCGCTAGCACTTTAATATCCTAAATCTGTGTTTTGAGCCACTAAGTGTGTGTTAATTTGTTACCACGTACGGGAAACTGATACTACCAGTTTCCCTGGGGGCTGCCTCTCTCCCTCCCTTTTCATTATGGCCAGCCCGCAGAGGCCTGAAGAAAATAAAAGCAGCAAATTGCAGAACTAGGATTCCTACCCCAATTTGGCTGATTCCAAAACCTCTTTCCATTCAACAGCCCAAAATGTTGGGAGAGCCAGCCCAGATTCTTCAGTCCGTCATTTAACAAATATTTGTTCATCCTCTTCCCAGGGCTCAGCATAGATGTTTTCAAGATCCAAAAGACTGGCCCAGGTACACATTTCCTAACTTGATGTCAGTAAGATGACAAAGAAGATTAAACTAGTAAGAGCTGGGGCAAAAATTTCCTAAATAGGGTTATGTAAAGTGTGTAGCCCTAATGGCACCAAGACTTCTGAGTTTCATCAAAGGCTGGGATGGGGAATTTGCGGACAGCATGTGAGGAATATCCAACTAAGCTATGGTTTTAAAGAAACTTGAATACAGCATGGAAACATAATTCAGTCCAGAGCAGGCTACACTCTCACTGGAATTGCCCACTGCCTCCATGCTCTGTCATATCTTTGAGGACATTGTTTTCATCTGACAATAGCATGACCAGATGGCCCCAAATGGCAAAGCTCTTACTAAGATCTTTAGGAAGTGGTTGAAAATTGGCTCACAATCCTTTAAAGGAAAAATAACAGAATAAGTAACAGAATGAGACTCATGTTGGGACCTCAGGAGTTTTGTTGCCAGTCCCGTTTAATGAGCCTTGTTGATGAGGCTGCTGTGACTCTGAGCCTCTTGATGCGGGTGTACTCAGTTTCTGGAGAGTGGCGTTACTGTTCATGTGAGGTTATTTGCATTTGTGTCTGATATCTGATGCTTTGTAGTTTTCAGAGTCCTCTTACCTTTATCATCACATCATCTGAGCAGAGATTACTATAGGCAGTGAGCAAGCATCGTTCCCATTTTACAGAAGTGGAAGCTGATGGTTAGAGAAGATGAAGTGAACCTAGGTGCCAGCATGTGCCCCGGCTTCCCGACCCCATTCGATGCTGTCACTGCTCCACCACCCCCAGCCAGACCCTCGAGGGAGATGAGATGCCCCTCTATTCTGTGCGTCTTCAGAAACTGTCTCAGGGAAGATAAGGCAAGATTAGCACTCTCCCCTCCAGCCACTCTGACCTCACTCTACTCAGAACACTCTTTATCTTATGGTGCGCTCCTAACGTAATCTGATAGCATCAAAGTAAGCGAAATTTGAAGCTCTGAACTTCGTGCCTTTTCACATGCTGTTTTCTTCTTTCCAAAATGGTATTCTCTCCCAATTCAGATGTCAGATCCTCTGGAAAGCCATGCTGTCCTCTCTTGTCTGGGTAGCCTTAGCCCTTTAATAAAAGCTATAGGAGAATCCTTACAGCCTTTTATTTGTTTATGGTTTGATATGGTTTGGCTGTGTCCCCACCCAAATCTCATTTTGACCTATGGCTCCCATAATTCCCACGTGTTGTGGGAGAGACCCAGTGGGAGGTAATTGAATCATGGAGGCGAGTCTTTCCTATGTTCTTGTGATACTGAATAAGTCTCACAAGATCTGATGGTTTTATAAAGGGGAGTTCCCCTGAACAAGCTCTCTTCCCTGCCACCATGTAAGACATGACTTGCTCCTCCTTTGCCTTCCACCATGATTATGAGGCCTCCTCAGCCATGTGGAACTGTGAGTCCATTAAACCTCTAATTCTTTGTTGCTGTTGTTGTTGAGACAGAGTGTCAATCTGTCACTCAGGCTGGAGCGCTGTGGTGCAATCTCAGCTCACTGCAGCCTTCGCCTCCCGGGTTCAAGGGATTCTCATGCCTCAGCCTCCCGAGTAGCTGGGATTACAGGTGCCTGCCACCATGCCCAGCTAATTTTTATATTTTTAGTAGAGATGGGATTTCACCATGTTGGCGAGGCTGTTCTCTAACTCCTGACCTCAGGTGATCCACGTGCCTCAGCCTCCCAAAGTGCTGGGATTACAGGTGTAAGCCACTGCACCTAGCCAAACCTCTTACTCTTTATAAGTTACCCAGTCTT
Source organism: Macaca mulatta (assembly GCF_049350105.2). Taxonomy (NCBI): domain Eukaryota; kingdom Metazoa; phylum Chordata; class Mammalia; order Primates; family Cercopithecidae; genus Macaca; species Macaca mulatta. The sequence goes on from NC_133425.1 coordinate 73,244,483, forward strand.
AGGTATTTCTTTATTAACACTGTGAGAACAGAATAATACATGGTTCATCCTCCCAGCAACATTTCATGGGCAGAGTTATCTACTGAAGGCTGTGTTGTTTGGTAAGAAGAAGCCGGGTAAACTGAATACAGTCTTCAGCTCTGTCATTTAATGGGGGGGCGGGCAGGGGGTGGGTGCAGGGGTGCGGGGGGGACGCTAGGCAAAGAACTTAGTTTCTATAAAATGGAAATGGTAACATTTACCTCACGTAAGGATTAAGTGAGAAACAAAGGGCTTAGCAGAATACCTGACATATAATCTATAAATGGTAAGGAGAGAAGATGAGGCAGAGGAGAGACACAGCAGAGGGGAGGGAGAGGTTTCTTTATATTCATCATACTGGGCACATATCAGTGGCTGAATAAATGTTTATTGAATTACTCCTGCCCAAATATTTGATGCAAAAAAGGTACTGCTTCCATGTATGTGTCACACTCCCTGAGATGATGAGAGTGACATTTTACCTTTCTGATATTCTTTCCCCAAACCCATAACCCCAATTGAATCACGATAAAACATAGTACAAGCCCAAATTGAGGGGAATCTATAAAATACCTGACCAGTACTCCCCAACCCTGTCATGGTAATGAAAACCATAGGAAGACTGAGAAACCATCACACACGGGAAGAGACAAAGGAGCTATGACAAATACATGCAAAATGTGGTTTCCTGGACTGAAAAGGGCCATTAATGGAAAAACGGATGGAATCAGAATAAAGTCTGGAGTTTAGTTAACCATTTGGTACCAGTGTTGTTTCTTTAGTTTGGATGTGTACCGTAGCACTGTGAGGCTGGCATTAAGGAAGTATGGGCAAAGGGTATCTTGGAAATCTCTGTACTGTCTTTTCAACTTCTCTGCAAAACTAAAGTTATTCCAAGATAAAGAGTTGGAGAGAAACACGGAGAGACAGAGTATCTTAGCCAAGGGATTCCATGAAGGCAAATGAGTTTCCAGATTCTTTCACCTCTAAGCATATTATCCACCTCTGCCGTGATGTCGTCTTCGCTTTCCCTACCATAAGGACAGTTTAGAGACAACCTAAAGACAGCTGTATCCTTCTCTAGTCTGCCCCAATTGCAAGTCACAGGAAGGGCTGGAAGAAGCATCCCTGGATCTCCACCGGGCTCAGATGAAGTTTTCTCGACAGGCATCCAGCTAAGACATTTGGGGAAAACACTAAGCAGGCCGAGAGAAGCTTCTCTGATCACCACAGCCTGGGCTGGACCATAGACCTTGAAAGGGAAAGCAGAGCTTAACTTTCAGATGGAGTTAAATTTGGTAGGAACTCAGTGATTAAATTCTATTCATTATGCATGAGGCATTTCCCAGTGTCATTCAAATTGGGAAACGGAACTGGTTCTTACTCTTTTTGTGTCTGGTCCCTGCCACATAGTAAATGCAGTAAATACTTGTGAATCAAAAAGCTGTCACAAGCCATTTTTTTCCTATACTCTAGAAGAGTTATTTGCTCAACTAAGGACAGCCCTGTCAACTGAGTTATTCCCAGGGGGAGGAAATATCATTCCCAGTGATCTTGTAAATTTAAATCCATTAAGCAGTCTTTGGGGTTCTCTCTCATGCTATCCAACAGTCTGAATATTCTTCCCAGATTTTTTGGCTGCCTCTGGTATGTAATATTCATTAAATGAGGTCCCCTTTTCATGGGCCCTGTGGCTGTCCCAGCATCACTCCATCCATCATCCCATGGGCCAGCTATGCTGAGTCCATTTCCTTCAAAGCCCCAACTAGCAGGCAATGCGTGGGATCTCAGAGCTGGAAGGGAATTAAGACATACACGCACTTTTGTCAGTCAAGTACTATGTACTAGGCTCTTCAAATACACTGTTCATGGCTGGGCGTGGTGGCTGACACCTGTAATCCCAGCACTTTAGGAGGCCAAGGCAGGTGGATCATCTGAGGTCAGGAGTTTGAAACCAGCCTGGCCAACATGGCGAAACCCCAACTCTACTAAAAATACAATAATTAGCCGGGTGTGGTGGTGTATACCTGTAATCCCAGCAGGAGAATCACTTGAATCCCGGAGGTGGAGATCGCAGTGAGCCGAGATAGTGCCATTGCACTCCAGCCTGGGCAACAAGAGCAAAACTCTGTCTTAAGAAAAACCGAATGCTGTTCATTTAACCCTCCTAAAACGCTCCCTGTTGAATAGTATGTGACAGAGAAAAGAACAGAGTATGAGCTCTAAAGTCAGACTCCTTGGGTTTAGTCCCAATTCCATCTTCCTAACCACACTCAGACTCAGTTTCTTCATCTGTACAGTGCGGATGATATTAGTGCCAGCCTTAGGTATTACTTATGAACTTGGGGCAGTGCTTGGCACATGACTAAACACCCGCTGATTTCTGAGATTAAGAGTTTGAGTGTGATTTTCTAGGCTGTAATGTTAATTAGTCAGAGGATCCAATTTGAACTCAAATATGGAGAGCTAGAGACTCCCGATTCAGTGCTCTTGACACTACACCACACGGTGGCCTCAGAAACATCTGCACCTCCCTCATTTCTTCGGCCTGTCCCACCGTGAGCCCCAGGATAAGGGAGATTTCACTATGGCCAGATACCTGGTCCCCAGGGTCCTGCAATCATGGCAAACGGAACGCCTGAAACTTTGAAGAGAACTAAATGGCTCTATCAGGTCTTTCATGAATAATCAAAGCAATGAGGATTAACTGCATCTGCACATCAGCAGGAAGGGCTGTGGCTGGGGACTCACTGCAGTGATTAAGACCCTCTTTCCCTAACTGCTGACCCTGGGAAACAGGCCCTTGCCTTCCGAAATGTCAAAGACATTTCTGAGATATGTTGTGGAACAAGGGCCCCACCTCCCTGCTCCCAGAAATCTCTGATGTCCACAGCACGTGACTGCATTCCTCCTATCAGCAAAATGCCTTAGGTTAAAAAATATATAGATCTAAAAACACCTCTCCAAGCCGTGTCTATTGCTGAAAAAGCATCACTCATTCTTTATTTTAATTGTTTTTATCTCCTCGACAGTCAATCATGATTGGCTCAAATGAACTAACTTTATTATAAATATTGTACAGGTGAATTTGGCCTCTGTGACAGGATTTATTCATGCAATATTCATTGAATAAATATATAAGCTCAGGAAGACAGAAGAGCTAAAGTAGATTGAGCTCAATAATTTCCATACATTGCCTATAAGAGACTATTGCGTCTCATTTTAACAGAGGAAACAGACACAGAGAGGTTAAGTAACTTATTCCAGGTCACACAGCTATAGAGAGGAAGAGCTGGCATGTGAACTCTCTTTGAATACAGAGCCCATGTTTTTAAGTGCTAGGCTGTGCTGACAGGTAGGCAGTGCTGAAAGAAGCTGTGCCTCTGCCTAGGGTGAGATGAAATGGATTTCACTCCACGGGTCTTGTTGGTGGACTTTCCCCTCCATGAGTTGAGAACAGCCTGAGGTTTCCCAGGAGCTGAGGAAGCGGGGAGGATCTTTAGTTGACACAGCTGATCTCTCAAGAGGTCAGGCAGATTTGGTGCTTGGAACTACCTTGATGTTAACTATCTGGCTGAAATTAAACCCCAGGCTCCCATGTTCATAAATTAAACCTCAGGCTGCTGTGTCCATGCAATTAAACCTCAGGCTGCTGTGTCCATAAATTAAACCTCAGGCTCCTGTGTCCATGCAATTAAACCTCAGGCTGCTGTGTCCATAAATTAAACCTCAAGCTATTGTGTTCATGAAGACAGGGATGGTGTGAACACTTCGTCTCCTGTATCCCAACCACTGAGCTCAGTACCTAGCACATTGCTGCTGCTTCAGAAATGTTTGTAGAAGAAATGAAAGAATCAAGGGAAAGAAGACAGAAAAGGGCCATAACCAGCAGTATGTACGTTATAAAAATGGTATGAAACTTTAGGTTCCAGATTCTGGAATCAGAGCTGGTTTTCATGCCAACTTCTCTGGTTTCCAGGTGAGAGACCTTGAGTAAGTACTTTAACTTCCTTGGACTTTATTTTTTCATCTGTAAAGAACAGGTCTTATATCTATTGTATCCTTATTAAATGGCATTTTAAAAAAGGGATCTTGTAATAGACTTAGAGGTTCCCTGGCACATATTCAAATGTTATCTGGAATTATTCCTATTATATCATTATTATCATTGTCTCATTAGATGATGTTACACAACGACACTTTGGCATTTACAGCCAGAAGCAAACAGGTTAGGCTGACAGTTGAAACCTAGAGGTAGAGGCAAAGAAAGCCAGTCTCAGCTCCCTTGGTCTATCTTCCCTGACAGCCGCTGCTCCATGCTCTCATGAACTGGTGAGACTGTCTCAAGCCCCTTTCCAAGCATCGCTTTCCTTGACCACATATGAAATAATTGGACTTTAGGGAAAATTTAGCTCTACAGTTCTGGCCGCTTGGATACATGCTGAGAACTCCAAACACAGGGACTTCTCTTGGCTGGGTTTATATGACTCTGGGGACCCGTCCACTTTCCCAGCGACATACCCAAAAGGCCACAGTTGCTTTTATTATTGCCTTTATTAAGAAGAAAAATCACTTCAGTTGGGCAAGGGAGGTGTGTAGCAAGAAGCAGCCTCATTGCCTTTGAGGCGCGTGGTCTCTGTACTTAGCGACCCCCACCAGGCTGTCGGCCCTGGCGCCTCCATCACCCAGGCTGACCACTGGTCACTCTGATTGTGTTCATTTTGCAGCTCACGTCCTGGCAAATTTGTCGGTTTCCCTTTTCTTTGCACTCAGCCCCCTACTCTCAACATGCCTGGGCATCCAACTCCACGACAGGATAGAGAGATGAAATCTGAGCACTCCCTGCCCCTCAGACAAGCTTTGTCCCTCTCCCCATCCCACCCCAACAAACTGATCTATACTTCCTGTCTCCTTCCCTTTCCCTCCTCCTTTGCCTCCCTGCCTCTCTCTGTTCCTTTGTCTTGTTGTCCATTTTCATCTCTCTCTCCCTTTTTTCTTTCTCTGTGTTTCTGTCTCCCTTCCTCTCTTTTCCGTTTCCTTCTCTCCTTCCTTTCTTCTTTTTCTCTTATTTCTTTCCTTCTTCTTTTCCTTCTCTCTTTCTCTCCTTCCTCTCTTCCTCCTTCTCTTTGTCACCTTTATTCTCTTTCTCTCCAGTCCCCACCCCCATCTCTTTCTTTCAGCATCTGTCAAGTACAAGCCCTGGGGGTAACTGTGTTGGTCTCTGGGTATTCCATAGTGAGCAAACTCAGGTCTCATCCCATATTCCTGAAGCCTGCAGTTCTGTGGATATGATACAGACTTATAAAGAGGCACATTAGTCATCGATGGCAGTGGTGATTGGTACTACAGGGAGGAGTAAAAGCTGCCGCAGAACATGAGGATGTAAGCACCTGGTCTAGAGGACCCAAGATGACTGTGCTCAGGGACTAAACTGAGGACTGATGTCTGAAGGAGGAGGAGGAAATGGGAGGTGAAGGGAATGAAGGGGGAAAGGGTAGAGTGTTTTAAGAATGGGCGATAACACGGCCGGGCGTGGTGGCTCATGCCTGTAATCCCAGCACTTTGGGAGGCCGAGACAGGCAGATCATGAGGTCAGGAGATCAAGACCTTCCTGGCCAACACGGTGAAACCCCATCTCTACTAAAAATACAAAAAAAAATTAGCCAGGCGTGTGGTGGGTGCCTGTAGTTCCAGCTACTCGGGAGGCTGAGGCAGGAGAATGGCATGAACCCAGGAGGCAGAGCTTTCAGTGAGCTGAGATTGCGCCACTGCACTCCAGCCTGGGCAACAGAGAGTTACTCCATCTCAATAAAAGAGTGGGCAACAACATGAGACCTGGGCATTTGACAAACTGACCAGAGTATGACAAGTGAGAAGGAGAATAGAGAAAAACGACAGTAAGTGATTGGGTGGTACACAACCTTGGGGTGGGGTCAGCAATCTGTGTTGTCATGAGCCCTCCAGGAGACTCTAATGTGTGCTCAAGTTTGAGAACCACTGATGCAGAGCACTTGGAACAGAACCAGATGTTCAGCAATTCAATAAGAATTCAATATCACCGTCATTGCATGCAGGGGCTTTAGAACATGCAAAGCACATTAAATATGGAGTTAAAGAATGTGTTGTTACTCATGTCAATCCCCAAATGAGTGTATGTTCACTTATGTCTACGATGGCATAGAGGTAAGAGTCTTTGGGTTGAGACTGACCTATGTTTGCATCTTAGCTTCTGCACCTTGCTGGGTGATCTTAATCAGCTGTTTCATCTCTCTAAGACTCAGTTTCCTCATGTGTAAAACTGGCAAATCATCTCCCCTCCTAAGGTTGCTGTGAAGTTTAACAAGATAATCTATGCAATCATTAGCTCTCCAAGAGAGCTTGCAGTGAATGGTGCCTGTGATTATGCCAATATCATGCCCTACATCAGAGATAATAGGTAACAGAATCATTATCTTGTACACGTTTTAGTGTTTGCTCATACAGGCAGATGGGCAGTCCAGCATATTAGGTGGGGAGGCAGGTAGTCAGGGAAGTCCTCGTAAAAGGGCCCATGTGAATGATTATTTCAAAATCTTTCAAAACTAAACCTATGACCTCTTCCCCTTTTAAACATCTCTGCATGCTGGCCCAGCTGGTGGAAGGGCTGACCTCTCTCTGTAGCATAAAGCCAGTAGTTAGAGTATCAGGAGCATTCCATGGTGTAAAATAACAAGAAAAACAACCCATAAAGAGTATCTAGATGCTCTTCATCTTCCTCAGTTTCTTTTTTATTCTGTGTCCATAAAATCTGTCTGGCATTCAGATCTGTGCTCCTCATCCTGGGAACATTCATTTGGTTTTGCATCTCAGAAGAAAATACTACAGACCAGTTGTATTTGTAAAATACACCACAACTTAGTGATGAATATGTTTACTCCCGTGGTAGGAGAATGCAGTGGTCAGGGCTCTGGACTTGGCACATATGGGTTTGACTCTTGGCCCTGCTATTTGATGATTGTGGGACCTGGGCCACATTCCTTCACCTCTCGAAGTCTCAGCTTCCTCATTTGTAAACACTCATTTAATGCATAGGATCTAGAATGTAACGCATACTTAGCTATTTTTAACTGTAATATTGGAAATCATCTTATTACACAATCCAGCATGGATTTCAGAAGGCAGATATTCCAATTACGTAAGCATGGTTGTTGCACACTTTTTTCAGTCCTCTTCATCTTAAGGGTTACAGTAACTTTAGCTTCAAACCTTAAGCAAGCTACGTGGATTTAAAAGTTAACTATTAAATCAAATGGCCTTGTATGCACCAATAACATGTCATTTTTTTGTTTGTTTGAGGCAGAGTCTTGCTGTGTTGCCCGGGCTGGAGTGTAGTAGTGGAATCATGGCTCACAGCAGTCTCAGCCTTCTGGGCTCAAACAATCCTCCCACCTCAGCCTCCCAAGTAACTGAGACTGCAGGCTCATGCCACCATCCCTGGTAATTTTTTAAAACTTTTTGGTGAGATGGGAACTCACTATTTGGTCCAGGCTGGTCTTGAACTCCTGAGCTCATGCAATCCTCCTGCCTTGGCCTCCCAAAGTGCCAGGAATTAAAGGCATGAGCCACCACACCTGGCCAATAATACGTTTTTTTTATGAGCATTTAGAAATGTTCTCATCGGGCAGGAACTCTCTCATCGGGCAGGAATGCCCAGGTGTATTTCTTCCTTGTTGACCCATTACACATGACAGATCGTCACCCTCCTACTGGTAGTCATGGGACACTGGAAGCATAAATTACTACCTCCTCTTCTCTTTCACAAATGTCAGCCTTTGTCCACGCTACAGGAATGTCCTCTATGTCAAAGATCTGACAATTCTGTCAAGATATCGCCCTGTCTCCTGGAAACTGCTTTTCAGAGTGGGCTTCATTGTTCTTACAGAGGGAGAAAGGTGTGGGCTTCCTGCACGTGTGAAAAAGCCTGGAAACTGGAGCTCTACATGGGGTTGGAACATGGCGGCAAAATGCGAGTCTCAACTCATGCAAGGAAAAGCCTGGACTTCACTTTTTCTGAAAGACTCAGTGGCGTCTAAGCCTGTACCCATCGGGAGAGGCTACCAAGGGCTTTCAAAATCAATCTGGTTGCTCTTTTCCAAGGAGAAAGTCTAAAAACTCTTCTTGGGCCTAAATGAACCTGAGAGTCGTTTGACACAGAGTCCTATAGATCTATAGACGGGTGCCCGCTCTGTGTCTGGCCCTGTGCAAGCCCCTGCAGAGACGAAATGGGTAAGACACAGTGCTTGCATTGAGAGGGCTCCCAGTTCTCTGGAGGAGACCAACAAGCAACTAAATATGTGCATGGAGTGTGGAGTCTGCAATGACAGAACCAACGAAAGTCATTCACAGGAAAAAAATGATGAATTCCTGTGCGGAGTTGGGAATGATAGGTGAGCAGAGTTCTTAAACAGGAATTTTCCAGGAAGCCAAGAAACATGGCACAAGAGCCCAGGAGAACATGATCCTTTGAGAGAGCTGCAAGTATTGGGTGTGGCAAAAGCCAGGGGCAGGTGGTGATAAGTGAGATAGGCAGCTAGAAATAAATCATGAGGGCGCTGGTTCTTCCTGTAATGTCAGTATTCTAAAACACTTCTACTCTCCCTACTCCCAGCTCTACGAATTGAGTTTTATTCGTAACTCCTTGGGTGGATAAATTGATGGATGGAGTGAATTCCAAGATAATACCAACTAGCAATTTTTCAAATTTTACCATGTAAATTTGCATGCATAATATATATGTAAAATTAAGCAAGGAAATGTATTTTTCCACGTTCCGTTTTTGACAAGCATGCTGCTCAGTGCTTTGTATTCGTTATTTTATTTCTGTTCACAACTCTGTGAGGTATAGTGTATTCTCATCAACTCATTTTGAGTTTTAAAAACTCAGAACTTACTGAAATAAAGCCAGTCACCCAAAGTCACACGATTGGCAAAGATGAAGGTAGAATTCACACTCAAATGGGTCCTTCTCAAATCCTGTGTTTTAAGCCACAAAGATAGGTCAGGAAATGAGAAAGGAGACAGCAGGTATGGGTCTACCCATCTGCTCATTGCCTCTGCCCACTTAACTATTTTGGGAGCATCAAGGTGACCTTGCTATGGGCTGTCTTTTTCAGTCGTATATAGGGTCATGTTGGCCTCTGAGAAGCCAGCTGGGCAGTGGGAGGGCAGGGGTGAAGCTCATGGGGCTGGCAGGGTGGTGAGGATGCACCAAGATGCCCCAGCTTAAAGAGGTGAGCACGTTACTCCCAGATCTCCAGAGCCCCAACAGAAGGTCGATCCCCAGGAGAGATGCTGGATTTAGCAAATACAAATTGTATCTGGCAAACCTTGCTTCCCAGGAACCCCTGAGTTCTCCCACAGAAAGTTCTAAACCTTCCAGGGAATTAATTACACCAGTGAGGCCGAAAGCCAGGATTTGAGTTGATTAGGAGATACGTCCACTCAGGAATGCATTAAGAACGGGAAATATTTTAAGCCTCAAGAGCAGCAGCTAAAAGGAGCCCTGTTGTCTCGAGCCCATCCCCACAATGAGAAAAAGGCTGTGTGCTCAGTGCCAGATCTGGACCCCCCTTCACGGGGCCAAACAGAGGCCAGTCTACTCCCTGTCCCTTATGTAAACTGGTCCCTGATAAAAACTGCTCTAATATTTGCATACAACCTATGCTCACTCAGGGTCCCTCCCCAGCCACACGACCCCTCAGCATGGGGAGACAATTAGGCCCGGAGGTCTGGGCTTGTGGAGGAGGACCAGCGGGGAGACCAAACTGCCTCTGCCTTCCTCTGCCAGAGAGAGCAGGAGACAGGTGGTGGACCTTATTGGGCCACCCAGCAGATCTTTATTGAGCATGTACTACGTGCCAGGTGGCATGCTAGGTATCTGGAATGCGATGGCAAACAAAATAGTCACTGTCCTCAAGGACCGTCTGTAAGGGAGAGAGGCACATAACTATACAGCAGACAAATATATACACACACACCCACATATACATACTATACACATAGCATGTGTGTATAAATAAGATGTAGCCAGCCCTTATATCATGGGTTTCAAATCTGTGGATTCAGCCAACCACAAGTCAAAAATATTTTTTGAAAATGGATAGTTGCATCTGTACTAAACAGGTACAGACTTTTTCCTTGTCATTATTCCCTAAACAATACAGTATAGCAGCTTATGTACATAGCGTTTACATTGTGCTAAGTATTATAAGTAATCTAGGATGATTTAAAATATACAGGAAGATGTGCATAGGTTATATGTAAATATTACACAGTTTATTTTTTATTTTTTTTATTTTTTCTGAGATGGAGTCTTGCTCTGTTGCACAGATTGGAGTGCAGTGGCGCGATCTCAGCTCCCTACAACCTCTGCCTCCCAGGTTCAAGTGCTTCTCATGCCTCAGCCCCCCTGAGTAACTGGGACTACAGGTGCCCGCCACCACGCCTGGCTACTTTTTATATTTTTTATTAGAAATGAGGTTTCACTATGTTGGCCAGACTGGTCTCAAACTCCTGACCTCAGGTGATCCGGCCGTCTTAGCCCCCCAAAGTGCTGGGATGACACCGCGCCTGGCCCACCAGTTTATATCAGAGACTTGAACACCTGTAGATTTTGGTATCTTGGTATCCAGGGCTCCTGGAACCAATCGCACGAGGATACCGGGGATGGCTATATATACACACAAACATATACACATACATACACATGTGATAAATGTGTGTGTGTGCGTGTGTGTGTGTATATATATAACACATACATATGAAAGGATCAAGATGCTATCAAAGCGAATATCAGGCGGAGAGACCTACGGCACATTAAATCATCAAAAATGTCTTCACTGAGTGGGTGACATTTAGGCAGAGACAAGGAGGCAGTTATGTGAAAAGCAGGAAGAAAGCACTTGGCAAGGCTTTTGGAAATTGCAAACATCCCAGGCAGGACTTGCCATCAAGATTAAGTCATTGGAAGAGGATTTTCTTCCCGGTCGCAGAGCTTGCTTGCTAAGATGTAGCCTGCTGGCCACTGGGCTGTGTAGCAGACACAGCCATATTCTCGTCCCTGAGGTCGGCGCTGACAGTGTCCATTCACACAGGCAGATGCCAGCAGCTCTGCCTGAGGTTGTGTCCTGGTTTGCAATTTGGCCCACGCTCAGGCAGGTTGCAAGAGTCCTGACTGAATGCCACAGGAGCATCCCTCAGCAGGTGCGGGATGAGAGTGGGGGATACGTTCCTCAGCGTGCTCCCCCTCCATGGGACAGTTAGGAGGGGTGTTCTATGTCACCTCTCAGAGGGACCCCACTAGAATACAGCTTTGTTGTTGACAGGGGTAAGCCACTTTGTAGGCTTTCCTCCCTTCGATGCCTCACCACTCTAACTCGTTCACCTTACTTCCTGAGACCCATCCCAGCTAACCTGCATGCACCCATATTCTTAGTCTAGGGGCCACTTTTGGGGAAAGTCAAACCCTCTGAAAAAGTCTTTGATGATCAGCCAAGATGAACACAAACACCTCTCCTCATAATCCCCTCCCCCAGTCGCTTTTTCTTCAGCCCGGCCTGTCCGCTCATCGTCTCCATGTAATTCTGCACCGTCCAACCTTCCACCGGGAGAGCCAAGCTAGCTCCCCTTGTTCCTCTGCCTGGCAAGTTTCTATTCACCATTTAAACGTCACTTCCTCTCGGAAGCCCCTCCCGCTCTTCTGCCTCTATGCCGTCTACCTTATCTTCCTGATATTACCCTTGTTAGATTCATCTATCTGTGCATCCATCCATCCAGCAACTATGCATTAACTGCCTGTATGTCCCAGGCACTAATATGTGCAATTATCCCAGGTCTCCCTGTGCTAGAGGGGTCTTCTTGAAATCAGAATGGGCCTTAGCATCTCTGTGTTTCCACCACATACCACAGGGTCTGGAATGGAGTGGGTGCTTGGCAAGTGTTGGATCAAATTAAATGGATGAACTTTACCTATCCTATGTAGTGATAATGACATTCTTAATTACACAAGGGGAGGATACATTAGTATGTAGAATAAATGAGTACATTATCATCAAAATGTGAGCTACATGTAGACACAGTTTCATGACTGAAAACAGCTTGTAAGCCATTATGCCAGTGACTGTGTTTGATTTCCCAATACCAAAGCAGGAACAGCCCCACCAGGTTCCACTTGATCCCTCCGTGAACCACAGTGACAGAAATTCTTGCTTTACTGCCCCAAATATTTTCTTTAGAATTTTACTGAACCCTTTGACCTCACGATTTCATACTGGTAGGGCTGCCATATACTAATAAAAGAGAGGATGCAACCTTCACTACTGGCAATATCTTCTAAAGAGATAAACAGAGAGTTAGTCAAACAGCCAGCCAGTCACTATGCAAACACTGAGCATCAGCAGTTCTTGCAGCAATGAGTTAGACACAAAGTATATAGTCATAGGTAAGATGGACTTAGACTCTGTCTTCTGAAACTTAGAATCAAAGATATGTATACAAAAATCTTCACTGAAATACAGTGTACAATAGTTTAACACCATAATTTCTTGTAAGATAGTTGGTTAAAAGGAATTGTAGTATATCTAGATAATAAAATATTCCACAGCCATTCAAAATGGGGGTGTTAAATAATTTGTCATGGCCCACAATAATGCTCACAATGTGAGCTTAGAAAGAAAAAGATAATCAGGGTACGTAGTGGTGTATTCAGTGTGATTCCAATTCTGTGGATTAAAAAAATATTGATAATACATATTAGAAAACTACTGTAACAGAATAAGCGAAATTATTTAGAGTGTTTATCTCTGAGATATGGCATTGTAGTTGACATTTTTACAGTTTTTTGTATTTTCCAAATTTCATGATTTACAATGGCATAGACATGTTGCTTTCATAATACTTTTTATAAAGAGCTTAGTAGAGGTCAGAGTAGGTCCTTCTGCAAAATGCAGCATTTCGTTCTCTGATGTTTATGTGTATCAGGAGAACTTACTAATATGTTCACAGTTTCTGCTGCTCTTGGAGAAGTAATTGCTTTCAGTCATGCCAAGAGCTTTTTGAGAATGAGAAAGCAGGGGGAAAAAACCTCTTAAACTGTGACTTATGTGCCTTTAACTTCTTTTGTTGATTGTGACCTGCAACCACTAAATAGTGGCCAAAAGCAGTGGGTGTAGGAGAGGTGGAAGGGAGACAGAAACCAAACCAATCACCTCTCCCTCGGTCTTCCCATGCTTCTGATGTATAAGCGTGTGGTCCTGGAAAGGTGTTGCCCTCATCCTATGCTAACTGTGCACTTCAAAACTTTGGCAAAGTGGACCACCATATTTTTTTTTTTTTTTTTTTTTTTTTTTTTTTTTTTGAGACGGAGTCTCGCTCTGCATGTCTTGCCTGTCCATCAAAGTGTGGACATGATAGAGCTCAAAAAAGCAGTGTAACGTGCAATACCACTGCTGTGAGTACTAAATTGAGGCTGTTGCCTGAGGAAGATCACCCTTTACTGGACCATGTAAGACATTGGTCTTGTGCACACGCATCAAAAGAGCCAAGTCAGACGACTAAGAAGTTCTAAAGTCAAGTGGCAAAACTAAGTGTCAGTGCAGAGACTGTGAGATGTTGTTATGCTGTGGTTGTGAATGGCAATGTAATCTCGCCTAAGTTTTTAGTGTTATTTGAATTTATCAGTCAAGTGTGCTACCCAAAATTGTGTTATACAAAAGTAGGCTGTGAACAAAGAAATATCAGGAACTGCTGATGTCCAAGTGGAAGGAGATGGTTCTGCTGTGCCACGTGGAAGAGGGTTATCACCTTCCAGGCCACCGTCCCCTGGATGTAGTGCCATTTGCCAAAGAGAAGAGTTGAAGGGATTAAACATGCTCAGATTGGAAAAGAGAAGATCCACGATGCAGGAGCGTGGTGGAAATATCAACAGGGAGTAAGAAGGGATATGACACATAGAAGCCTATAGTTTTGTGTGTCATGCTTCCTAAGAGCAAAATTTACAGGAAGGCTGAGGATAGCATATTATAAATAAGACCTTCTAACAATTAGAGGTACCTCAAAATAGAACCGGCTGACGAGAGAGGCAATTAGTGCACCATTTCCGCCTCATTAGTTTTCATCCTGGAAATATTACAGGAGGAAGCTGAGTCAGGAAGCTCCTCCTGCACCAGGTAGGAGGTTGGAGTGGATGACTCATGGATATTTTAGGTCCTAAGAGTCTCCAGAGCTGTGTTTTCAATGCTCTTCATGTTGCCTCCATCTTGGTCCCCCATGTGGGATTGCCCCATGTGGGACCATGCCTGGTCCATGATCTTGTTAGAGAGACAGGTAAGGAGCTGACGTCCTTACCATTAATATTAGCTGCTGCCAGGCAGGGTGTTAAGCCCTTACTGGGGCCATCTCCTTCACTCCTTACACCCACCTTCAGGAGGCACCAATACCATGCACATGGGCAAAAACAAAAGTTCTGAATGCTTAGGTGATTTGCCCAATGCCAGCTATCTAGTAAATGTGATCAGGGGTACTTCCGCAGGTGGTCTGCCTCTAGAACATGCCACCTCGTGTTCCTAGAACCTACCCAGCATAGGGCACTGTTCACAATAGCAAAGACTTGGAACCCACCCAAGTGCCCATCAATGATAGACTAGATAAAGAAAATGTGGCACATATATGCCATGGAATACTATGCAGCCATAAAAAAGGATGAATTCATGTCCTTTGTATGGACATGGATGAAGTTGGAAACCATCATTCTTGACAAACTAACACAAGAACAGAAAACCAAACACCACGTGTTCTCATTCATAAGTGAGAGTTTAACAATGAGAACACATGGACACAGGGAGGGGAATATCACACACCGGGGCCTGTCAGGGGATGGGGGGCTAGGGGAGGGATAGCATTAGGAGAAATATCTAATGTAGACGATGGGTTGGTGGGTGCAGCAAGCCACCATGGCACGTGTATACCTATGTAACAAACCTCCACATTCTGCACGTGTATCCCAGAACTTAAAGTATAATAATAAAAAATGTAGATGCACAGTGCATGGCACTTAGGTACATGGCACATAAATGTCCACTGAATGAAACAAGACACAAACATGCAAAATTTCTGAGACAGAGAGGATACCATGAAAGGAACAGGGCATTGCATTACTAAGATATCAAAGGAGGGGAAAATGTGAAGAAATCATCATTCGTTCATCCATTCACTCATTCATCTCCGTGTTTTTATGAACAAATTCTATGTGCTTGGCTGTGTACCAGGGGCTCCAGATAAGAGCTGACTGGCGACAGCACTGGTCCTGGTGATGCTGCTCTTTGAGCGAGGGGGATGGCTTGGTAAACAATATTAAGAGTGAAATAATTTTACTCTTACTACATTCACAAAGAAAGCCAGTTAACTTTGAAAGTTCGTCATTGGTAGGAAACAGCAGGACAAAGAGCTTTGAAAAGGGTCCTGTCCTACAAAGAAGGCAGGTCTGAGAATGGAAAGGTGGCAAAGGTGAAATGAATAGAACTAAACATCCCAGTAGGAATTTATGTCTGGAGACCTGGCCACTGCATTCCAGTTCCCTACAGGACTGACAGTTAAAACGTACTCTGATCCAGAAGCCTCCGATGTCACCTTCCAGCTGCGATGGGTCCTGTCCCACCTGGAACAGAACCTCAGCCGCAGGATCTAAAGTCATTGAAAGAGTCCCGATGTCTGATCTCCAAGGACTGGCAGAAATGGAGCAATGATGTGAGCGTTTGAGTCATTCATGTTCAGGGCAGGTACTTTGAAATGGAATTCTTGATCACATCAGAAGGTGCTGAAACCAAGGTCAGGCTCCTGTTCCTGTTGAGAGGCCTTGTTAATGAGGTGCCTTCAGCAAACACGGACACCCGAGCCAGGCAGGAAGGCAGGCTGCTGAGCTGTGAAAACGATCGTCCGAAGTAAGCGCGTTTGCTTTCTGCCAGGCACTGCTGCATGCTGGTGTACAAATCCCTGTGTGTAGGGTACAGGCATTGTAGGAGATGGGTAAAGACAGGAGTAGGGGACATGAGCTTCCATCTCCTAAGCCCCTACTTTGTGTTTGATTCTGTGCAAGGCTGTATGCACACTTGTCTGTTGTACACTCATGGTAACCTGGTGAGGTAGGTAATATCATCCCAACTTTATAGCTAAGGCTATCACTTCAGAGTAACAAGGTCAAGTTCCCTCAAGTGCTTAGCAGCAGATCCAAGGATCAGAATCCATGTCCCACTGATGCTGCCCCTCTGCCCTTCTCTCCTGGCCACCCTATTAATTATTTTCCTTGCCTTAATATTAGGATGACTCTATGACCCAATTTGCCTAAGACACAGTTTGTGCCTGTTGATCAAGGGGAATTAATAATAGCATCCCCTTTCATTCTCAAAAAGAGTCCCAATTTAGATAATAAATTATATGGTCACCCTACACAATAGTAGTTTCAGTCGTTTGGTTGTTTTTTCATTTTGTTTTTGTTTTGTTTTGGTTGAAAGAGATGCATTCATCAAAACCACAACTTCAGACTGTGGGTACAAATTGTAATTGGGCTGGAAATGAGAATCCGGCATCCCACTATGCAAATATAAGCATCCAGGAAATTTATCCAAATGCACTACATGGAAGGCAGCCAGCCTGGAAGTGACTCTAATACTCCTACACTCCTTGATTTAGAGCCCTGTGAAGGGGACTTTGCCATCTGGTGGACTGGCCTGCTCCACGGTTGCTGGAGTCCAACTGTCAAGCAATGTGTCAGTCTGTGGGCTATGGGTTGTCCTGTGGCCATGCATGGTGTCCCTCACTTGGAGAGTATTGTTGATGACAGACACGAGCCTTGACATGGTCTCTACAAGGGTTGATTAGCAGAGTTACCATGTGCAGTTGGACAGGCTGTACACTGCACAAAAACACCAAACCATGGAGCAAGCAAGAGATGGCCACACTCTGGTTGCTTGGGCTCACAGTTCTGCCTGGCAACAGATACTAGCCTGTCTTTCTAATTCACACAAAACTGTGGTAGGGTAGAGCAGGGGCAGCTATGGTTACAGATTGAACCTTTCCAACCCTGTCCTGCCATTGACAATCAGAAATCCCAGAGGGCCTGAAAAAATAGCTATTTAATCTGGAATTAGTAGACCGAAGATCATAACATGGAATGATACAGTCTTTAGAGTAAGAAGAGCAGAGCTGGCCAGGCATGGTGGCTCATGCCTGTAATCCGGGTGCTTTGGGAAGCCGAGGTGAAAGGATTACTTGAAGCCAGGAGCTTGAGAGCAGCGTGGGCAACATAGTGAGACCCTGTCTCTACACACACACACACACACACACACAAAAATTGTTTTAAATTACCCAGACATGGTGGCAAGTGCTTGTAGTCCCAGCTATATGAGAGGCTGAGGTGGGAGGATTGCTTGAGCCCAAGAGTTTGAGTTTACTGTGAACTATGATCAATGCCACTGTACATCAGGCTGGGCAACAGTGTGAAAACCTGTATTAAAAAAATAATAATAATAGCGAGAGAGAGCAGGGTCCTAAAATCTACCGAGCATCCACTATGCTTGGCACTGTACTAAGTATACTAACCTGTTTGCATGTGAGTTCGCTGAGGCTCAGAGAGATGAAGTAGCTTTCCAGGGTCACACGGCCTGTCAGTGCCATAGCTAGGCTGCAAACTCAGGTTTGCCTGACTCCAAAGTCCATGTTGTCGTGTTTTCCCAGTGCCAAGTTACCATCACATAGGATCCTCGGAGACTCTCTCCTTTCCTTCCCGTACATCTGAGGGACGTAAGCTACAAAGCCCTGAAATGGCAAGAGCAGGATCAGAACTCAGGTTTTCTGCTCCTGCGTGTTCAAGGTTCCCTTCAGAGCCAGCTTGCTTTGGGTCTTGTTCTGAAAGCAGGGATCTCCCACAGTCTCTTCCTCTAGGGCCATATTAGTGCTCCTCTCCCACTCCCTATCTCGGGGCTGCCCGTCCTTATTGCTCAAACAACAAAACTCCGTGCTGGCTTGACCCTCAAAAAGTCAACAGTCCGAAAGTGGACTGACCTCCCTCTCAGCTAGAGCAGAGGAGGGACTATCACTGATGCGTCATCCCATAGGCCCGGGCTCATGGAGCCACCTCCTAGGAGAAGCTTTGGGAAAGCAAAAGTTACCTCCCTCCCACCCTTGATCCTGAAGCTGCCTGCTGTGCTCCGTGAGGACTGGGTGTCGGGAAACCCAGCTGAGGGGTTTCCTGATCAAGCATCTTAGGCACTGGCTGGCAGCCGAGTTTATGTGCAGAGTGGGAGTCATTGTTGCCAAATCCCTTCGTGAACACATCCTTCTGTCCCCACAGGTGACCTGAATCTTGGAAGCAGGCTTCTGCTTGCAGGTGGGTGTGGGGTGGGATCAGCAAAGGGAGGGACAGGTCCAAGTTCACTCAGTCCAGCTCAGGAAGCATCTGCAAACTGCCCTAGGGAGAGCCAGCGCTACAGTCCAGCTCTGGTGGCTCTTTGTGGAATGTATTTCTACACCCACATCTGTTTTATCCCAACATTCTTCCTATGTTTCTCCCTCCATTGTCACCCTCATCTTACCCTTCTCCCCACTCCATGTGCGTGCTTGAAAAGCAAAACAACAAAATATTTGCCCTTGGCGTGCACATAAATCTCCCCCATCAGATGTAAAGTTGTAACCGTGCTACCAACAGGTTGTATCTCAGTGGGCAGACCTCGTCCACTTCCAATCAAGGGATAAAGGAAGGGAGGTGACTGTGCAGCCACTGAACCTTCCTTCCAAGCCTCCAGTTTCCTAGAAAGGACACACATCCTCCGCCCCAGCCCTCAGTTGCCCTCTGGTCTACATTGTGGGTCCTTTTGATTGCTTTTGTCTTTGCTCACACTTCTGACTCTTCTGTTGTTTCCTCCATTCTCCTGCAGTTACTGAGACCTATGCAGTAGATAAATGCTGTGGATATAAAGGCAGTAAAATGTGGTCCTTTCCTGAAGGACTAATGATTTGGCTGTGTACACACCCAAATCTCATCTTGAACTGTAGCTCCCATAATCCCCACGTGTCGTGGAAGGGACCCAGTGGGAGGTAATTGAATCATGGGGGTGGGTCTTTCCTGTGTTGTTCTCATGCTAGTGAATAAGTCTCACGAGAGCTGATGGTTTTATATAAGGGAGTTCCCCTGCAAACACTGTCTTGCCTGCCGCCGTGTAAGACATGCCTTTGCTCCTCCTTTGCCTTCTGCCATGATTGTGAGACCTCCCCAGCCATGTAGAACTGTGAGTCAACTAACCTCTTTCCTTCATAAATTACCCAGTCTAAGGGATATCTTTATTAGCAGCATGAGAACAGACTAATACAAGGAGTTTACAGCCTAATGGGAGATATGAAAGAAATTTTTAAAGAAGAGAGAGACAGAGAAGAGAAGGGGGGAGAAGAAAGGGAGGAGAGGGGAGGGCAAAAAACTAGAGAAGAGAAGCAAACAGGAGAGGAGAATTAGGGTACAGAGTAAAGGATGGTTGGGTGGTGACATGTATGAGTCTGGGACAAAGCAGAAATAGACGAACTCTTCTGGGGAACTCTGGGAAGGCTTCCCAGAAGAGGTGGTCTTGGAGGACAAAGGGGATGAAACCAGCTTATTGAGCAACCGCTCTGGGCCATCCCCAGGTGAACACATCACATGTGTTACCCACACTGACCCACATCTGGCCTTATGGAGTAGCCATTATCATCCTCCATCTAAAGAGGAGGAATCTGAGACTCAGCTAGGCTCACCTTGCCCGAGATCAACCAGGTAATGAGAGCCCTGGACTGACTCAGGTATGAGAGCCAGAAGGTTTACCTCGGTACGCAACCTCTGCATCATTACATTTTCTGTTTCATTGCCTTAGATGTTGGTAACAAAGCACAAAGAACTTGGGCTCAGCAATAAGGAGGCTTGCATTTAAACCTCATCACTTGCAGTTGCTCGTACTTAGACTTTCTGAGCCTCGGTTTCCAACGATCCTGGCAAGATTACTCTGAGTAAATCCCCTTGCTCTTTCTGAGCCTTTCTTCCAGATGGCAATATGATGTTGGCTGGATAGAATGGGATGTGTGTAAAGTACCCAGCATAGTGCTTGACAAAATGTAACTTACCAGGAAGAGGTGGTTCCCCTTCCTTCTCTCCTTTTAGCCTGCAGACCCACAACTGTCCTGTCGCATAGGGCAGTGGTTAAACTGTGGAAGCTGGAGCCAGACTACTTGGATTCGGATCTTCTCCCTGGTATTGCTTTGTGACTTTAGGCTGTTATCTAACTTCCCTGTGCTTCAGTTCTTCTATCTAGGAAATGAGGATGAATTAGTACCTACCTCATGAAGGTTATGATGAGGATCGAATGAGCTATTTATAGGGTATGTTGAGCCCTGCCAGGTACACAGTAAGCTCTGTGCAGCTGGAGTTGAATGAATCAACCTATATGCTTCACCACTTTGCCTCACTTGCTTCTTAATCCAGTACCTTTGCAATGAGCTGAGAGCAGTCTAACCAGAGGAAAAGGTTTACATTGTCATCTTTGCAGTCACTTGCTGGAGCAGAGCTGTGACAGGCTAGGAAAACCCGGTGCACCGTGGCCAAGCATCAAAAGCCTCAGACCCTGCTAATGGGGATGAGGGCTGATTTTCTCTTCCTGCTTCTCTGATCACAGAAGACTGTGATGGTCACGCCCTGATCTACAGGATCCCACACGCTAAACCCATAGACTCTGATGTCAGCCTCAACTAGGAAAAGAGGAAGTGGATTGTTACAATGCCGTAATTGAGCACATTAGAAGAAGGATGCCTTTATAGAGCAGTGCATCTTAGCACCGTCAGCACGTTAGGATTCTCCAGGGAATGTGTAATTATATACGAATAGTCAGGCTGCATCCAGCTTTTAAATAAAATATCTGATTGTCAGATATTCTGAGCATCATGGGACCTTTCTCCTCTAAATCACAGGGAATGTGCCAATGATTTACCGTAATGATTTACGTCAGTGGTTCTCAGCTTGAGCTGCAGCAGAATCCCCTAGAGGGCCTGTCCAAACTCAGGCTGCAGGGTCCCATCCTGGGAGTTTCTGATTCCATACATCTGGGGTGGAGCCTGGGAATCTGCATTACAGCAAGTCCCCATGTGATGTTGAGGCTGCCGGCTCTGGCACCACACACTGAGAAGCACGGATCCGTACAATGAATAAAAGAGAAAAAAATAAGACACCGTCCACCAAGTCTTCCCAAAGAATATGTCTACTTCTTTTGGGGATTAAAAACAATTAGACCGGGCGCCATGACTCACACCTGTAATCCTAGCACTTTGGGAGGCCAAGGAGGGCGGATCACGAGGTCAGGATTTCGAGACCAGCCTGGCCAGCAAGGTGAAACCCCGTCTTTACTAAAAATACAAAAAGTAGCCAGGCACGGTGGCATGCGCCTGTAGTCCCAGCTGCTCAAGCGGCTGAGGCAGGAAAATCACGTGAACCCGGAAGGTGGAGGTTGCAGTGAGCCAAGATCGCACCACTGCACTCCAGCCTGGGCAAGAGAGCGAGACTGTCTCAAAAAAAAAAAAAAAAAAATTGTCCATACTTATATTTTGATCTATTGAAAAATGGCTGTCCCACTCTTTTCAATTTTTCTTCCCTCTCTCCTATCTCAGCCGTGCACCCCTGTAACTTCCTGCCATTGAAATTCTCAGTACCTGTGTGTCACAGCACATGTCACGTGTAGGTCAACAGCTTTGCAGTGACAAACAAAGAAAAAGAAAAACTGACTGACGCTTGAAGCATTGTTGGTGAGAACATAGAATAGTCTTTGCTGCCTTCAGTGGCAGGTCACATGGATCAGCCCACACAGTGGGGTTTGAATTTCTTCTTCTTACAACAATTGAGTCCCTGAATTGTTGAGCAGACAAATGACAGCGTGATCTGAAAAAAATGTTTCTGACGCTGTATCTAAACCTCAATATGGGAGCTTGTATTGTTGTAAGAAAAACGTAAGTATGGCTCATGCATCCAATGGACTTGATTTTGTGATAATTTTCAGTTATTTTTGCTCATCTAAGTACCTCCATGCGTTGATGAAGATGCAAAAATAAACTGACAATCTTTGGAAGAAGAAAATCTTACCTCACCATCTCCTCCAGGTCTCCTCTCCCAACATTCACAAGTTCATTCTGCTCATTCATTTCCATTCTTTGACTACATTAATGATCTGTGGTTTTCATGAGCTGTTTAGTGAAAACAACTTTTAGAAGAGATATACAAAATTCTGTTTGTAAGATGATCTTGAAAATGGTCAAGTTAGTAATAGAAAGTTCCATTTTCATCAAACTTGAGATAGTGACTCAACTTTCATACTTTTTGGGAGATTTCTCCAAATAGACTGCTTTTGGCCCAGCTAAATAACTAGTCAATGGGATCAAGAAATCTTAGAACTGAAGAGACCATAGAGATCATTAAGTCCAAGTTCCCATTTTAAAAATGTGAAACCGGCTGGGCGTGGTGTCTCACGCCTGCAGATCACGAGTCAGGAGTTCGAGACCAACCTGGCCAATATGGTGAAACCCCGTCTCTAATAAAAATACAAAAATCAGCTGGTCATGGTGGTGTGTGCCTGTAGTCCCACCTACTCAGGAGACTGAGGCAGGAGAATCGCTTGAACCCGGGAAGCAGAGGTTGCAGTGAGCTGAGATCATGCCACTGCACTCCAGCCTAGGCGACAGAGTGAGACTTCATCTCAAAAAAAGAAAAAGGGAAACCAAGGCACAGAGAGATGACGAGTTTGCCCCTAGTCACACAACCCATTTGAGAAACTTGACCACAGGTGAGTCCTTTCCTTTTCCTTATCTATCTCCCCTGACATGCCCACACACTCCACTTTAATGCATGCCCCTCATTGTCTACATATGTGCAAAAACATAGCACACCAATGTGGTCTTTTGCTAGTGGTTCAGTGAAATTGGTGCTCTCATTCTCATGGTTTAGGTGTATAATTGTACTTTTACTGGTTTATTTATTTTATTAATATCTGTCATCTTCATTATAATGCAAGTTCCAAGACAGGGACCATATATATAAATAACTTGTTTATATTTCTGGCACCTCTGATAATATTTGATCCAGTAGAGATGCTCATTAAATAGGACTGTAGTCACTCCTGTAATCCCAGCACTTTGGGAAGCCGAGGCAGGCAGATCACGAGGTCAAGAGATTGAGACCATCCTGGCTAACACGGTGAAACCCCATCTCTACTGAAAACACAAAAATTAGCCGGGCATGGTGGCAGTCGCCTGTAATCCTAGCTACTCAGGAGGCTGAGGCAGGAGAATCACTTGAACCGGGGAAGCAGAGGTTGCAGTGAGCTGAGATTGTGCCATTGCACTCCAGCCTGGACAACAAAACAAGACTCCATTAAAAAAAAAAAAAAAAAAAAAAGGCACTGTAGTGATGGAATGAATGACTCAATGAAGTAACAGAGAGGCTGAGATTCAAAGCATACAAGGAATAAACTGGGAGAAAAGACAGGAAAGAGGATTCCAAGCAGTGGGGACTGTATGTGCAAAGATCCTGCAGTGAAAGAGGGGGTGGCACTTAGGAAGAACTGATTGTTTTTCCCTGTGGTCAAGGTAGAGTTCTGGAATATGGTGAGAAACAAGGCTGGAGGAGTAGACGGTATTTACATTACAGAGACTTTCCTAAGCCATCCATTCTCTGTCCTTACTCAGTCGAGTTTCTGATGCTAAATCCTGAATCTCAGTGCACTGGTAGGATGATCTAGCCTACGTTCCCACTTAGTGGGTAAAAAGAATTTCAGCTGGGCCCCATCCCAGTCCCAAAACTGTTATAGCTAAAAACTGCTACTTACTCAGTGCTTAATATGTACCAGGCAGTGTAGGAAGCCTTTAAAGAGATGGATTCAGTCCTCTAATCATTCATTTACATGCTTAGCTTTGCTGGAATATGATCTTGCTTTAAATGGCTAGTCTGTTGATCAGGGTCATGTTTCAGGGACCCAAATCAGCTCCCTTGTTACCACAGTCCCTGGATTCCCTGCTGCCTGTGCTCTGCTTAAGGAGACTCCAGCAGCTCTGCAATAAGGATTGAGTTGATTAACATCTGGTTGAAAATCTCTTCGCCCATATGAACCTGAGACAAAGTCATCCGAAGAGCAATTGATGGCAAAGACCCGCAGTTGTCTCTAAGATGGCAACTCGAGGGCTTAGCTGCACAGATAAGAAGATTAATAGCAGAGTGGCCTTGAAGTCAGGGATACCTGGATTTGATTCCCAGCTTTATCATTCACAAGCCAGGTAACCTTGGCCAACTTTCTTTTTCTCTCTGAGTCCCCATGTTTAGATATGAAAAGAAGACAAAAATACTTACACTAAAGGTGGTTTAAGGATTTAACGAAGCACTTTAGTACAGTATCTGCCCCATGGTGGGACAAAAGAAGCCGCAGCTGCTATTAATGCTCTATTGTTAGACATAGGGAAGAGAAGGGCAGATGTGGTGCAGAATTCTTACGTTCGAAAGAAGGAAGGAAAATCCATTAAAAACAAGTGCATGCAAATCATCATTTACTGCCGGCGACGGGGAGAATGGATTGTCTTGTTCATTTTATGTTCTGGTTCTGGAGGTAAATTGCAAGGTCCTTTTTATTGAAAGTTCATTCTGTCTTCCACAAATGTTTATTGAGTCCATGCTATTTGCTAGGCACGTAGGAGAAAAGAGGATAAATGAGCTGCTGATCCTGCATTCACCTCAGGAGTTGGGGAAGGGAGGACACGGATTTTCTATAAATGTGTGGGAAGGCACTTTTCCGCTTAAATACAGAATGCGGAGCGTTATTTAACATTTAGTGAAGATGTTGTCAGGGCCTCTCATTGCCTAAGACAGGTGATGGAGAACAGAAAGGCTGCAAGTAAACATGTGATGAATTTATGTTTTCCATCCATTAATCTTTAGGTAATAGTATAGATTATTATATATTATGCATAATACTTATATAGCATACTAATTTTAATTGTGTTATTAGTAATTCTATTTCTATATTATTAGATGGTATATATTATACATATACACATCATGGCTACATATAAATTGTACACTATTCTAGTTTTAAGTAATTATATTATATATTTATTATTTATTACATATTATATGTTATAAGTACATAAGTGATCTGGAATACCTATATTATCTTTTTTTTTTTTTTTTTACCATGTGCATGTTTTTCTTTAAAACAGAAATAGCGAAGTTCTGCTTGAGTCAGAACCTGCATAGGGTAATTAAATCTACGCTTTAGTCCAACTCTACAACACTAAAGGACATGAAGGCTGCAAAACGATTGGGAAGGGCTGCCCCCATACACTCAACTCCTCCAGTTTCCCATGCATCTGTCCACCAAGTTTTACCAGACATTTGCTGTGTGTCAGGCTCTGCCCTGGGCACAGAGGCAGAGGGCCAGTGGAGACACAGTCCCTGCCCCCACAGAGCTCACAGATGGGGCAGGCAGAAGCCACAGAGGCCGTGGTAGCCACGCTTTGGGAGAAAGGAACCACAAGTCAACAGGGGCACAAAAGAGGGCAACTGACTCTATCTGGCATGCTGGAAAGGATTCCTGGGGATGGACATGACTGAGTGGGAATGGCTCTGATTGGAAGAAAAAAGAGGAAGGGAGGGCATAATAAGAAGGAGGAAAGCTTGTGGGGAAACTGGCATTGATGCTAAAATAGCATAGTCATTGCAGGATCTGATGGCAGGATAATGGATATGCTGCTACTGCGAATATAGTAAGACCAAGAAAAATAGTCAGAGAGGACTTAGGAGTAGTGATAGCAAGTATGTATTGAGCATTGATTGTTCTAGGCACTTGGATACATTTTAACACAGAATCTCACAGTAAACCTAGACTGTGTAGACTATTGCTATACAAATATTTTAGATGAGTGAACAGAGGTGCCAATACGTTGCTCAGCTGGTACGTGTGGCAGCCAGGAGTGAAGCAGATCAAACTGTTACTCTAGTGGTGTTGGAGCAGGCACGTACCCTCTATAAACCTCAGCTTCTTCCTCAGTAAACTAAGGTGAGGTTGGGCACAATGGCTCATGCCTGTAATCCTAGTGCTTTGGGAAACCAAGATAGGTGGATCACTTGAGGCCAGGAATTCTAGACCAGCCTGGGTAACATAGTGAGACCCCATCTTTACAAAAAAAAAAAAAAATTTAAAGGCTGGGTGCAGTGGCTCGCACCTGTAATCCCAGCACTTTGGGAGGCCGAGGCAGGCAAATCACCTGAGGTCGGGAGTTTGAGACCAGCCTGACCAACATGGAGAAACCCTGTCTCTACTAAAAATACAAAATTAGCCCGGCGTGGTGGCGCATGCCTGTAATCCTAGCTACTCAGGAGTCTGAAGCAGGAGAATTGCTTGAACCCAGGAGGCAGAGGTTGTGGTGAGCCGAGATCGCACCGCTGCACTCCAGCCTGGGCAACAAGAGTGAAACTCTGTCTCCAAAAAAAAAAAAAACCTATTTGGGTGTGGTGGCATGTACCTGTAGTCCCAGCTACTGGGGAGGCTGACGTGGGGCGATCACTTAAGCCCAGGAGTTTAAGGTTGCAGTGAGCCATGATTGAGTCACTACACTGCAACCTGGGTGACAGAGTGAGACCCTGTCTCTAATAACAAACAAAAGTAAGATGAAAGGTCATTCTGAGAATGCCAGGGTTGAGGGCTGCATAATGCCATGGTCGTGGCAAACGCTAGTCGTGGTGGCTGAAGTTCCGTGTGTGTTAGGGAGTAGAGATTGGAAAAGTGGAGGAAATAAGTGAATGAGGAAGCCTGGGTCAGATAATAGGGGCCAGCCTTGTGTGATAAACTAGGTGGTGTGCATTGTATTCTGAAAGCTGTGATGGACATTGGGAAGTCCAAAATAAATAGTGACATGTTCAGTGTTGTATTTGAGAAATGTCACTCTGACCACAGAAGGACTTTTGGAAACAGCCAGGTCACGTGGAGGAGTGTTGTCATAGTCCAGGGTGAGAAGCGTGACCACCCAGACTAAGAGACAGTCATACGAGCTGTCGAGGACAAAGAGATAATGCAGTTGCTGAATATAGGGACGTGGGGGTGAGGGAGGAAGAGGAGGCCAGGATGCGGCCCAGATTCCTGGCTTTAGCGCTGGGGAATGGTGCAGTCCATCCACTGAAGCAGGAAACACAGTAAGAGGAGTGTTATCGGTTAAATTGCATCCCACCGCCACCACTCCAAATTCTTATGTTGAAGCCCTAACCCCCAGCACCTCAGAACGTCACTTTATTTGGAGATAGGGTCTTTACAAAGGCAAATAAGTTACACTGAGGTCATTGGAGTGGGCCCTCATCCAATATGGCTGGTGTCCTTATGAGAAGGGGAAATTCAGACACAGAGCGTCATAGAGGGAAGACGGAGTGGAGAGACGCAGGGATAAGAGGCACAGGGAAGACGGAGTGGAGAGACGCAGGGAGAAGAGGCACAGGGAAGACGGAGAGGAGAGACGCAGGGACAAGAGGCACATCTACAAGCCAAGGAGAAAGCCCTGGAATAGATCTTTCGCTCACAGCCCTCAGAAGGAGCCAACGCTGCCAATACCTTGATTTTAGACTTTGTGCCTCCAGAACTGTGAGAAAAGGAATTTCTGATGTTTAAGCCACTGGGTCTGTAGAACTTTGTTACAGCAGCACTAGGAAACTGACTCATCTCTGAATGAGTTCATTCAGAGATGGGCACGAGTTAGGTTTGGATCAGTTGAGTGTGATGTGTTGCTTTTGGGACAGCCAGGTGGAGACAAATGCCAAAACGATAGAGATGCAAGTCCAGGACTCAGTGGGCAGCTTGGGACTGGAGATTTACACATGCCAATCACTTTGGACACTCTGGCATCCATAGCACAGTGCAAGCAGTACAGAATAGAAATCTGAAAAATAGTTGAATGAATGTATGTCCTATTTACCTAAGGACAGAGGGCAGAAGGGAATACAGGAATACTGGAACTAATTGTAATTTCCTGTCCTAGTACTAAGAAGGTTATCATTGCAAGCCATGTCCATATGGAGCTGTAACTGTGACATATCTGAGGCCAGCAAATTTTAGAGAATTGCTGCATTGGTAGCTGATATTTACACTCCCTAGAAAACATAGTCCTCTCTTTGTTTTATAAAATCTAGAAGGCAGGAGAATTAAACAAATATCAATGCTATTCTTTGGACAGAAAACTATAGCCTGTCCAGAGTCTCAGGTTCATGCCCATATTCTGAAATGTTGACCTCCAAGGGGATGTGCCAGCAGCATGTCTATTTTAGGTATGAACTTGAGAGCCTGCTTAGCTTAAAATGTCAAAATAAGTAGACAGCATAACACAATGGAAAATGGCAATAACTGGAAACCAGGACACCTTACTTGGAATCGCAGATTTGCCTCTGAAAAAATGGGTAACCTTAACCTTTCTGAATGTCTTTTCCTTTATCTATAGAGCAGTCATGGGGAGGGGGTAATTGGATGATCTTCCAACTCTGACATTCTATGATTCTCTCAACATTTCCTTTAATTGCAATGGGTGATAAGATAACGTTTCCATAAATTGACCTGCCAACCTGATTTAGTCCGCCAGCATGAAGACATGAAAATAAGATGATAGGCAGAAATTAACATCACAGATGACTCTGGTAGAATAGTTTTCCTCCTTAAAATGGCAGATGGAACACCAGAAATAGACAACACTTGGTTTTAGAGGCTGAGGTTTGGGAGGCTGAGGAGGGTGGATTGCCTGAGCTCAGGAGTTTGAGACCAGCCTGGGCAACACGGTGAAACCCCATCTCTAAGAAAAATACAAAAAATTAGCTGGGTGTGGCAGCATGTGCCTGTAGTCCCAGCTACTTGGGAGGCTGAGGCAGGAGAATGGCTAGAACCCGGGAGACAGAGGTTGCAGTGAGCTGAGATCACACCATTGCACACTCCATTCCAGCCTGAGTGACAGAGTGAGACTCCATTGCTTAAGAAAAAAAAAAAATCAATAGTGCCAATGGAGAAATCCTGCTCTACACCCAGCAAGATTGGCTATGAACTGGTGGCTCCTATGTGTGACATAGCTATTGTCTTTTCCTTCCAGGGTCAAGCTGTGGCTCAGCTGTGTTCCACTGTCCCCAATGTGACTGTCTTTGGAACAGCCTCTACTTTCAAGCATGAAGCAATCAAAGACTCTGTGACCCACCTCTTTGACAGAAATGCAGACTATGTGCAAGAAGTTAAAAGGTAAGATGTTTGCTTTTGAAAAAGCACCAGGCTGGCCCTTGCTGTGCTCTCAAAGAGCAGTAGCACTTATTTAAAGGAGGGATCATAATAATAATAATAATAATAATAATAGTAATATATAACAAACATATATTGGGAGCTTAGTACTATTAGCTCTGAGCCAAATACTTCAAATGCATTAGTTCATTTAATCCCCTTAACCCCATTATCACCAAGGAACGGATTGACTAAGTAACTTGCAAAGCTAATGTATTAAAGTTACGCTAGCTCCTATTTGACCATCTTAATGCATAGAAGTTTATTTCTCATTCATTCACATGACAACTTAAGGTGGATATTTGGTAGATGATCTTCTGTAAGAGCATTCAGAGACCCAGGCTCTTTTCATCTTAAGGTTCCACTGTTGTCTTGGGTCTTAAGGTCCTTAGCTTCTAGCCAACAGATGGGCAGAGAGCACCAAAGGGTCATGAAGAGGAGGTTTTTTGGGTCAGTCCCAGAAAGAACACACACCCTTCTCATAGTCTAGCACTACTGCTCAGGTCATTGGCTACGCCTTACTGAAAGCAAATTGAGAAACCTTGTCATTGTGTGCACCCAGAAAGGCCTGGCACTGGCAGTAAAGGGTGGAGCCTGGAGTCAAGCCAGGCATTTCAACTTTGGAGCCCGTGATTTTCCTGTACAGATAGCACCTCTCTGAAGAGTGAAGCATGAGCCAGAATTACCCATAGGAAGAAAGGGGCAGGGAGGGGGCTGCTGCTCTGGGAAAGGAAAGTCTTGTGCATACATACTGAGGAACTCAAGAGCCTCAGAGGCGGGGACAACTACAAGAAGGCTTACTGGGGTGCAAGTCCAGGGATGTCTTGTTATCTCATCTAATTATACGTATTGGCACAGGGACACCTGGGGGGACAGGGAAGGAGGGGCATGAGGTGAGGCTGAGCAAGGAGACAGGTATCAGATACACATAAAGACCACGTACACCAATCTAGCAAATGTGGACTCCAACCTGGGTGTGACCAAGAGCCACTGACGAACTGAAGTGGAGCTATGATTGACTTGAGTTTTGAACAATCACTGGTGGTGCCGAGGGGATGGATGGGAGGAGGGAGGCTGGGACTGCAAGATCATGTGCTGGTTGTTGCAGTCACCTGGGGGAATGGTGGTTTATAACCTGTGATTCTGAAGTTATTGATCATGACCACATGTGTGTCAACACAGAGAATCAGATGGAGACCCAGCTGCCATCATGGTTTCAGATGATTTTGTGTGTCTCACTCTGGCTGTTGCTCTGGGCTCCAGGCTTGTTCTCAGGGTCCATGCCACTCACAGCTCCTGAGAGGATTCAGATTTGGGCCAGAGCCATTGTTTCGGCATTCTCATTTTCCAACACAAAATTGCTACATACAAAGGTATTACGTAGTCCAGATAGAATCATAATAAAGAAACAAGGCTGGGCACAGTGGCTCATGCCTATAATCCCAGCACTTTGGGAGGTCAAGGAGGGCAGATCACTTGAGCCCAGGAGTTTGAGACCAGCCTGGCCAACATGGTGAAGCCCCATCTCTACCTGCACCCCCCTCCAAAAATACAAAACTTAGCTGAGCATGGTGATGCATGCCTGTAGTCTCAAGCTACTCAGAAGGCTGAGGTGGGTGGATTGCTTGATCCTGGGGGTAGAGGTTGCAGTGAGCTATCATGCCACTGCACTCCAGCATGGGTGACAGACAGCAAAAGCCTGTCTGAAAAAGGAAACAATTTTCTTCAAATCACAGATTAAGCTGGGAAAACTGAAGGACAAGTGGATGGGAGAGCTAGTTATTTGAGGTGATAGTTTTAGAACAGATTTGGTGAAACTTGGGAAGTTTCTTAAAAAGGGGGGGTTCTGATGGTCTGAGTTTTCAGGTTTATTTTTAAATTTTGAATGCAGAGCATTGCATACAATTTAAGGTTGTCCCAATAGTTCCAGCAGGATGTGAAAGGAAAGCTTAAAGCTAGATATTAGAAATTGACCCTCTGTTTCTCAGATGTCTAGAGGCTGCAGGCTAATTCTGAGGACATCCATTTGCCCAGTTCCATAGCTCTCAGGTAGGTTTTTTTTTTCTTTTGAGACAGAGCCTTGCTGTGTCGCCCAAGCTGGAGTGCAGTGGTGCAGTCTCCGCTCACTGCAAGCTCTGCCTCCCGGGTTCACACCATTCTCCTGCCTCAGCCTCCCGAATAGCTGGGACTACAGGCGCCCGCCACCATGCCTGGCTAATTTTTTGTATTTTTAGCAGAGATGGGGTTTCACTGTGTTAGCCAGGATGGTCTCCATCTCCTGACCTCATGATCCGCCCGCCTCGGCCTTCCAAAGTGCTGGGATTACAGGCGTGAGCCACCACGCCTGGTCAGTTCTTCTTATCTTTAACTCAAGTCTCTTAAGCTGTGGTCTGGAAAATGAACTATCATTGTCCCTTCAGTCATTTTTTCTTTGACTTCCTTACGTGATATTTTTGCAAGCATTCTTTCATGTATGCATGCATACAATTGCTTAATACATCTGTGCTTTGTGTCTGTGATGGCCTGGAGACTGTGCCAGGGCCAGAGATCCAGCAATACCACCTTGAGAATCACCGTCCCTGTGGAATGTAGTCTTAATGGAAGAAGCAAGGACAAAAAATAAAACCATAAAGAGAAATAACTGATTCACATTTTCGACATGTGCTCTGGTAGTGAAATGCAAGGTGCTTGCAAATACTTACTGATGGAGAAATCAGAAACACTGTCAATCATAGAGTGGGATTTTGGCTGAGAGTTGAGGCGTGAGAAGTTGGCCAAAGGAAGAGCATTTCTGACTAGCAGGGATGCCATGGGCTAGGGTCCCACATCGGGAAAAGCTTGCTGAACTTATGAACCTGAAAGGAGACCAGTGCAGCTGGCAGGATGTGGGGAGTGGGAAGAGAAGGGAGATGGCATCTCTTCTGAAAAACTAATAGCCCGTAACCAGGGAACTCCTGCCTGCCCCATTTCCTCCGCATCCTTCCCATCCTCTCATCTTCCCACTGCCCTAGATCTACTCTCTTAGCCCCCAAATCACTGGTGTCTGCTAATGTCAGAGGAACAGAAGGCATTTGAGACCCACCTCACCCTCACCTTCCTTCAAAGGTGACTTCCCACAATTCATTGTGTTTTTAAATAGAGACCTTGGGATTACACTCAGACTGCCCAGGAAGTTACAAATACGTTTACATGACCCTCCATCCCAGCAAACCTACACTCAGGAAATAAGAAGAGCAAAGCTACAGGTACAAGGCTGCCTGTTACAGAGCCAAACACTGCTTCTGCTTCATTGTAAGTGCTCAGCACATGTTGACAGAGTGAATTACAGCATTGTCTGCAACAGTGAAAATTCAGAACCAGCCTCCACAATCAACAGAAGGGAAACATTTCAGTCGATTATGCTACACCCACATACTTGAGTATTGTGCAGTCCCTTAAAAAATGATAATTATGAAGATAGCCACAAAATGAAAAAGATGCCCATGGTAGCACATTGAGTGAAAAAAGCAGAATGCCAAATTCCGTCTACTCTGTGATCACAGCTTTGTGCAAATTCTCAGTGCATGTAGACCTAAAATGAAAGGAAAGGGAAAATATCCAACTGCCAACATGCAATAGGAGTGGAATGCAGAGTGATTTTTCTTTATTTTTTGATCACAGATATTGTTACACTATTATGTGTACAATGAAGCAGAAAAAAATAAAAAGATAAAATTTCTGGAGATGAAAACTCTTTTATAAGCAGGTGAATTGGGAAGCCTCCTTTGAACACATTCTCAGCCTTGAGGCAGGTGTTGTAAAGGGAATAGAAAAAAAAACATAGTTATGATACAGACCTAACCTTTACATCAGTTACTTTCTCTCTCTTTAGGAGGAGAGAGATGATTATGAGTGAAACCAAGCCAAAGCGTTAGAAACCTTGAGTTGTGTGTACCTAACTGCAAGGGCGTTAGAAATAAGGAAAGGAGAAAGATCAGAGAGAGCATGTCAAGATGGACAGCCTCTCAGGTGCACTTGAAGGTTGCGATCGATTTCAGTAGGTGGAGGGAAGCGTGAGAGAATCCACACAAGGGAATCTCAGACAGAACAGGGCAGATAATAATAGCCACGCTTTGTTGATCTCCTGCCGTCCTGCTACGAGTTCAATTAGACCATTTTATGTGCACTTGAGACAACCCTGCTAGGTGAACATTCCTCATTTTACAGATAAGGAAATTGAGAGGTAGGACTAGATTTGGCCTTGGAGATGTGTGATTCTATCAGCTTTCTATTCTGCAAAACTCCTCTTGGTTTACAAGAGGACTCAAGGCAACTTTTGGGTGTGAAGGATATGTTCATTACATGGACGGTGGTGAGGGTTTCACAGTTGTGAACATATTTCATCTCTCATCAAACTGTACACTTTAAATATGTACAGTTTATTGTATGTCTATTATATCTCAAAGCTATTGAAAAAACCTGCCTTTAAAAAAAATCAAACAACATTTTAAAACTTCGTTGGGTAGAAATGGGTACACAGCATTATTTCAGACCATTTGTTCATTCATTCATCCATTCATTCATGTAGAGATGCTTCTCGATTTACAATGGAGTTACATCCCTGTAAACCCATCAGAAGCTTACAATATCATGAGTCAAAAATATATTTCAGGCCGGGCTTAAGTGGCTCATGCCTGTAAATCCAGGACTTTAGGGAGGCCGAGGCAGGAAGATCACTTGAGGTCAGCAGTTCAAGACCATCCTGGCCAACATGGTGAAACCCCGTCTCTACTAAAAATACAAAACTTAGCCAGGTATGGTGGTGCATGCCTGTAATCCCAGCTACTCAAGTGACTGAGGCAGGAGAATTGCTTGAACCCAGGAGGTGGAGGCTGCAGTGAGCCAAGATTATGACACTGCACTCCAGCCTGGGCGACAGAGTGAGACTATCTTAAAAGGAAAAAAAAAAAAAGAAAGAAAGAAAAAAAAGAAAACCCACAATACACAACATTTTAAAACTTCATTGGGTGGGAAATGGGTACATATTATTATTTCAGACCTTTTGTTTTTTCATTTATTCCTGTACAGATGCTTCTCAACTTACAATGGCGTTACATCCTTGTAAACTCATCATAAGTTTAAAATACCATGAGTCAAAAATGTATTTAATACACCTAACCTACTGAATATCATAGCTTAGCTTAGCCTACCCTAAATTTACATTAGCCTACAGTTGGGCAAAATAATCTAACACAAAGCCTATATTACACTAAAGTGTTGCAAACCTCTAGTTGTGTGCAGTCAGGTATACACAACTCAGTGTTCTTAATGCTTGTGAAATACTGGACTGAAAGTGAGAAACTGAACGGTTGTATGGGTACATCACAAAGTTGAAAAAATATAAAGTGAGGCCATTGCAAATGGAGGACCATCTCTATTAGTGATGCCTACAAACAGACTATGAAAATACAGTGGTGAGCAAAACAAGCAAATCCCCCTGCAAGACGATGGGGTTGACAGCTGATAGGGAATTACAGAGCAGTGTGGGGGCACAAGTGAGCAATGCCTAAATGGAAGCCTGAAGAACGCGTGGGAGCTCTCTTTGGGGTCTTTCACATTTTATGAAGTAAACACTGTGCTTATTTTTCAGAGGGAGGCAAGGCAAGCCTGGTTAAGTAAATGTCACACAAATAGGTGTGACGGGACTCAGTCCCGGGTGGCTGTAGTTTCACAGTTTGTGATCTTTCTAGCACCCACACAAACTCTCACAAAGGAAGTGAGGGCGGCTTGCTCCTCAGCCAGGGAGGAAGCCAGATTGCCTGTATTAAAGCTTGTGGTTTTGTGAGGTGTTTAGATGGTAGGACGGGGTTAGATCAGAGCTTCCAACCTCAGCACTGTGGACATTTGGGGCAGGCTCATTCTGCTGTCGGGGGGCGCCGCCTTGTGCATTGTAGATGTTGAGCAGCATTCCTGGTCTCTACCCATTAGATGCCAGTAGCACCCCCCTGCCCTTCAAGTCATGAAAATATGAAACATCTCCAGACCCTGGTGGAGAACTGGGCTAGATTGATGAGGCTCTTGAAAGCTCTTAAATGGAGTAAACATTGCATTATGTCAGAAATGTAGAGTTCCTTGCAGATTTGAAGCACTTAAGCACTGTTTTGAAAGGCAAATCCACAAAAAAACTGATCTGGCTGCCATGTACAGGATGAGTAAGAGAAGAGATCTCCAAAATCAGAAGAATGAGTAGCAGAAAGGGGAAGGGAGAGGCAGTGCCTATAGTGATTTTGAAGGAGAACAAGACAGAATGACTATGACCAGGGAAAATACTGCAAGATGAGACCAAGACTTCTTTTCCTTTTTGTTGTTATTAGACAATGAGCAATGGAAGCTTGACTTCCTTTAGACAAGATAAATATAGTGTGAAAGTGAGAACTCCAGGGGGCCTGCACAACAGGCCTGGGAAAGTGGGACTGGAGCTCCAGTGAGTACAAAGCCACTCCCTTAGGCTGGGTGTGGTAGTTCATGCCTATAATCCCAGCACTTTAAGAAGCCAAGGCTGGAGGATCACTTGGAGCCAGGAGTTTGAGACGAACCTGGGCAACATAATGAGACTCCCATCTCTGAAAAACAATTCGTTGGGTGTAGTGGTGTACATCTGTAGTCTCAGCTACTTGGGAGGCTGAGACAGGAGGATCTCTTGAGCCTAGGAGTTTGAGGCTGCAGTGAGCTATGATCATGCCACTGCACTGCAGCCTGGGCAACAGAACAAGACCCAGTCTCAATGATTTTTAAAAAAGAACCACCCACTTCGAGCATTTTCCAAATGACTGACGTGAGCTGGCTCTGGAAGTTAGGGAACTGAGATGAAGCACAATCTCTAGCCAAAGGAGCACAAAGCCCACAGAGAAAAGATTCAAACTCCTGATTGAGGGGGAGCAGCTAATTGTTCAAATGACTTGAATCTTGCAGATTCCAGTCATAGGTGAAGCCAAGGGGTATAAGCTCAGAAAAGGCAGAGATCAGACCGACCTCCTGCATTTCTAGCATGATGCCTGGCACGTAATAGGAGCTTATTTTAAAACTGGTGGAAATTAATAAGAGTCTAATTACCTGGAGAGAATAGGGACAAAGGGATCTAGAAGGGATTCCTGGAGGTAGTATTGCTAAGTACATATGGGAACTACTAATAGTAAACACTTACCAAGAAGCCTACCACACATCAGCACTGGGCTTGGCCCCCTGTGAGAAACCTGTCACGTGCTGGCTGCTGTGCTTGGCACTCTGTGAGAAGCCTACGGTGGAGTAGGTGTTGTGTCTAGTCCTCTATTAGAAGCTTATTGTGTACCAGGCACCGTGCTTGGCATCCTGTGCAAAGCCTACTAAGTGCCAGGCACTCAGAAATAGTCTCATCCTGTGATGGTTAAAGCTGTGGCACAGATGAGTTCTGAGAAAAAGGGATTCAGAAAGAGAAAAATGAGTGGAGAGCCAAAGACCCAGCTGGACAGCAACGTCACCATAAAGGAGAATTCGTTTCTTGGCAAGGTCAAAGGGTTTCTCACTCAGCACTGGCTCTGTTGGAACCTACCGCCAGTCAAGAGAAATTCTTCCCTGATCTGTGTGATCAAGAAGGAAAGAGGCAGCATTCACCATCCAGAGGCCGGGGCTGGGGACACAGGAAGGACAGACATGAAGGTCTTGGATCAGCAACTCTGAAATATCTCGTGCTGAATTTGGCTCATATAATCCCCGAGCTGGGGCTATTTGTGTTTGCTTTTTAAATCCGCAGAGATTTATGGCAGCAGGAAAAACACACAAAGGAATTGCTGCATTTGGCCTTCTGCCCTGCCTTCCTTGCTTTCATGTAATAATTATACATATGCAGGCAGTGAACACCCCCAGAAACCAGAGTCGGGGGGCACAGAAATGATGAGGATGCTCCTTGTTCCTCTGATGAGCCTTCCAGCTCCATTTGTGATTTTCATGATTATTTCATTAAAAGGGCTACTGCAGTGCTTTTCAGTGTGAGTGTTAACTGAGACAGGGCTAGTCCCAAGGCTGCTTATGGGACCAGGGACATTCTAAATAGATACAACTGAGTCCAGTTCAGTGCAGTCCTTTTATGGGATTTGTCATGACTCAACAGAGATGGAACGCTTTTCAATTTTGAAATTCTTACCCGAAGGAACATTTCTACCCTTGAAAGGAGCAATAGCTGCTGGAATGGTTTGACAGAAAGAGCAAAAGCATCCTCACGCTCAGGTCCTGAGAATGATATCTGCCTCTGCCCAACTTCTCCCCCTCAGAATCCAATTTCTCTCCCTCCTCCCACCCTCCACCCGGCCACTGACCTTCAAAAGGATGCAATGATGGCAGGAAGGAGGGGATTTGTGGTTCTGTTGACCCCCAGACATGCACATGATTCAACTGTAGAAATACCGAGAGAGAAGTGTGGAAGGGGGCAGGTGGCCTGAATGTGAAGGAGACCCACAAGTGTCTCCTTCTAGTGTTAAGCCCAAGGAAGCACCCCCCAGCTTTGCTCATCCCTGCCAGGTACCTGCATGGCATAGAAGTGACAGTGGTGGTCGCCTCGGGGTTGGCCACTACTTACCCTGCGAAACCCTAACTTTGCCTTTGATGCCCTTGCCTGGTTTCTAGATGTGATGGAACAAACTAAGGTCTTCCCACTCTATGCAGTGGGCCCTGGGGCGAGTCACCTGACCTCACTGAGTCTCATTTTCCTTGTCCATCAAATGGGGATAATGATGGCCCCAGAGTCAGAGGATCGACATGAGGCATAAATGTAGCCTGGGCCACAGAGCAAGACCCAGTCTCAATGATGAAACACTTAGGAAGTTCTTAGCATTCTACTTGCGACATAGTAAGCGCTCAAGAGTGTGGCACACTCTCTTCGGAAGGTCAAGAGCATCAAGCCTCAACTCTAGTAATTTCTGGGCTGGTGTCTCCACCCGCCCTGAAGGTTGAGTTGGAGAGGTTTTGCATACTCTTTCTTTTCATGCCCTTTTCCCAACCAAAAGACTTGAAGTTGGGGCATTTTGAAAAATGGTAATCAGTCAAAGCTACCATGGACCCAGAGCTTACCATGAGCTAGGCTCTGTGCTCCATTTGCATCAATTCATTCAAGCTTCATAAAGAAAACGTAGGTGTTATCACCATCATCCCCTTACACAGTTGGAGAAACTGAGGCACAGAGAGGCTAAGTAACTCACCTAAGGTCATACAGCATGTAAGTAGCAGAACTGAATGCTTAACACTGATATAAAATGTATATTCCTAAGCCCAGTGCTGTGTTGCCCTTGAGCCACCCGTCTCCCCTGCCTACCCACCTCCATGTTAGCTGTTGGTTGTGATAGCCAGTCTTAGGGTCCTTCTAGAAGGAGCCAGTGGCCGGGCCTCCTCATTGCCATGGTTAGTGTCCCAAAGCCTTCTCACTGTCCTAGGTCAAGCTGTGATACTCTTCTCTGAGAAGTGCCTTCCCTTTGTCACCTGGCCAATTTCTGCTCTGAAAACAGACCCGGGGAGAAGCGAGGGAGACAGGAGCACAATTACCCAGCCCATAATGCAAGGTGAAGGCCTGACCACCAACCTGAAGCCCACCAACCAAGAGTCCGTGTGGTTCAACTCCCACCTGCCTCTCCAGCCCAACCTCAAAGCAATTGGCCCTTTGTTTTCATACTCCAGCCACACTGGCTGCTTCCCAGTCTTCCTCCCACCATAGGGCTTTGCACATCCTGTTCCCTCTGGTTCCCTCTGCTGCCAACCCTCAACAGAGGGTCATCTTCCAATGCTCGTAAGTTGCTCTATTGGAGCAGTGATCACTCTGTGTTTGATCCATTTATAGATGTCTCCTCTTGTAGCCCATGAGCTCCTGGATGGTCATGGCAAACTTCCGCCTTCTCTGTGTATTCCCAACTCAGCATGCACAGTGCCTAGCATGCAGTAAACACTCAGAAAATGGTTATCCAGTGGCTGAAAATTAAGGGTAAATTTGTGGGACTCTGAACTTGGGTCTCTCCTATAAACTCTGGGGGACAACCAGCTTGAAAAGAGAAATTTTTTGGTCTAGATGTTTGATCCAGGCCAAACTTTGATCAAATGTAATCAGACTCTGAATGCATGTGTATTTATCTCAAGACAAAATTTAAGCCTGAATTCTTCAAAGACTAAATTAAATTGCCTGCTTCTCAGAGCTGCTTGCTAAAGTGATGCTTCCATACTTAACACTGGCTTGAACATTTATTAAAGTCTTAAACTCAGAGTGGTGAAAAGGCCATCATCTTTGGAGTTAAACTAGGCCTAGAATTGAATTCCAGCTGTGCTAGTTACGTAAGCCTGGGCAAGATTGCTGCATCTGTAAGCCTTGATTTCACTTTTTAAAAAGTGGAGTTAAAATGCCTGCCTCATAGACTTTTTGAGAGGGTTAATTACAAAATAGCTGTTATATAGGAGAGTTCTGAAATATAAGTTTCCTTTCCAAGGAAGTGCACATATAGAGACACAGAATAGCAGTCTTAAACTGTTTTCTTCATCGTCTTTCATTCATTCGGTTACCCAGTCATTGAAACACTTGTGCATTCCTCTGGTCAATCACTATTTCTTGAGAAGCAACACTATATCCAGCAGGAAGAGAAGGGCTACAGATACTATAAGCAGCACAAACATGCTCCATGGGGCTTAAATTTTGGTGGAAAAGAAAGTCAATAAATAAATAATTATAACCTATGGTACGTGCTAAAAAGTATCTCCAGTGTAGACACTAAAGTATAAAGGAAACTAAAATGGAGATACGTTTCAGGTGGAGTGATTAGTTACAGCTCCTCTGGGAGGATAGTATGTGAGTGAGATCTGAAGGATGAGAAGGAACCAGCTCTAAGGCGAGCAGAGGAAAGGCTGTCCAGGCAGCAATGACAGCACATGCAAAGGCCCTGAGGTCAGAAAGTTCTAGGGACAATCAAAAGGCCAAATGCCTTGAGCTGTGGGTGGGAGGTGAAGATGGGAAAGTGCACAGGAGTTTATAGGCCACTGCTGGCTATGGACATGCCCTGCTTTTCTGCAGAACCAGAGTCCAGCAGACAGAGCAACAGGTCAAGGTAGGGCTAATACAAGGAGATATGACTGGCAGTTCATGGGAGAGAATGTGGCCCGCCAAGTAGAATGCAGATGTGAGAAGCATCAGGGGATGAAAATTCAAGGCTGGGCAGACCCATCAGGGGTACAGCAGGAGGTATGGATGGCTTAATATTGGTGAGGCTGCTTCTGACCTCAGGTGGGCATCCTGCTGGCAAGGGGAGAGGTCTTGGGGAAATGCAGTTCACTGAGATGACTTGATGGCTCAGGAGGGCTGGCTGGTAAAAACAGAGCAGGATCCCACTCCCACAAGAGTGAGCAAACGTGGCAGAAAACAGACCCTGGCAGAAGTGAGGGAGACAGGAGCACAATTACCCAGCCCATAATGCAAGGTGAAGACCTGACCACCAACCTGAAGCCCAGCAACCAAGAGTCGTGTCTTTCAACTCCCACCTGTCTCTCCAGCCCAACCTCAAAGCAAGCACCCCTTTGTTTTCATACTCCAACCACACTGGCGACTTCCCAGTCTTCCTCGACCACAGGGCCTTTGCACATGCTGTTCCTTCTACCTAGGACACTATTCCCTTCACTCTTTACCGACTTAACTCCTTCCCTTCCCCAGGGATGCCTCTCTGATAGCCCTGATTGGGAAAATTCTCAATTTACACAATTCATGCCCTTAGTGGCATGAGACCACATTTCAACTTAACATTTATTTGCGTAACTACTGTTGAATATGTGCCTTTTATACGCTCCAAAAAGAGGAGAAAGCAATACACTACATCCTCCCGTGCCTAGTGCGGTGCCCACTGCTGGATATTTACAGAACAAATTAGTTAATTTGTAAAACAAACAAACAAACAAAACAAGAAGTGCCAGTTTGGCTCCTTCGTAACTGGCTTAGATGGGTAATTCTCAGAGTGTGGAGCTGGAATTAGCAGCAGCCACAGCACCTGGAAACAAACATTAGAAATGCAAACCCCCATCACAGGCCTACAGAATCGGAGAAGGGGAGGATTGCAATCTTCGTTTTAATAAACCCTGCGGGTTATTACAGTGCACACTTCGGTTTGAGATCCACTGTCCTAATTCCTTTGTTTTGAACTTTCAGGTGAGACTTAAGAGGACACCCCTGTGCAGATAAGAGCTCTATTAGGCAGGAAGCTAAGCTGATCATTTTGGATGCACCTTGGTAGTGGGCTGCATTGTGGACATGACATGAGGGCTTTTGAAGGGCACAGTCACATAAAGACTCAGCTGCATGGAGAAGCTGATTTAGTCTCCGCACCCAGGAGATGTGCGTGCAGTTTCCTAGTTAGTGACACTGTGGACACAAGACCCAGCTGTTGACACACGCTGCAATGCCTAAATTTTGCTAGGGTGAACTTGGGGGCAGAAAAATTGAGATATTTGCCAAGATAAGTTAATCCTGCAAACTTGCAAACACAAGGAATGCCATTCTTGTCCGAACAGAGCAGGGATCTGCGAGAATAGGATCTCTGTGGGCATGAATATCTTCCCCACAATCTCCAGAGCCTTTGTGTTCTGTAGGCCCCTCCTGTATATCTTCTAACAGTGGGAGCCCAGTAAAAGTTGCTTACATGCATTATTGAGTGAGTGAGTGAATCAATGAATGTATGAATAAATAGAAGAGATCAACAAATGCTTTGTCTAATGCAGTACAAACGTGGCTTCTTTCTACTCCACAGCCTCCTATTGCTGGAGGAAGTTCATCTCTATTTAACCCTCTTCCTCTTAGCATTAGTTTTAGGTTAGACCTGGACATTGGAGGAAGAGAAGAAGCTTGCAAGTTAGATTAACGTGCTTTATTTTTTCACTGTAAAGGGAAGTTAGGAGGTAGGAAGGCCAGTACCTGCTGGAGAAGCAGTCCCACTAAGACAGGGAGCATACTGGTTTGGTTCACTCTACCTCCAGCACCTTGAACAGAGCTAGCAACTAACCCTTGCTCTGCACATAGCAGTTGCTAACTGGAGGTACCGAATGACTGTTCTGTGGCAAACCTGAGCCTCCTCTTTTGTCACCTCATTTCATTCTTACCACAAAGAAACATACCAGCTCCACATTACAAAGGAGAAAGCCAAAGCTAGAGAATTTGAGTAAAGGAGCTAGATACAAACTCAGACCCACTGACCCCAAGTTCATTCCTCCAGCCCAGGCTGATTCCCAGCGCCAGCTACCAGCCGGATTCTTAGCTGCCTCCGGTTTTGTGACATTTTTATCATTGGATCCGGGAAGATAAATCCACCTCCTGGGCTCCTGCCCTATTTGTTGCTACTCCTGGAATTCTCAGGGTTCCTTAATCTGGGAGTCAAACAGTATGACACAGGAAAGGAAAGGGATTGGCGGTCTGGCTCCTGACAGGTCACAGAATTTTGCTTTGCCTTCTCACCATTTAGAATCTCTGCTGAAGGCG
Source organism: Macaca mulatta (assembly GCF_049350105.2). NCBI lineage: Eukaryota > Metazoa > Chordata > Mammalia > Primates > Cercopithecidae > Macaca > Macaca mulatta. The sequence goes on from NC_133425.1 coordinate 73,287,377, forward strand.
TGGACATCGTTTTGGATTGCCTCTGTGGGGACAACACTGGAAAAGGTCTCAGTCTCCTCAAACCCTTGGGAACCTACATTTTATACGGTGAGTGCAAAACAGCAGCAGGGACATGGTCGGCAAGAGGTAACTCTGCACATGAGCCTGCAAAGGCTCTGAAAAGTGAATTGTGCAGATATGTTGGGATAGTGGGATGGGGGTGTTTCATTTTGTTAATGTCTCCTATAATGTTTCTATTGCTGTGAATTCTTTTCAATTGTAAAATAACATGTGCCTACTGTCCTAGGTCCTATTATTTCAAATGGGATAAAGCAAGACCAAGCCAATGTGGTCACTGATATGAGTAGAACCATTATGGGGCATCACCCGTAGAAGGTAGCACAGGTGGTAAATAGGAAGGTCTTCAAAGGAAGTTCAGAAATAAAGAAGGCATGAAGGACCCACAGTAGGATGGGGAAGAGTGGCTAGGATATGCGGGTTTTAAGGGAGGATCTTCACTATTCGAGAAGTTGCGAAGTACACACTCTTCTTCCCCTAAACTACTCCTGAGCATCCCACTCAAGACAGAAGCTCTGGATAGATGGAGCTCATGTCCGTTTCCATCTCTTTCTACATTCACTTCTAGGCTCTTAGGAGTGGAAGAGATGTATGAAAAACAACCGGGAGAAGATTTTCTCCAGCAAAATGAGGCTCCAAGGCCTCCTTTCTCTCTTCTTTTTCTTCTCTTCTGTCATAAGCATGCAAACTAATTTAAATATTAGTCTCCACAAACTAAAGTAGGAGTATTTGAAGCTAAATGGCATATTCGGACACTAAACAATATTGGATTTATCCAGCGTTTGAGATTCTTGGTACCTTCGTCCCCTGTTGGTACAATAGAAGAGTCTTAATTCTGGGTAACTCAGAAAAAAACACTAATTCCCTGCTATTACCTGTAGAGCTTATAAAATAAATATTTGAGGGGTATAAATATGCAAGCATCTTTTTGTCATCTTCAGATCATTGTAACAGAAAGAAGGCCGAGCTCACCAGAGGCAGGTAAACATCCCATTGCTGGAGTGTTCCAGTAATTTCAATCATGGCCATGTATTTCCTTTGAAGTGGATGTGTAGCTTATTATTATCAATGAGAGTCACTGCACATTGCAAGGATATCGGATATGACTAACACGTAAGTCAAATGCAGATGGATGATGTAGTCATCCTTACTTATCACTTACCAATAATTCTATTTTTGCCCCAGTTTCATGATGTCATTTTGGTGAAATTCAACTTGATTATTCAATTTGAGTAGTTCACAATTATCTAATTCGTTACATTGATCACTTGGTCACTAATTGATCGAAGTCTAGTACTGTGATGCCCTGTGGTACCTCAGGGATCTCTGAGGGCATGAATATCTTCCCCACAATCTCCAGAGCCTTTGTGTTCTGTAGGCCCCTCCTGTATATCTTCTAACAGTGGGAGCCCAGTGGTACCTTTTGAGTGGTACCTCACCCCACAAAAACAGAAGCAATGGTTCGCTATTAGGTTGGTGCAAGGATAATTGCGGTCTTTGGCATTAAAAGTCATGACAAAAACCATAATTACTTATGCACCAACCTAGTAACTGGCTACTAGTTTACCCAGGCTAAATAGTTTAAAATACACATGATTATGTTATTAAATAACTCCTCTCTAAGAAGAACTTACTCCCAAATCTTTGGAGACAAGGCAGGAAAGTCGTTGAAAAAGCACCTGTATGGTACTTGAATGTTCCTCATACTGTTAAGAGCTCTCTCATTCTCCCCTGCCCCCAAACCCTGTAAAGGATCTTTTCTCTCCATATGAGAATCTCAGGGAATCTTTCCCAGCTCCACCTCCCATCTGCCCTCTGAATATTGCTTGTCCAATTGGCAAAACTGTTTCTCATACCACTTGTGTCAGACCTCTTTGGAGCTGACACATGGGTCACACCATTTTCTTGGTCCCTGGGCCTCTTTTCATTCTCATCTGCAAGCTTCTATACCCATTTTTTCCAATCCATCTATAGTCTAACTCTGCTCCACATCTCCCACCAGTTAGGTACCCAGCCCAGGTCAGAGCCCCAAGCTCCTCATTTGCTAGGGAATCAAATTCAGAATCACAAAAAAGGTTCACTAAGGAGCTCCCTTCTCAGTCTCAAAGAACAGACCTAAAGAGACATTTTGGCAACTCATATTTTATTCAAATGTTGGCCTACATCATATTTTTGCTACATGCCCAATTTTTCAAAGTAATGAAACGGTCACCATGAGAAATGTCACTTTCTCTTTGATTAGGGACACTCAGCTAAAATAGTCAACTTGATGCCTCATTCTCATTCCCCTCACTTTGCCAAGGCTTAATTAAATTTGTTTTCAAGATTTTGCCAGTTCCGGACCAAACAATTGCCATTTTTTTCATGCATAACAAGAGATGTCAGTTTTCATTAGCAATTGCTTAATGAGGGAATCTTTCATTTTCAGGCTCATCCAACATGGTAACTGGAGAGACCAAGAGCTTCTTCAGCTTTGCAAAATCAGTAAGTATCCAGGCACATCTGATGTACTGTTGTGGCATGTTGATTCACATGTTGTGAGCTGTTTGTTTGTTTGTTTGTTTGTTTGTTTTTTGAGACAGAGTCCCATTCTGTTGCCAGACTGGAGTGCAATGGCATGATCTCGGCTCACTGCAACCTCCGACTGATTCAAGCAATTCTCCTGCCTCAGCCTCCCTAGTAGCTGGGATTACAGGCATGCACCACCACGCCCAGCTAATTTTTGTATTTTTAGTAGAGATGGGGTTTCACCATGTTGACCAGGATGGTCTCAATCTGTCCTCGTGATCCGCCTACCTCGGCCTCCCAAAGTGCTGGGATTACAGACGGGAGCCACCACACCCAGCTGTGAGCTCTTCTATCATAAGGCATTGACTTAATCTTGTCTTTCATGTTCATCATTCATTTCCAATAAAGCCTGCACTCCTGCCCTGCTCCCTGTAAATGGACAGGACCAGAATTTATACTACTTTTGTCTAAATGAAACAGAAACGTGGGAGTGTCAGTGAAACTCAAGAAAGCTTCAGCTTTCAGTCAAAATTGCTTAAGTGTTGGTGTCTTTAATCATTGGTCAAAAATGAACTTAGCATTAGCGCATTTTCTTTGCTCCATAGAGAGGCCAGCCTTTCACTTTGCCACTTTCTGACTAGGTCTCTGGGGTACTGGAGATTTCTCTGTGTCCTCATCCTCTTGAATTGGAGATAGAAATGAGGACCCTATGACCTTAACAAGATTCTGGGGTGACTTGTAGACTTGGGCAAGCTCATGAACGACTCTCTTGGGTGATCTGGCTTTAAATATGGTGGTTAGTTTGTCAGCCATTGTGAAGCAATATCCCTGGGCATTCACCTCACTATGAATTGACTCCTATCTATCTTCCTATCTGGAGCTATACTTGCTAGAATTATACTAATGTGCGCTTGAACCTTTTTAAGACAGAGTCTAGCTCTCTGCACCCAGGTTGGAGTGCAGTGGTGTGATCTTGGCTCACTGCAACCTCCACCTCCTGAACTCTAGCAACCCTCCTGTTTCAGCCTCCCAAGTAGCTGGGATTACAGGTGCCTGCCACTACACCCGGCTAATTTATTTATTATTTTGGTGGAGACAAGGTTTCACCCTGTTACCCAGGCTGGTTTCGAATTCCTGGGTTCAAGAAATCGGCTTGCCTCATCCTCCCAAAGTGTTGGGATTATAGGCATGATCCATTGCACCCGGCCAAACTTAATTTTTAAAATATCATTTCGGCCAGGCGCAGTGGCTCACGCCTGTAATCCCAGCACTTTGGAAGCCTGAGGCGGGCGGATCACGAGGTCAGGAGATCAAGACCATCCTGGCTAACACGGTGAAACCCCGTCTCTACTAAAAATACAAAAAAAATTAGCCGGGCATGGTGGCGGACACCTGTAGCCCCAGCTACTTGGGAGGCTGAGGCAGGGGAATGGCGTGAACCTGGGAGGCAGAGCTTGCCATGAGCTGAGATCGTGCCACTGCACTCCAGCCTGGGTGACAGAGCGAGACGCCATCTAAAAATGAAGTTAAATTAAATTAAAATTAAATTAAATTAAAATATCATTTCAACACTCCTTTCCCAGTCCAAATTCCTTCTCTTCTTTGAAATGAACCACCAGTACCCCAGCACCAGCCAATATTCCTTATTTTTTTCTTTGCATGTTCCAAGGTATTTTTTTTAAATAATTTCAGCTTTTTAGATTCAGGAGGTACACGTGCAGGTTTTTTGCCTGGGTATATCGTATGATGCTGAAGTTTGAGGTACATATGATCCTCTCATTCAGATAGTGAGCATAGTACCCAATAGTTAGTTTTTCAACCCCTGTCCCCCTCCCAGTCCCTGTTAGTAGTCCACAGTGTTCATTGTTCCCATATTTATGTCCGTGAGTACCCAATGTTTAGCTCCCACTTATAAGAGAGAACATGCAGTATTTGGTTTTATGTTTCTACATTAATTTCATTAGGAAAATGGGCTCCAGCTGCATCCATGTTCCTGCAAAGACATGATTCCATTCTATTTTATGGCTGCATAGTATTCCATGGTGTATATGTCTCACATTTTCTTTATTCAGTCCACCATTGATGGGCACCTAGGTTGATTCCATGTGTTTGCTATTGTGAATAGAATGGCAATGAATATACAGGTGCATGTGTCCTTTTGATAGAACGATTTACTTTCTTTTGGATATATACCCAGTAGTGGGACTGCTGGGTCAAATGGCAGGAACTTTCATTTTTACGCCTTCCCAACAGGGGATTGCTACTTTTCACAAGGGTTTGTTTTAGCCCCCTCTACTTTTGGACTTCTATGTGCCAGTGCAGCATCGATTGATCCACTCACTTGACAAGCATTTTCTGAGCACCTGCTGTTTGTGGTATTGTGCCAAGCACCGGGCTATCACAGTAAAGAAGATTGGTGCACTTTGGGCCTTTTTGGTTCTTACATACTAATGAGGGAGACGAACCCAAAATAAGCAAGATGTGTTAATAACATGATTATATATGGCTACTAAACCTCTGAAGGGGATAAAAATCGAGTGCTAAAATAGAAAACAGCAGGGTAGATGGAGGCAATTAAAACAAAGTGGTCAGGGAAAAATATGGTAAGGAGTTTGGAATTCATTCTAAGTGTGGCACTATGGGGTATTCATATGCTCTCAAAGTGCCAACATTGGCTGCCAGAAACTTCAGCTCCAAACATTCTGGAATGGATAATAACTCCCTGCACTTGTGAGATTTGAATCAAAGGTCCTCTCTATGCATTTGGGCTTTAAAATATGGGTCAAGGATCATCCTGACTACAGAACCTACAGGAGGAGTAAGAATGGAGTATAATGAAGGATGCTGTCTGGAGTGTGTCCCCTGAAGACAGGCTTTGTGCCATGCACAGCTGCTGTGTTGCTGTGACTGTAATTAACATGATGTTGACAGACTGCTGTGGGTAACCACACTGGTCCCAAATTACATACAATTGTAAGAAGTGTTTTCCCTTTCTCCCCTAAATGCACAATCCCAACACACACTGTTAATGAAATAATTGCAGCGTGCCCATGCTCAACGAAGGCATTCATAACTGCACAGCCAGGATGGAAATGGAGATTCCTCTGCCCAAAGCAGGGGTTCCTATTACCAGAACGCTTTGTACCTGGAGGTCAAGAATGAGGATGTTTTCTTTCAGAGGCCTGCTCAAACACTAAGGGTCATTTGGAAGAAAACTGAAGAGAGGGCCTACCAAGAGGTGGAACTTTGCTCTGAAAAGTTCTAGAAAAAAAAAATTTGCATGTATTCAAGAGAAGCTTAGAAATTAAAGGTCGACTGGAATTATACAGGAATTTCCCACTCAGCTATCTTAATGATGTTGCATCTTAAAATTGCTGCAGAGTTTATGCCTCACTATTTGCCAAACATGCCATTTTCTTTCACACCATAACGATGATGATACTTATAGAGGAAGATAACATTTACAGAGCAATCTGACTCCATATTTGAAGCTCTTATTCACTAAACCAAAAACATCTTGTTCAAATTAAGATAAGAAAAATGGCGTATGTTTATAGAGCACCTCGTATGTGGCAGACACGATGCTAAGCACTTCATATGCATTAACACATTTACTCCTCATAACCACCCCATGGGGATCAGTGAGGAAACTGAGCACAGAGAAGTTAAGAGATTTGCCTAAAGTCACACAGCTCATGAGTGACAAAGCTGAGATTCAAAACTAGGCATTCAGCTCTATAACCTTCTTAACCACAACTGTGCAGCAAGTGTACATTTGCAGCAAGCATTCATTCCACAAACATTCACTGAGGCATTGCAGATACACTGTGAGTCAAGTTATTATTTTTCTATATTTGCTGTATTTCCCAAGTTGGTTTGTTTTCAACAAGGGTCCTAAAAATCACTGTCCTGTAGAATAGTATTTTGGATGTAAGGAATACTTTAAGTTATTTGGTGGTTTCCAAACCACGTGCCTCACCACATCATCTGTGCCACGAACCCTTGCCACGTAAGACCATAAAAATTGGAAGCCAAGAAACCTAAGGTCAAATGCGTGGCTCTTCTTGGTCCCCCAGCCCTCTCCAAATGTGCTTTTGTAAATAATTTTTTATATGAACCTCATCATTGTTTTCACCCTATCTTTTCCACGCTTATTCTCCTAATGACATGAGCTTCCCAATTTAAAAAAAAAAAAAAAATTTCACTTTAGTCAGTCTCTTTAATTCTTTTTGGAAAGAGGATATAAATGAGCTCAATGATAACATAAATACTATCAATGTTTCTAAATGCCCATCACATTCCTCTTTGCATCCTGTGTTGAAATGATATTGAACATCTTATCTCCTAGAATCCCCCAGAAACTGGACATTTGGATTTCTAACCTATAACCAGCACCAAAGGAAAAGCAATTAAATTACAACAAAGCAGTTGGATCCCCATTTCTCTAGGTTTCTAGTGGATTATTTACTTATTTTGATACTTCAAGGGAGGAGATGAGAGACTGGAAAAGAGATGGCCACACTGAATAGTTTGTAGGTATTTCACCCAGAATTTTAGTCCAGGGCATCTCAGCTTTAGTGCTATGGATATTTGGGGCTGGGTAATTCTTTGTTGTGGATTATTCTTTGCTGTGAATATTCTTTGTCCTAAGCATTGTGGGATGTTTAGTTGCATCCCTGGCTTCTACCCACTAGATACCAGTAGCACCGCCTCCCACTTCCGTCATCACAAACAAAAATCCCCAAATACTATCAAACGCCCTCTGGGGGACAAAACTACCCCCAGTTCAGAACCACTGATTCAGTCCCAACAATTTGACCTCATCATTTCTTCATGCTGTCCCTTCTTCCTAAATCACCCCTCCTCCCTCTTCTTTATCCAATGGATTCCTACCCACCTCCCCAGATTTAGCCTTGTCATAACCACTCCCCCAGGAAAGCTGCTCCTGAAGTCAGAGAGGCCACCTCAGTCATGTCCCCCACCACACTGTGTAAACTTCTCTGCCATCCTACTTCCTTTAACAACCCCATCATCGCCACCACCCTTCACTGAGCTGAGTGCTTTACACTTAATAACAGAACATTGTAGAGCCACAGTTCAACTCCGGAGCTGATGATCCTGACCATGTACTTAATGTTTCAACTACATGTGGCCTTGTAGTTAGTTTTGGTCTCTCTCTCCCACTTAGACCTGAGCGTCTCATAAGCATCACTATCTATTGCTTCCCATGTACTTGCAACAGTGCCTAGCAAAATAGATGCTTTAAAAAAAATACACCACTGTCCAAGGCGGGTAGATCACGAGGTCAGGAGTTCAAGACCAGCCTGGCCAAGATGGTGAAACCCCGTCTCTGCCAAAAACACAAAAATTAGCTGGGCATGATGGTGGGCGCCTGTAATCCCAGCTACTCGGGAGGCTGAGGCAGAGAATTGCTTGAACCCGGGAGGCAGAGGTTGCAGAGAGCTGAGATCATGCCACTGCACTCCAGCCTGGGTGACAGAGCGAGACTCCATCTCAAAAAATAAAAATAAAAAATAAAATTCACCACCAAGAGCAACCCTTTGGCCAGCGGAGTCTGCTAAGCTGCAGCCCCATGCTCCCCCTGTAGTTGCTGATGACATCAGCAATGCTGCAAATGCAGCCTTAATCCTGGTATTGAGTTCCTATAACCTGATACCACCTCTCTTTGCAGTGGTGGCAGGTGGAGAAGGTGAACCCCATCAAGCTGTACGAGGAGAACAAAGTCATCGCAGGGTTTTCCCTTTTAAATCTGCTCTTCAAACAAGGCCGGGCGGGCCTCATTCGGGGAGTGGTGGAAAAACTCATAGGGCTCTACAACCAGAAGAAGATCAAGCCTGTGGTGGACTCCTTGTGGGCTCTGGAGGAGGTAAGAATGGCGCTTTTCCTCTGAAGATAAACTCTTTAACTCAGGAAGGTTTGGGCAGCCAAATACAATCTTCTACTAAATGATTTTTTTCCCAGATGAGTTTGTTTTAAATGAGGGTCCTAAAAGTCACCTGTACCATAGAATAGTACTTTGGATATAGGAAATACTTTAAGTTCTTTGGTGATTTGCAAACCACGTGCCTCATCACACAATTTCTGATATGAACCTTTCCCAGGTAAGGCCACCAAATTTTTATGGATGTCTATAATTTGGTGTGGTTACAAGAGCGTGTGTACATTGTTGAGGCGTCATATATTATTGTCACCTTGTGAGTACATAAGAGATCAATGTCAGAGCAGATAGTGGCTCTGAGTTGAAAAGATTTGTGTGCTCAGCTGGATGCCTTGAGCCCCGTTGAGATATTAGCTATCACCATGGACTTTGGCATTACTACTGAATTGTTGGGTCTAATGTTGAATTGAGTCTTTTTGTTAGTTGATCTTCCAAAAGTTATAGTATTTGAAAGCATTCCTTGATCACAAGGACATTCAGAACCCCTAATGGAGCCTTGAAGGATACTGAAACATGAACTGCTTGTATTGGTTCATATGACCCTTGCTAGGAGGAGGCAGGGTCTAGAAAATCCTTCAAGTAAGGGGAAGGTTTGGGCAGTTGGTAAATCAGTTAATGGCAGCTAGTAGAAGAAATGAAGAGATGTGGCCTGGATTTTAAGAGGCATTTCACTAAGAAACCTAAGTCAGGATTTTGTAACCTTGGCTTCAGGGAGCCATGAAGCCCCTGAAAAATATTTTAAAATATGTGGGAATGTTTTTTTTTTATTGTTTTGCATTTTGTCTGAGGGAAGGGCCTTATGGTACAATTACTTTGTTGTACTTTTGCAAGTCACAAATATCTTTTAAAAAAATAACAAGTATGAAAGTTCTAGTGGGTGTGCTTCTGGCAAGAAGGCTGTGTCTGTTTGCCTAAATGATTACATTGGTCCAAATCCAGTGGCTTCTCTAAGCACAGAAATACCACTAGAAAGGCTCTTTGGGGGTCACTGTATATTCAACTACAACTGGTCCTAGATCAATGGACCAGGCATGTGCCTATATCTCTCTTTAATACTGCAGTGTCATGGATGCACTTAAAACCTTTAGCCACCAAAAACCTTGTTTGTTTTTTAAGATAAAATAAATGCGCATTACAGAAATTCCTCAATTAACCAGAAACTTAAGGAGAAAATAAACTGCAAGTCCACATTCCAGAGAAGGATAACATTGTTAACATTTTGGTTTGCTTCCTTCCAGTCTTTTTTCTATTGCAGATGCTCGCTGTGATTCAATTTAGTGCTAAATCAAATCAGATAATTGTGCATGCCTTCTGCTGTGTAATTGCCAATACAGCTAGCCTATTGCTATAATTTTCTTTAAATGTTTTTAATTCAGTGAGTCAGACACCCATATGGTATTCACTATCGTATCTCAATGGAATAGGGAAAGGGCTGGGCTACCTGGTTACTGGGTTCTCAGTGGTTAGGAAGGAGAGAAAACTGGGAATCATCAAGAAAAAAGGTAAGAGATTAACTTGACCATGGGCCAGAGAAGGTGACTTATACTTGAACTCAGTGTCCAAAAGGACCCAACAAATCTGGCAGCATTTAAGTGAGAATTAAAATCCAAGAGGAGTCCACTTGGCCCAGTGGGTTCTTGTTCTAGTATTTGAAATCACCCCTTGCTTACGATGGTAATTGAATCACCAAATATTTATTGAACAACTACTGTGTGCCTAGTACTGAGCAAATGCTGGAGATACAATGATGAACAGATGGCCAAGATCCCAAGACTTCATGGAGTTTGCATTCAGAGGAGTAGGAGGAGATAGGAAATACTGAAATACAATAAGCAAGGTAGTTGCCTGTCATAATAAGTTCTTAGAAGGAGATAAATTAGGATATATGTTGGTGACAGGAAAGGGGAGACTTAGTCTCTACAGAGCAATGTTGCTTAACTTATTTTTCATTGTTGCTCCTCTAAAGAGACTTTTTAGATATTATTTTGCCTAATCAATAAACTCATGAAGTTTTACTACCATATGTGTGTGTATGTGCAAGTATGTGTGTGTTTATGTCCTGTATGTATGTCTGTATTTTGTATATTAACAGAGTAATTTTTTTATCTTCCAAGAGCCAGTGTTCACCCCACTAGGGTGATACCATGCTTATTGAGAATGCATGCTGTAGAGAAACTATAAAGAGGGAAGGTTTATCTGAGTAGGTATCATGTGAGCTGGAACATGAAGGAAGCAAGAAACTAAAGGGAGAGAATTCAACACAAGGAGACCCCCAAAAACAAAGGAGCGAGGAACAAAAGATTTTGGTAAATCCCAAAGGCGGATTATTGTGAGCCAAGGAGGGAATGGTACAAGGAGACTCTTGAGTAGGTTAGCAAGGGCTGGATGGAAATTTGGGTTTTACTCTAAGCAGCATGGGGGCTGCTATAAGTTCAGAGTCAGGAGATGCCACCTCCTGGTCCCAAGGGTGTTATACATCAGGACAGAAGTTGAAATTGCCAGGCAGGATCCTGGGCAACTAGGCAACTACAGAAGTCTGATATTCAAGGAAGATGTCAATCCAGCTAAGGAATAGGAAAAGCATGCTCACTACAGACCAGGAAGCCTCCCAATGGGAAAGCTCAGCTAGCATTAAGGAGGGTCTGACCAGGCACAGATGGTGCACATGAGGCAGCAAGACTGATCTCCAACCCTCAGTGCTGGGGGAAATGGAGCTCCATACATGCTGGGATTGTCAGCACTGGCTCAAAGACTGAGCACACTAAGGATGCAGAGCAAAGGTACTCAGGACCAGCAGTAACGAGAGATGAGAAGAAAGCCAAGGCTGGCAGCTTGCTTGACTGAGTCATGGATCATATGCAAGCAAGTCTGGGACTTTACCTTGAACATACTTCTTCCATCTTTATTCTTAGCTCTGTCATCTAAACTGGGTGGACTCAAGAAATACCTAAACCAGATCATGTCTAACCTAGCTTAAAATCCTCCCACGGCTTCCTGCTATACCTGAAGTGCAGTCTAAATTCGTCGTTGAGGTCTGTAAGGCCCTGCACTGTCTGACTCCTGCCCATCCATTACCCTCACCTCCTCCTTCAACCTCACCTCCTCCACCCAAGCTTCAGCACCATGCATGTTTCTGGTCCTTGAGCCTACCCAGGCCTTCCCTGTCTTGAGCCTTTGAGCATGTTGCTCCTTCTGTTTTGAACACTCCTCTTCCCAATTTTTGACAGTCTGCTTCCTTCAGGTCTCAGCCTCAGTATGACCTGTACAGAGAAGCCTTCCCCAGCCCCACTCTTGAAAGTAGCACCCTGCACAGCCACTGCAACCCAGGCCATTCTCTCTCCCTTTACCCCATTTATACTCTCCATTGTATTTACTGCCAGTTGAAATGATCCTCTTCTTTTATTTGTCAACTTGTTTGGACTCTTGCCTCCCTTCCAGTAGAATTTAAACCCTACATGAGGGAAGACCTAGACTATATTGTTCCAGACCCCAGTGCCTGGCATGGAATAGATGCTCAATACATAACTTACTATGTGAATGAAACAATCCACCAACACAGAGAAAGAGGACTAGTTGGATTTTTTTTTTTTTTTTTTTTTTTTTTTTTTTGTCGAGGCGGAGTCTCGCTCTGTCGCCCAGGCTGGAGTGCTGTGGCTGGATCTCAGCTCACTGCAAGCTCCGCCTCCTGGGTTTACGCCATTCTCCTGCCTCAGCCTCCCAAGTAGCTGGGACTACAGGTGCCTGCAACCTCGCCCAGCTAGTTTTTTGTATTTTTTTAGTAGAGACGGGGTTTCACTGTGTTCGCCAGGATGGTCTCGTAGTTGGATATTTTCTATATTTTAACAATAAATATTTGTTGAATGAGTGAATTAATGAATGAATGGATGGATGAATGAATGAACAAGCTATAATTTTAAAAGATTATGTTAAGACAAGCTTTCTCAAAATAAGAAAATAAATAAATATAAGACAGGGTTTCTCAGCCTGGGCATGACTGAGATTTTGGGCTGAATAATTTTTTTGCTGGGTAGCGAGGGACTGCCCTGTGCACTGTAGAATGGTGAGCAGCAACCTTGGCCTCTACTCCTGTACTGCCAGCGGTGGCAATAGAAAATGTGCCCAGACATTGTCAGATGTCTCCTGGACGGGACAAGGGTAGGGGAAAAACCACTGCTACTTGAGAACCACTGCTTTTCAAAGAAGCCGTGATGGCAAAGATAGTCACCAGCAAGACAAAGGAATTCTAGGTTCCTGTAGCAGAGTAATCCTCCACAGAAAGGAGAGAGACAGCTGTAGCCTGTTTGCCAACAACAGCACCCACAGCCAGTCATCAAGAACATCCACCAACTTTCTGCCGGCTTTCTGCAATATTTACAGACATCTGTTTAGAGCTGCAGTCGGACCAAACGTGGCTATTTATCAAACCTACGCAGCTCTTCTGGGCCTGAGGAGAGTATAACATGCTTATTACTTGCAAACCTCTGAAGGACTATAATGATTTTTCCCCTCCCCTTCGGTAAATGATTGCACAAAATTGCTTCTCAAGCCAGCTCTATAACTTCATCTATGGAATAGAAAGCCCATAGGGATTCAAAGAAAATTTTCTTGGGCTCTCTGAGCCTCAAACTAGAAGATTTAATAATATCAGAGACGATTCAAGTTTCCTCTTAGCCATCTGTCTTTGACTTTATTGTAAATTTAATTCACAAAGCAGAGTGGATCTACTTCAGCCTCGGGTTTGCTTCCAGATAGTAAATGTGCAGCTGTACATTAAGTTGGAAGAAAGTTAATCTCACCAAACAGTTTAGAGATGGAAAAGAAATCAAAACTACTTGTGTTTTTCAACCAAGCAGCAGTAACAGTGTTGAGCGCCTACTGTGTGCTGAGTTCTAATCTGCTTTTAGGATGTCAGGTCTACAGCAGTCATAGACAACATGTTAATACTTGTATTTGTCAACCAAGCAGCAGTAACAGTGTTGAGTGCCTACTGTGTGCTGTGTGCTAATCCTCTTTTACAACGTCAGGTCTACAGCAGTCATAGACAACATGTTAATACTTGTATTTGTCAACCAAGCAGCAGTAACATTGCTGAGCACCTACTATGTGCTATATGACAATCCTATTTTAGAATGTAAAATCTACAGAAGTCATAGACAACGTGTTTCCTGCCCTTGAGTTTATAATTTAATGTCTGAGACAAAAATAAAATCTATAAAACAATTCATAACGTAGTATGCAATCACAGAGTATTAATTTCAACTGCAACTGGATTTGAAAACAAGAGAGAACAATGTTAAGAGTGAATGTTAGCCAGGCTCAGTGGCTTACACCTGTAATCCCAGCACTTTGGGAGGCTGAGGCAAGCGGTTCACTTGAGATCAGGAGTTTGAGACCAGCGTGGCCAACAGGGCGAAACCCCATCTCTAATAAAAATACAAAAAATTAGCTGGGCATGGGCAACGCCTGTTGTCCCAGCTACTTGACAAGCTGAGGCAGGAGAATCGCTTGAACCTGGGAGGTGGAGGTTGCAGTGTGTCAAGATTGTGCCACTGCACTCCAGCCTTGGCAAAAAAAAAACGAGAGAGAGAGAATGTTGAGAGATGGATTTTACAGATGAGGTGGGGCTTCCTTGGGATGGGAAGGATAGGAATCATTTGGATGATACTGGAGTTACCAAAAATAGATATTACAAGCAGGAGGGACTATGTGAACAACATCACGGAAGTGGGAATGCGTATGGAGTGGGTGGGGTACAGAGAAAAGCAGAGATTGTTGGCTGCAGAGGACAGGAAGCAAGATTGGTTTGGTCAATGGAGTCAAATCATGGACCCCTTTGCTGCCAGGCAGAGGAGTATGAGCCGACATCCCGAGTGGGGGGATTGTTGTTGGAGAATATGGGGCCTAAGAGGCATGACACCATTTCATCTTCCCCGTTCCCTGAGGCCCACCCTGGCCCCAAGTATGATCGCTGTAAAGATTCGCACTTAGATACAGCTGTGGTCTCAGATTAAAATTGCCTTCCCCCATCTGCCACTTCATAGTACACAGAGGGCTGCACAGAGATCTCAACAATTTTTTAAATGTTCTATTGAAGACAGGATCTGGGCCAGGCATGGTGGCTCACACCTGTAATCCCAGCACTTTGGGAGGCCAAGGTGGGCAGATTGCTTGAGCTCAGGAGTTCGAGATCAGCCTGAGCAGCATGGTGAGACCCCATCTCTACTAAAAATACAAAATATTATCCAGGCGTGGTGGCACATACCTATGGTCCCAGCTACTCAGGAGGCTGAAGTAGGAGGATGACTTGAGTCTGCGGGGGTGGAGGTTGCAGTGAGCTGAGATCGCACCACTGCACTCCAACCTGGGTGACAGAGGAAGATCCTGTCTTTAAAAAAAAAAAAAAAAAAAAAAAAGACATTGTCTTTACTATTTTACATCATGTATATAAAAGTCTATGGCTACACTCTCCAGTATGGTACCACTGGTCACATATGGTTATTTAAATTTAAGCTAATTTAAATTAGGTCAAATTAAAAATTCAGTTCCTCAGCCTGGCACAGTGGCTCACACCTGCAATCCCAGCACTTTGGGCACTTTGGGAGGCTGACGCAGGTGGATCACGAGGTCAGGAGATCGAGACCATCCTGGCTAACATGGTGAAACCCTGTCTCTACTAAAAATACAAAAAATTAGCCGGGTATGGTGGCACATCCCAGCTACTCGGGAGGCTGAGGCAGGAGAACTACTTGAACCTGGGAGGCAGAGGTGTAGTGAGCAGAGATCACACCACTGCACTCCAGCCTGGGTGACAGAGTGAGAGTCCATCTCAAAAAAAAAAAAAAAAAGATTACTGTGGGACACCAAGGACAGAGAGGGTGGAATGGCCTAAGTCAAAGCTGTGTGGCAATGTGATTGTCAGTTCTGAAGAAACTTCAACTCCAGCACCAGATTGAGAAGGGGACAGAAAGGATGAATGAGGCCAAGCATCCAAAACAGATACCCCACCCCAAACTAGGAGGCAAAGACTCAAGGAGAAACTGTGGAAAGTCCAACTTAACTGTGGTAGATTTCAACTAGCTGGCATGGACCCTCTTTAAAAATTTAGAAGCTCCTTCTGAGGCACTGAGCACAGTGTGGGGTGAGTATTTAAAAGCATCTTCTGGCTTTGCAGACACTGCTGCTGCACCATGGTCAATCCCACTATGTTGGGGTTGACAGTGCGGTTGATGGTGAGCCCTTGGGCCGTGTCTTCTTCGAGCTGTTTGCAGACAAGTTTCCAAAGCCAGCAAAAAACTTTCGTACTCTGAGCACTGGAGAGAAAGGATTTGGTTATAAGGGTTCCTGTTTTCACAGAATTATTCCAGGGTTTATGTGTTAGGGTGGTGACTTCACACGCCATAATGGCACTGGTGGCAAGCTCATCTATGGAGAGAAATTAGATGACGACAACTTCAACCTAAAGAATATAGGTCCTGGCATCTTTTGCAAATGCCGGACCCAACACAAATGGCTTCCAGTTTTTCATGTGCACTGCCAAGACTGAGTGATTGGATGGCAAGCATGTGGTCTTTGGCAAGGTGAAAGAAGGCATGACGATTGTGGAGGCCATGGAGTGCTTTGGGTCCAGGAATGGCAAGACTGGCAAGAAGGTCACCATTGCTGATTGTGGACAAGTATAGTAAGTTTGACTTGTTTTTTATCTTAACCACCAAACCATTCCTTCTGTAGCTCAGGAGAGCACCCTTCACCCCATTTGCTCAGAGTATCCTATTATCTTTGTACTTTCGCTGCAGTTCCCTTTGGGTTCCATGTTTTCCTTGTTCCCTTCCATGCCTGGCTGGATTGCAGAGTGAAGTTTATGATTATGAAATAAAAACTCAATAACAACAACAACAAAAGCCTCTCCCAAAAGCAGGCTGTGTGTGTTGTGTCATGTACACAGTGGTTTGGAGGGTGAACTGGTAGCAACCAGTCTGGCCGGGAGGCCGTGGCAATTTGGGGGGCATGAATATAGGTAAATCACCAACCCAAGTAGGGGTGTGGGATGGGAGAGAATAAACCCATCTCAGCCATTGACAGAAAGGAAATCAGAAATAAAGGACAAAGGGGAAGCAAGAGTCAGAAATGACCAAGGGTCTTTTAACCTGGGAGGTCAGGAACAGGGAAGCCAGCAATGGCATTTTAGTTAGCGGGGATAGACACTGGTATGGAAAAGTTGATGAGCTTAGATGTGAGTTTGGTTTAAAGTCGTATTAGGACATGCAGGTGGAGCTGTCCACAGACAAGTCAAACCCTCAACCACATTCAGACTGGATAATTACTACTATGATTGCTACTACTATTACTACCACTGCTACTACAGTACCAACATTTCTAGAGGATGGGCTAAGTACTAGGCATTTTTCTAAGTGCTTTATGTATTAACTGATCTAAACTTCCCAACATCAAAATAGTACCCCAGGTATTATTATTCCTGTCTTACAAATCACAAAAATGAGGCTCTAGAGAGATGATACTTGCCCATCATCCCTGCTTACCATTGAATTTGATGGAAATTTGAACCCCAGGAAATTCTGATGCGTAGAAGTTTTTGGAAAGGGATAATGAATAAACTTATTGAACAAAAGAATGAGCAAAATAATTCTATTAGGAAATGCTTAGCATAGCATGTTTATATGTGCCAAGTACCTTGCATTTATTAATTCATTAAATCCTCATGATTACCCCCAGTGGTGAGAACTGTTACTCGCATTTTGATACAAATGAGGGAATGAAGGCATACAGAGAGGAATAAGTTGCCCAAGGTCACACGGCCAATGCATGGCAAAAGCATTGAGACCTAGGCAGTTTGGCTCTCAAGTCCATGGTATGGACATTAGCGTCTCCACTATGGTGCGAAAGACCAGAACCCTAGCACCCCACTTTATTGCTGCTTGTCTGTGAATCTTTCATCCTTGGGCACAGGATGAGGCATCCACAGACAGGCAGCAGTAAAGGAACCACCATGGCCATCTGACAGGTCATTATTGTCAGCTGTTGCTGACAAGCCAGTAAGTACATACAGAAACAGCCTTTGGGTATGGCCCAGGCTCATTGTTGACCTTTCAGAAAGCAGTGTCAGTAGAATGATGGGGGCGGAAGTCTGAATGCAAAGGTTCGTGAAGGGAAGGTGCAGGGAGGACAGGCCAACAGCTGGCACAAGCCTCCCACCACCTGGCACTGAACAGGACAAATACCCAGAACCCAGCCAGGAGGAACAGAGGTCACTGGAGGGCTATTTAGAAAGCCGACTCGTGGTTGCCTAGGTCTGGGGGACTTGGAGAGAATGGAGAGGAACTGCTGACGGGCATGGCATTTCTTTTTGGAGAGATAAAATTGTTCTAAAATTAATGTAGTGATAATTTCACAACTCTGAATATGCTTTAAAAAAACATTGAATCATACACTTTAAGTGGGTGAATTGTATGGCACATGAATTATATATAAAGCCAATATAGAGATATCATATATATACTAAGATAGGCTACTATACACATATATTGCACATGCGAATGGGAGAGATTGAAGGGCTATTTAATGCTGGGATCAGGGGAACTTGGGAGATGGGGAAGAGGCACAGCCTTAGAATCTCTGGATCCCTGTCCTCAATCCTTATTAATATCCTAGCTGCATGGCTTCGGAAAACCACCCCACCTGGTCCATTCTCCCAGTTTTCAGATGAGCAAAATGGGGCACCAGAAGCAATTGCTGTGTTTGCTGTAGGTCCCTACCCTTCATTTTTTCCTTCTTGAATGACTTCTTTCCCTTAAGTGGAATTGTAGATTTTTCATTTCAACGTAATCACCCCAGTCACTTGCCCACACACACACATTTCCGATTTCCACTCACATTCCCCCAGGTGGCCTTAGTCTCATGTGTTTTCTGCAGCTCAGACTTTCCAGCACCATCACGCCCCCAGGCCCTGCCATGCCCTTGCACCCAGCCCTGCTCCGAGCTGCCCAACAGACCAAAGAAATTAAGGCACAGCTCTGCCTCAGCGTATTCATCTGTGACAGGCTGAATGATGGCCCCCTAAAGATGTCCACATCCTAATCCCTAGAATATTTGAACATGTTACTTCATATGGCAAAAGGGACCATGCAGGTGTGATTAAATGAAAGATTCTGAGACAAGGAGATTACCCGAGATCATGCAGATGAACCCAATACAATCACAAGGGCTTATGTAAGAGAGAGGCAGGAGGGTTGGAGTCAGAGGAGCAGATGTGATGGCAGAAGCAGGGGAAGAAGGGTGATGTGATACTGGGAATGGGAAGAGCCTGTAGAAGCCAGAAAAGCCACAAAAATTAAGGAGCCAGCCCTGCTGACACCTTGATGTTAGCCCTAAAGAAACAATGTCAGGCTTCTGATTTACGGAACTGTAAGAGAATAAATTTTTGTAGTTTTACCTAAATTTGAGATAATTTATTGTAGCAACAACCGGACACTAATACATACCACTAATGCCACTCAACAAAGGCTTACAGAGTGCCTGCCTGCTGCACGCCAAGCACCGGGCCAGGCTTTGCAAACACAGTTGCAAGTGAGAAAGCCTGGGCCTATGCTCAGGGGCAGCCGGGATGGTGGAAGTGAACAGTCAGACAATTACATAAGCAGGAAATGAAGCCTGGAGGAAGAGAGCTGGGCAGGGGTGAGACCCAGGCCTGTGCCACACCAGACTCAGCCCTGGTGTCGACTCTTCTGCAAAACTATTCTTCCCTCTTGCCATTATCCCAACCTTGAATTAGGACGTACTGCTTGGGCAAAGGCCTGGAAGTTGGAGAGAGAGATGGAGGTTGGCACATTCAACAGAAAATAGGTTCATCAGGCTGAACACAGAGTGATGGGGAGGCTGACCTTGAATGGAGGGGAGAGGCAACAGGATAGGAGGCACTCCCCCCAACCGCCAGAATATACCTATCACTCTGGTCTTACTGGACCACTGTGGTTTTCAGAAACCTGAGTCTCTGCGCCTCCCTGCCTTTGTTCCAGTTGGTAACTTGGCCTGCATGCCCTTCCCTCTTTCTTGTCCTCCCGCAAAATTCCTTTTAATACTCAGCCCTGGTGTCGACTCGTCTGCAAAACGATTCCTCCCTCTTGCCATTATCCCAACCCTGAGTTAGGAGGTACTGCTTTTAGATCCCATGGGCTTGCCTCCCTCATTGACATGTGCCTGGGTAATTTCCTATGAAAAATGGAGAGAATAATGCTACCTTCCTTCGGTTTCTATTTGGAGGAATTAAATGACCTAATGTACAAAAGATACTTAGCTTAATGACTGACAGAGAGCAAGTGCTCAGCGTTAGCTGTTATCATTACAGGGCATTGCAAATGCATTTCCCCCAGAGAGTTGAGATATTTGAGGTCAGGGACTCTTTGGCAAGGTGCCAAGGGAGGAGAACACAGGATACGCCCTGCAAAAGATTTCTGGGGCCTCAGGGCGTGCATTTTCATCAGCCTGGTGCAGCATCTCCCATCAAGGTTCTAAGCAGACAATTTCATCTATACCACGAGACCAGCGTGTTGCAGGATTAGGTTTATTCACAGCTCAGCACTCCTTGTTAGGAGTTTGGGAGCTCAGCTCTGAATACATTCCTGTTACAAAGGACATGCTTGTCCTTGCCTTCACGCCTGTCATTCAGATGAAAATACTTCACAAAACTGGATTTCCCTGTGAGCCAGGGACAGAGTCAACTCACACTGCCCTTGGCTGTGTTTTAAAAGATACAGACCAGGATTCTGCTGTTTCCAAAGGCTGGAAAGGTTGTTTGTCTTTGAGGTTGATGGATAAATTACTTTATATGTCTTATTTGCAGAAAGGCAACAGAGGACCAATTTCAAGATTTTTCCAAGATATCTGTACTGATATGTTAATCACAGATTCCTTATTTGCTAGACTAAATAGATAACTGTGCTGGAGACCAACATTCATGAATCTTGGGACATACATTCAAATCCGATAATGCATGAATAAAAGGTCACATCCTGGCAGATAAACATGCTGTGGATATTACCATTGCTCCCACCTCTGGAATACACACTCCGGTCTGAGCATCAGTATCCTCCATTAGAAGTGGGGATACTACCATGTTATTGCCTAGGGTTTTATGATTATTGTGTCATCAATTGAGTCCATATGTGGTGAATTCTTATACACTGTAAACCACTCTGCTGACATCAGGCATATTATAATGTGTAGAAGCAGCTCTGATTGGATGGGGCAAATACTTGGTCCAACAAACTAGTTTTTTTGTTTGTTTGTTTTTGTTTGTTTTTTGAGACAGAGTTTCACTCTTGTCACCCAGGCTGGAGTGCAATGGTGCAATCTCGGCTCACTGCAACCTCTGCCTCCCGGGTTCAAGCAATGATCCTGCCTCAGCCTCCCGAGTACCTGGGGTTACAGGCGATGCCAGCCACCACGCCTGGCTAATTTTTGTATTTTTAGCAGAGACAGGGTTTCACCATGTTGGCCAGGCTGGTCTCGAACTCCTGAACTTAGGTGATCCACCCGCCTCGGCCTCCCAAAGTGCTGGGATTCCAGGCGTGAGCCACTGCGCCCAGCCCAAACTGGGTTTCTTAACCCTTCCACTCCTAGCGGTTTGTCCTGTAGCACTTCATTTTTCTCTTCCTCCTTTTCCTCCCCTATAAAATGGGAACAGCTGACTTTATTTCCCAAAACAGTTATATATGAGTTTACTAGGGCTGTTGTAACAAAGCACCACAAGCCACGTGGCTTACACAACAGAAATGTGTTGTCTCACCATTCTGGAGGCTGGAAGTGTAAAGACCAAAGTGTCTGCAGGGTCTGTTCCTTCTGAGGGTCACAAAGGAATCTGTTTCATGCCTATCTCCTAGATCTGGCAATCTTTGGTGTTCTTTGGCTTATAGACACATCACCTCTATCTCTGCCTTCGTCTTCACAAGGCATTCCCTCTGTGGGCATCTATCTCCAAAATTCCCCCACTTTATAAAAACACTAGTATTGGATTAGGGCCCACCCTACTTCAGTATAATCTCATCTTAACTAATGACATCTCCAAAATCTCCATTTCTAAATAAGGTTGCAGTGGTGTTGCTGGGAGTTAGGATTTCAACATATGAATACTTGGGAAAGCGGGGAGGGACACAGTTATATCCATAACAAATTGTAGGTCAGATATGATCAGAAACAGAAGATGCCTTGCAAATTATAAAGGGTTAAAGAGATAACATTTTGCAAGAGGGTTAAAAGGGCAAAGTGCAGATTAAGTTCAAGTCCCCCCTCCTCCAGTTATAGCTGTGATTTCTTGGAAGGGTGGCTTCACTTCTTTCCTAAGCCTTGCTTTTGCTATCTGTGAAATGAGGATGGTAGCAGGGCCTCCTCTTTGGGGTTGCTGTGAAAACATCATGAGGCTGTGTGTACAGGGCTTAAGGCATGCCCTGGCACCCAGTACAAGCCAGCCTCTGTTACCAGATCACCTAGGGTGCACTGGGTGGGGCCCTGCCTTTCCATCACCTTTCCGTCAAACCTCCCAGAGCTGGTTTCCTCCCTGATGTGCCACTGCTGTGGTGCAAACAGGCTTACCAGTGCCCTTTCCTCATGCTTGTACTCATTTCCAAAGGCAATTGTGGGAGCTGTTTTATGGAACAGAAGCTCCGAACAGCACAAATGATAAACACATGCTGGTGTTTGCATTCCTCCAACCCTCCAACCATCTAGTCTCTGATGACTAAACTGTTGGCTTGTTTTGGGAGGTTCTGCCAGGAAAGTGCCACGCTCCAGTTAGTCATTTAATAAACTCTAAGTGAGCAGCTGCCTGCAGAGCCATGGACAGATGACAAAGTAGCAATCATGGCTAAAGAGTGATGTCTGCCCAGAGCCAGGCACTGTGCTTAGCACTTTAAGTGCATTGGCTCAACTAGACTCATGGCAATCTTGTAGGGAAAGAACTATTATTGCCCCCGTTTTACAGATGAGGGCACTGAGGCTTAGACATTAAGTGAGCTGGTGAAGGATACACAGACAAAAAGTGGTGGAGCGAAAACTCAACTCTCAGACTGACTCTCTCCTGAAACTGTGTTGTCACCAAGGCCTCAACCCCCTCCCGAGCGGCGATGACTTTGTCCTGAGCTCTTCAACCTGGTTGCCCCATCTCCCTGATTGGAGGCATCCTGATTTGCAGTGGAGAGATTGGCTTGAACACCCTGGTTCATCAGTTCCTAACTTCTGTGATTAGACAGGTGACACCGCATCTCAAACCTTTCTGCATCTGTAACCCTTGCTCTTCCTGCCTGTTTCACAGTCTCTTGCAAGCAGTGTGTAAGCTGTAAACTGCATGCTGTGTATGCAAATGCCACAGAGTGGGTGCTTGATACAACTTTAGCTTGCTTCTTCCACTTCCCTTCCAAAATGTGCGTCATTTTCATAGCTTCCCTAGCACATTCACACGTGTTATCATTCAGTGAGTTTGCTCAACAGACACCAAATGAGTGAGGAGGGGAACATGGTGATTAAGCTCTGTTCCCATGACCAGGAGCTAAAAACCACGTGATGCTCACCCAACCTTTCCAGGGCTGATAAAAAGACCCAGATGAGGACAGCGGATGCTTTCTCCAAGACACACAGCTCTACTAAGTAGTAGCACAGATTCCCTTGACTTTAAGGCCAGTACTTGAGCCTCACCACCTCCCTTTCAGCCTCACCCAAATGGCTGCAAATGACCAACTAGTTGGCTTTCAATTTCATTGCATTTTTATTGTTTGGCAGTAGGACATACTCCACGTGAGCGTGTTTACCTCCCAAGCTACCATATGCAAGGCTGTGCTGGGAAGTGAAGAGGTGTCAATTCAAAGAGGCTGTATCTGACTCTACACCTTCTATTTGCACAGCATTTATTTGCCTTTATGGGGATCAAGCCCCATGGTAAACCCACAGAGATAGGCAGGACAGGTGTTATGTTCATTACACAGATATGTCTGTGTTACAAACATAGACTAAGGTAATTTGCACAAGGTAGTAGACCTAGGAATCCAAGCCACATTCCTTATTCCGGAGATCATATAAGTATGTGTGTGTTTGCGTATATCTGTGTGTTTGTGTGCTTTGCTTATGTGCTTCTTTTGCCCTTTTCCCCAGCATATTTTTTTCTTGCAATTAAAATAAGTTACATAAATATATAACTACAATATACAACATTCAGAAAATAGGAAAAAAGGGCCAGGCAATGTGGCTCACGCCTATAATCCCAGCATTTTGGGAGGCCGAGGCAGGCGGATCACTTGAGGTCAGCAGTTTGAGACCAGGCTGGGCAACATGGTGAAACCCTGTTTCTACTAAAAATACAAAAATTAGCTGGGCGTAGTGGCAGGTGCCTATAGTCCCAGCTACTCGGGAGGCTGATGCACAAGAATTGCTTGAACCCGGGAGGCGGTGGTTGCAGTGAGCTGAAATGGTGCCACCGCACTCCAGCCTCAGCCTCAGCAGCATAGTGAGACTCTGTCTAAAAAAAATAAAAGAAAAAGAAAAGAAAGGAAAAGGAAAATAGAAAAAAAGGCAAAAATATTGCCCATAATCGTGCCACCCTAAACAAAACCATTGTTATTGTCAGACTGTGCCCCATTCCTGGCTTTATTCCCATACGTCTTTTCCCTCTCTGACCCCCGGCCCACAACAGTTGTCATTATAAATGCCCCAAGTCTGCTCCTGAGCCCTGAGCAAATTAAGGGCATATTATGATGCCTGTCTAAGCAGGGACACAGAGTCACAGCAAAATGCACGAGGCCAGCATTGTTGACAGAGCAAGGGCGAGGAAGTTCATGACTGGCAAGCATCAAGTTTTAATATCAAGGCTGATATTGTTGAAATATACAAACAAGATGATGTTAGGTGTGTGTCCAGTAGTTTACCTTTTTTTTTTTTTTTTTGAGACAGAGTCTTGCTCTGTCGCCCAGGCTGGAGTGCAGTGGCTCAATCTCGGCTCACTGCCACCTCCGCCTCCCGGGTTCACGCCATTCTCCCGCCTCAGCCTCCCGAGTAGCTAGGACTATAGGTGCCCACCACCACGCCCAGCTAATTTTTTGTATTTTTAGTAGAGATGGGGTTTCACCCTGTTGGCCAGGCTCATCTTGATCTCCTGACCTCGTGATCTGCCCACTTCAGCCTCCCAAAGTGCTGGGATTACAGGCATGAGCCACCGCACCTGGCTAGTAGTTTAGCTTTTAGTTAGTATCTAACACAATTTTGCTGGTTTTCCTCCAGAGTCACAGAATCATTCAAATGAATTGTTACCTGAGTCCTATCAAATGCCTCTTACTTATTCTCCTATCAGAGCAGGTGGAATACATTTCTCTTTAGACACAATGTGGTTCTACTCCCAGGTTTGCAGGCCACCAGCACTTCCTTCTACACCCCACGGCGGACATCACTAATCCATCCCACTTGGTGTCAGATCTCTCTCAGCACAACATCCCACTCCCACTCAATCAGAGAAGTTACATAAAATGAACCACCATGGGTTACCCTCACCCCTAACCTGAAATAACCTAACCAATGTCCAGCGCAACCAAAGTGGGCAGAGCAAGAAGAGCTACCAATTTCAAGAACAGCTGTCAGTGGTGGTCTTGTTCTTGCTATTTCTTAGGATAATTTTCACCTCATTTATGGTTTGCCGAGGAAGTGGCTGTCTTAACAGGCATTTTAGAGAAGCTATCAACCACAGTTTTTCAGCCCAAAGTCATTCACCGTTTTCCTAACACTGATTTGTTTGTGACAGTGTTGTCCCATAATAGAAACATCAGTTATTTCAGGCCTTCCAGTGTGCTGCATTTTAAAAATCTAAATTTTTGGGGTTTATGTATAATTTACTAAAATTCTATTAGAAAACAAAAAATCATACACAGCCCTAGACATTACTGGTTGATGAGCTCATCTTGTTCCTTTCTTTATCCTTGGTTCTAATCAGGCAAGAAGGAGCAGAAGGCCATGGATGGAATAAGAAATGCATGGTAATATTCATTTCTGAGTAATTAACCTTACCTGTGTATGTCAGGGAAAAATAGTGAATGGGGTTGTTCATATAATTTATCACATTACCATAAAAACATTGAATAGTTATCTTGGTAGATGCCAAGGCATTTGATAAAATTCAGCAGCTATTTTTTATTCAGTCACTAAGTTTTTTTCTTAACCCGATAAATGCTTTAAAATAGAATTAAAACCAAAACCAATTTAAATACTTTAAAAGGGAATTTAAATGCCAAACAATATTATATTTGGTAAAACAATGTAAGAACCTCAACAAGCTGTACAAGACAAGGATGGCCCCTATCCGAAGATGTGCTAACAAGAAAACTGATCAATCAATCAATAGAATAAAAAGGCCGAGCGTGGTGGCTCATGCCTATAATCCCAGCACTTTGGGAGGCCGACAGCGGGGTGGGTGGGGGGTAGGGGGGGTGGATCGCCTGAGGTTAGGAGTTTGAGACTGGCCTGGCCAACATGGTGAAACCCCATCTCTACTAAAACTACCACAAAAACCTAGCTGGGAGTGATTGTCCAGTCCTGTAATTCCAGCTACTCGGGAGGCTGAGGTAGGAGAATCACTTGAACCCGGGAGGTAGAGATTTCAGTGAGCCGAGATGGAGCCACTGCACTCCAGCCTGGGCGACAGAGGGAGACTCTGTCTGAAAAAAGAAAAAGAAAAAGAAAAGAAACAAAGGAATAAAAAGATTATACCTTACACTCTCATAGTAGATAATGCTTTTAATGTATGGCATTCCCTTTCTTAAAAATTTCCTTGAGGATAGTCCATCTTTGTTTTTAATAGACATCTCCTGGGTTTAGTCTCAGATCTCATTTAGTAAATGACAATTCGCCAAGAAACTTACCCTCACTGAACTGGAGTTTTCTCACTTGTAAATTTGGGATGAATTACAATAGATACAGCATATGACAAGCACACAGAAAATACGATATTCCCCCGTGCTATGTAAGCTCTACCTTTGATTGGCTTTTGGTTGTTCTTTTTTTGGAGTCCAAGGCTTAAAAATGCATTTGCTTCTTAAGATAATTTTGGAAATAGACTTTGCAATATGTAGTTAGTATATGTAATACAATCTTCCTGAGCCTTAGTTTCTGAGAGTGAAAATTAATATACAGAACACCTATAATAGATACTAAAAATAATAATAGCACTCCTAGTTACTGAAGACTTATTCTAAGCCAAGCATTGGACTGGACCGGGGTATAAAAAAATGGAAAAACCAAATATCTTACAGAGAAATTGCTTACAACCACCCTATCTAGACTTGGAAATTCTGATTTGGAGATCATCTTGGGTATTTTCTGTTTTTAGAAATAATCATTCAATGCCACTTGATGTTAACATTATTAGGTTGGTGCCAAAGTCATTGTGGTTTCTCTCTTAACTTTTAATGGCAAAAACTGTAATGACTTTGACACCAACCTAATAACACATAAAAGAATAACCATATTCCCCCACCAAAAGAGAAATGCTTCTCTATGTATTATTTTACACCACTCTATTTTATTCCTGGTGTTATTGATTTGTTTTTTGTTTTTTCATTAAAGGCACCAATGGTGTATTTATGTGGTTTGTCTGTTCTGAGGTTTCATTTACATCCTGCTTTTTTTTTTTAATGGCTTTTAATTTTAACACAATTTTTGGCTTATTGCTTTATTTCCTTCCTATATTAGTCTTTCCAGGCTGCCATAACAAAATATCAGACTGAGTGGCTTAAACAATAGAAATTTGTTTCTCAGTTTTGGAGACTGGGAAATTTCAAGATCAAGGTGTCAGCTGATTTGGTTACTGGTAAGGGCTGTCTCTGGCTTGTGGACACCCTCTCACTGTGTCCTCACGTAGTCCCCACTCTGTCAAGTCTCATCTTATAAGGGCACTAATCCCATCATGGGGGCCTGCCGTTATGACCTCATCTAACCCTAAGTGCCTCCCAAAGCCTCCATCTCCAAATACTCTAAACCATTGCATTGGGGTTCAGGGCTTAAACATATGAAATTAGGGGGAACAATCGTTCAATCCATGACACTTCCTGAATTCCCTAGGGAGAGATTTAGAGCATTCTTTCTGGGCCAAGAAATGTGCTTCAAATATTGTTTGGGCAGCAGATGGATTCCTTCCTTGACCCATATTTTTACATAAGAAATTTTTTTTTCAATGTACACACGGTTGCACTTCATTGTTTTCATTCATTTGTAAGCCCACTTGTCTTCATTGAGCACCTACTACTTACCAAACCTGGGACAAGGCCCTGAAGAGTTAGAAAATCAAAATACCTCAAGGAAAAAAACAACTGGTGGTAAAGGAGAAATGGAAACCAATGATTAAAATACAGCATGGCAAACTCAATAAGCAAAGAGGTTCATAGGAAATACTGGTGTCAAATAAGAGGAATTCAAGTCTACTGAATATGGTTATGAAAGGCCCTTATAAAACATCCCCTACCTATCGATATATTGGGTATTATTTGTATGCCTCTTGTTGGCAACCTGTAAAGAAAATTGAATGCTTTAGATGCACCGAATCTTGCAATAATTTTCCTATGGCTAAAAGAAAACTAAGGAAAACATCAAGTTTGTTGGCATGGCTTGCCTGTCTTCAAAGAAGAAAAGAATTTGAAGCATATTAAATTTGTTGGCATAACTTGGTTGTCTTCAAAGAAACGAATTTGAAGCGAAATCAAGAGAGAAAAAGCAATCGCTGAGAGGAGATGTCTGAAGTTATTCTCGCTGACCTTTTCTTTTTGCCAGGATTCTAACCTTGTTTTTTACACTTAAAAATTTGACAAGGAGGTTTTTTCAGAAGTTCCCTGAAGGTAGCTTCTGAGTACAAATATGGAGTAGCCTTTCCACCCCTGCTGAGATCATTTTTCTGTTCAGATCCATTTTTATGTGATTGTTTTCCTGCTTCTGGTTTCCACCTAGCTGCTGTTTTTAAGTGTCCTCTGTTGTACCGTTATTCACAGGTTGACGTTCCTTGTTTTATTTTCTAGGTTGGCAGCCTTCCCTGCATTATTATTCTGTCTATATCATTAGTTGTAACGTAGGTTTGTTGTGCTACAGCATCATACGGTATTTGATTTGCAAATATGACTCACTGTCTCTAACTTTCATCACCTATGTTTGTGCGTCCTCTGAAGTGTTTATAAGCTTATCATAGGCCTGCAGTGTTGAGAAACATGCTTCTAAAAAATAGTCATTAAAAAGAGGCAATAGCTACTGCATCTCTCCCTGACATTACAAGCATTCTGTCGGATCTAGGAGGTTTAGGCTTATATTTACTACAGACCTAATTTTTTACGTTTCCTTGTCTAATTCTTTTAGTTTCTTTACCAAAGCTTCCTTGATGTTTGAGGTTCCCCTCACCATCACTCATGAATTTTGGAAGGCCTTGGCTCACATCAGGAACTCATTTCACCATTGTGCCCCCAGTAATGAGTGTTGAATTAATGCTTCTTCTGAGATGTGCTTAAAAGTTCTTTAAAGTATCTTCTTTATTCAACTCATCAAAAAGTTTGTCACCTACTCTGTGCTAGGGGATGTTATAAGGTGAGGACAGCAAATCCCCTTTGTCTTAATGTTGAGAGCCTGGAGGGAGAGAGATTTGATGTTTAACCTCATTTGATAATTACAGTGCAATGTGGAGAGTGCTTTCAGAGCTCCTTTGGAAGCAAAACATCACCAGGTCTGGGGAAAACCAGACAAGGCTTCAAAGACGAGGTTGTGCTTAACCTGGTTCTCCATCACCAGCATACTTACCATTTTACACTGTGACTTGCACAACAGGACGGTCATATGATTGATGGACAGATGTCAACCCTTAGCTTGGAATCGCCTCAAATCAGAGCCTGGGATACAGACTTAAGTGCAGGAACTTATTTGAGAAATGATCCCAGAGATAAAAAGTGAGGGAGAAGAAGAGTATTTGGAAAATGAAGGAAGGATGGGTTATCAAAGGCAGCTACTGCTGTGAGTAACTGGTTTCTGATCCGAATCCCTGGGAAAACTAAGAAAATGCAACTCAGAACTGTCTTCCTGAAAAACTAAGTAGGGAAGAATTTGTCATTGATGGTTACTCCCCATTAGTCAAAGGTGGCCACAAAGCACCAACTCCCAGTATTTTAGGGTTGTGCATGCATGTGAGTGGGCTGCCCTCTCTCCCATCAGAGATACCTCCGGGTGAAGCAGAGCTACAGGCAGGGCCCAAGGAACTGCCATCTTGCACATGCATGAAGTTGATCAAAGTCTGCGTGGAACTGGCCCTGGCAACAGTAGCTAGAGTGTAAAAGGGCCCAGAAGATTTAAAGTGATGTAGAAGAGGTGTTCAAAACTGGATTCAATTCAATACATTCAATTTCAATTTTGTAAAAAGATATAGAGACCTATGAAGTTGGTTACATCTTGCAGGAGGCAGCAGAGAAAGCTCCCAATTGAGGGTCTACACAGTGAAGTGCTGGTAAATATTTTAACAACCAGCCCTAGAGAAAAGGAAGGGAGGGAGGGAGGGAGGGAGAGAGGGAAGGAAGGATGGAAGGAAGGAAGGAAGGAAGGAAGGAAGGAAGGAAGGAAGGATGCAAGGATGCAAGGATGGAAGGAAGGAAGGATGGAAGGAAGGATGGAAGGAAGGAAGGAAGGATGGAAGGAAGGAAGGAAGGAAGGAAGGAAGGAAGGAAGGAAGGAAGGAAGGAAGGAAGGAATCCCTGCTGTGTAGCATTTGCCAATTTCCATGCTGTAAATACTGCCGTCATCACCAATAACAAGTTACCAACATGATGTCACTGAACACACGGTTGGAAAGAGATGTGTACAGTCGGCTCTCGGAGCAAGTGCCCCATAAATATTCCTTAACTCCAGTTCCCCAGGGTTGGCTGACAATATGATGGCTTGAAGGGCAGATTCCACCAGGCATGGAGCTCACTTTTGCTGGTCTCCTGTGTGCAGAAACCCTGGCTATGTCTGTGTTTGACAACCTGGTACAAGGTAACTGGGGAAAATCTCAGAACATTCAGAATGTTTTTCTGTGAGGCTATATAAAGAAATCAATATCCAGGCAGAACCTCTGTCAGCAGCCCTAGGCACCAGGCCTGCCTTAGGTCCATTGCTGCATAATTCTTTAGGTCTCTGTTTTGCTCTCACTTCTTGGACATCCCATGCCCAGCTCAAGTCCCTCCTATGTACCCCCAGCACCCTGCACTTTCAACGCAAAGATATAATTTTTTTTATTGTCCATATTTTCCATTAAGCTATAAGCTTCCTAAAAGCAGTTGTAGACATCATGTTCAGTTTTATATCCCCAACAGTTAATTTAAGAGCTCAGTACCCAAAACTTCATAGTTCTCCTCCTCCCCTATCCTTCAGGGAGCAGTGGTGCCAAGTGCTGGATTTGCCCGAGCTAGGCAGTTGTGGTCTATCAAAAGCGAAAGTGCTTAGCTGTTTCTCGCCATCCATCATTTTAGTGCCTGTTTAGAGAGAATCATAATAAAAGGAGAGAGTTAGCAGTGAAAGATTGAAATATCCGCTTCAGGCGATGATAGAAAAGCCATCACAAGGGCTGGACACGGGGGCTTATGCCTGTAAATCCCAGCACTTTGGGAGGCTGAGGCAGGTGGACACAAGGTCAGGAGATCAAGACCATCCTGGCTAACACAGTGAAACCCCATCTCTACTAAAAATACAAAAAATTAGCTAGGTGTGGTGACGGGCGCCTGTAGTTCCCAGCTACTTGGGAGGCTGAGGCAGGAGAATGAAGTGAACCTGGGAGGCGGCACTTGCAGTGAGCCAAGATCACGCCACTGTACTCCAGCCTAGGCAACAGAACAAGACTCCGTCTCAAAAAAAAAAAATTTAAAAAAGAGTTCAAGACCAGCCTGACTGACATGGTAAAACCCTGTCTCTATTAATATTACAAAAAAATTAGCCAGACGTCGTGATGGGTGCCTGTAATCCCCACTTCTCGGGAGGCTGAGGTAGGAGAGTCTTGCTTGAAACTCAGGAGGCAGAGGTTGCAGTGAGCCAAGATCGCGCCACTGCACTCCAGCCTGGGGGACAAGAGAGAGGTTCTGTCTCAAAACACAAACACACACACACGCACACACACACACAACACACACAAAAAAAAACCATCACAAGGCTCTTCATGATTTACTTGTCAAGTAACAAGCTCAGATAATAGGCCCGGTTGCAGTGTAGAAAAAGCCAACAACACTTCCTGAACCCACAGAAGTACTGGTACGCATTGTCTGATCACCATGACCTTTCAGTGGCTCAAGACAGGAAAAGGAGGCCAGGCGTGGTGGCTCACGCCTGTAATCCCACCACGTTGGGAGGCCGAGGCAGCTGGATCACAAGGTCAGGAGATCGAGACCATCCTGGCTAACATGGTGAAACCCCATCTCTACTAAAAATACAAAAAATAGCCAGGCGTGGTGGCGGGCGCCTGTAGTCCTAGCTACTTGGGAGGCTAAAACAGGAGAATGGCCTGAACCCAGGAGGCGGAGCTTGCAGTGAGCTGAGATCAGGCCACTGCACTCCAGTCTGAGTGACAGAGCAAGACTCCATCTCAAAAAAAATAGAGGAAAAGGGGAGTGGAAATGAGTAGGAATAAAGAGAGAAGCAGTGGGATATGGACCAAGGATGATAATAATATGACAGTAACATACAGCAATGATGATAATAACACATGTTGAACATTGATTATGTACTGGACACTGTCCTAAACATTTTATGAGGACTGTATTTCTTTTAATTCTCAAAATAACCATAAGAAGTAGATGATATTATTTATCCCTATGGATTATAGAAGAAAATGAGGCACAGAGGAGTAAAGTCACTTGCCTGAAGTCACACAGTAAGACATGAAAGACAAAAACTTGGCCAGGCGCAGTGGCTCAAGCCTGTAATCCCAGCACTTTGGGAGGCCGAGACGGGCGGATCACAAGGTCAGGAGATCGAGACCATCCTGGCTAACCCGGCGAAACCTCGTCTCTACTAAAAAATACAAAAAACTAGCCGGGCGAGTTGGCGGGCGCCTGTAGTCCCAGCTACTCAGGAGGCTGAGGCAGGAGAATGGCGTGAACCCGGGAGGCGGAGCTTGCAGTGAGCTGAGATCCGGCCACTGCACTCCAGCCTGGGCGACAGAGTAAGACTCCGTCTCAAAAAAAAAAAAAAAAAAAGAAAAGAAAAAAAAGAAAAACAAAAACTTATATTTAAACAGCTTTTGAAAATCAGGTGATGACATTCTGTCATAGGCTATATATTTCTTCTAAACCTTACCTCCTCTGCCCTTCTTTTTCTTGCCTCTCTACAGTAAGTACTGTAAAGATTTCTTGGCCAGGTACAGTGGCTCATGCCTGTAATCCCAGCACATTGGGAGGCCTAGGCAGCTGGATCCCTTGAGGTCAGGATTTCGAGACCAGCCTGGCCAACATGGTGAAACTCTCTCTACTAAAAATACAAAAATTAGCCAGGCGTGGTGGAGTGTGCCTATGATCCCAGCTACTCGGGAGGCTGAGGCAGGAGAATCACTTGAATCCAGGAGGCAGAGGTTACAGGGAGCTGAGATCACACCACTGCACTCCAGCCTGGGTGACAGAGGGAGACTCTGTCTCAAAAAAAAAAAAAAAAAAAAAAGACTTCTTGAGCTACTGAGTGCTGAGCACTCTGCCTGTATCTTCTTGTACAATCCACTCACAACCAATCAAACTTTGGTAGGTAAGGAGGCGAGGGTTCAGAGAGGTTCAGTAGCTTGTCTGAGATCACACAGCTGCTCAGTGGAGGACCTGGGATTTGAACCGACATCACTGGGTTTCTGAATTTTTCCATGCCTGCATACATCCCTGCCCTTCAACCCAGTCCAGCCTGCTCACCCTCCCTTCCTGCCTCCTAAGAGCAGCTCCTGTGGGAACACCACGGACCTGTAGAAGAATTCAATTTGAAACCATTTTTCAAGAATGTGACAACAGCCAAATTGCTAGAGAGGGCAGTTTTAGGAAACTTCTCATTTCTTTTTAGAAAACACGAATGCCCTTTAAGGTGAAATTCAATTAGAGTTGGAATATTCTTTGCAAACGTATGCATTATTCTCATAGGGGGAAAAGGCATCCCTGAAGTCCTACTTGATTCCTTAAGGCTCTGGCTAGGGTCCCAGAACCTGATGTGTAAGCATGGATAGCATATCTGCTTTGAGAAAAGAGAAAATGAAATCTTGGGAAATGGCAGCTGCTCTTTTTCTCATGAAGGGACATTTCACAGATGTCCAGTCAAAGCCAAAAAACAAGTCTCTTGGGGTACGTTTCACAAACAAGGATCCTAGTAGTTTGGAAATTCATTATACAGTATCATTTCTTAAGAATATACTAGGCGGCCAGGTGCGGTGGCTCACGCCTGTAATCCCAGCACTTTGGGAGGCTGAGGCAGGCAGATCACGAGGTCAGGAGATCAAGACCATCCTAGCTAACATGGTGAAACCCTGCCTCTACTAAAATACAAAAAAAAAAAAAAATTAGCTGGGCGTGGTGGCAGTCACCTGTAGTCCCAGCTCCTCGGGAGGCTGAGGCAGGAGAATGGCGTGAACCCGGGAAGCAGAGGTTGCAGTGAGCCGAGATCACGCCACTGCACTCCAGCCTGGGCAACAGAGTGAGACTCCTTCTCCAAAAAAAAGAAAAGAAAAGACTACACTAGGCATCAAAACATCTAAAAGACTCTGAGAAACTCTGCATTAAAGAAATCTCATTGACATTAGTCAAGCTACCACTTATCAAAATTGTTAGTGCATCATCATTATTATACATTATTTGAGGATGTGCTATATGCCGGGCATTGTGCTAAGAGCATTATGACATTACCTCTTTAAACAACCCTATAAGATGCAATTGCTATCCCCATTTTAATAGATAAGGCAAAAGAATAAAGAGATTAACTTTCCCAGAGTCACACTGCTAATAAGTGGCACAGCAGGGATCTGAACCCATGCAGCCTTACTTGTAACCACTACATGCAAACATTTACTATCATCCCACAGGCAGGGACCTGGAACTGGTTTGCAGTAACCTGCCAGTGTACACCAACCTGTACCACCCAGTAAGACCAGTGTTCAAACCAGAATCCTAGCTGATTCACAATGAAAAACATAACCTCCATCTCAGACGTGCAACATCATTGGTTATCCCAGTGTCCCAGTTGGGAAGAAAAAGAATATACGTTGTAAATAGCCAGGGTCCTTGGTTATGTAAGGGAGCAGCAAAACAATGAGGTGA
Organism: Macaca mulatta; assembly: GCF_049350105.2. Lineage (NCBI taxonomy): Eukaryota > Metazoa > Chordata > Mammalia > Primates > Cercopithecidae > Macaca > Macaca mulatta. Next base: position 73,322,210 of record NC_133425.1, read on the forward strand.
TTGGTGGTTTTACTTACTTGATCATTTCCCCCACTATCAGCCCGGGGGAGAGCAGACCTTCTCATCTTGTGGCATGATGTCTTGTGCTGTACTGAGGATTCAGTACTTCCCTTAAATTCATAAAAACAGGCCCCTGCCCAAGGCCCTGGGCTTCATAGGACCCTATATGGACCCTCCCCCAGCCTCACCCTTGCTATTCTACAAGGCCAAGGGATATAGGCCTATCCAAGACTTCAGCATCCCCTGACCAAACAGCCCTGAGCCCTCTCACAATGTCTTCACAAGCTTCTTTTCTAGCCCATCCTCCTGTGGGTCAAATGTGCCACCAGATTGCACTTCCCAAAGCCTGAGGAGTGGGTATTTGTGGGAGTTGGGGAAGGAGCTTGCACGTGCATGCTGGGAGTCGACATGAGTGTACACAAGGCACCCCAAGGGGACAGACAGGCTGGGATGGGAAAAAAGGGACTCCCCAGTGGGTGGGGTCAGCTGTCCTCACTCCCCACCTCTGGCATAGTACTTGGGAGGATGAGAATTCTAAACGAGAACCTGGTCCTCCTGGGCTTGGTGATGGTTTCTCAAGGGAGGAGGATAGAAATAGTTCAGTTAAAACTAATAGTACGTGAGGTTGGTTTATGTCCACTAAATATTTAGACATAAAACACATGGGCCCACTTTTGTACTCTTTGTACTCTCATCTTGGACCCTACAATATAAAGGATGGGCCCACAATACCTCTTCAATTCCTCTAAGGCAGTGTGACATAGTAGAAAGACAAAACATTCAGTACGCATTTACAGAATGCCTACATTTTACCATGAGCCACCTAGAAAGAGTCAAGCCTGAGTTAAAGTCCTAGATTTACCACTTCCCAGCATAAGTGAGTTCTCTTCAGTTGTTTTCAACATCAGTTTCCTCATCAGTAAAGTGGGGTTGATCACCCTCTGCAAGATACCAGCAAGGTAGGGTGAAGTTAACATAAGTAAAGTGCCTGGGATTGAGCCTTTCATATAATATGTGTTCGATAAACAAAATAACATGATGAAAAACAATCAAAATGGCAAAGTGTTAGTAATTGTTGAAGCTAAGTGAATGGAGACAAGGTGGTTCATCATACAAGTCTACCTTTTTTTATTTTCTGCACCCAGGCTGGAATGCAGTGGCACAATCACAGCTCACTACAGCCTCAACGTCCCAGGCTCAAGCAGTCCTCCCTCCTTGGCCTCCCAAAGTCTACTTTAATTTTTTTTTACAATAGAATGAAATTTTAAAAATTAAACATAGCATCCAATTTCAACTGGATTATTTTCCCTGGAAAGACAAACATGTTGCTATTTCTTCTATTGTAAAGTAGCTCTTGACCTCACCCCACCTGATAGCTATTGTCTTAGTTTGCTCAGGATGCCAGAACAAAAAAACGTAGACTGTGTGCTTAAACAACAGAGGTTTCTTTCCCATAGTTCTGGAGGCTCGGAAGTTCAAGATCAAGGTAATAGCAGATTTTGTGCTTGGTGAGGGCTCTCTCCTTGGCTTGTAGACGGCTGTCTTCTCACTGCATCCTCATATGGCAGAGATAGGAAGTGGTTTTTCTTCTTCTAAGGGCATCAATCGCATCTCGAAGGCTTCATCCTCATGACTTTATCTAAACTTAACTCCCTCCCAAAGGCCTCACCCCCTAATACCATCACATCAGGTGTTACAGCTTCAACATATGCATATATGGGGGCGGGGTCATAGGCATTCAGTCTATAACAGCTTTTGCTGTTTCTCTGACCCCCTTTGCTACAAAACATTTAAAAAGAGTTGTCTATACTTTTTTTGGATTAAATGATTTAATTTTAATTTCATTTGAAAATAATATTTTTATTGTGGTAAAAACACAAACTTACCCTCTTAAATTTTTAAGTGTGTAGCACAGTGTTAACTATATACACAATGTCATATAACACACCTCTATAATGTTTTTGTCTTGCAACTCTAAAATTCTATACCCATTGGAGTTGTCTGTGCTTTTTGTCTCTAATTCTTTCCTTCTGTTCTCATTTAAATTTAGTCCAAGCAAACTCCTGCCCCCCACATTCTACCAAACCCACTCTTGTCAAAGTCAATACGGACCCCCCTCACCGACCCCGACACAGTTAAATCCAGTGATCAGCTCTCAATCCTCATCATCTTGATACAGAGACCCCTCCCTCTACCACGATGCTTCCTCCAGTTGGCTTCTAGGACACCCTTCCTTGCTTGTTAGTCTCCGTGGTTGGATCTTCTCCTTGATCGTTTTATCTTGCAATGTCCCAGGGCTCCGTCCTTGGGACTCAACTCTGGGACATGTTGGCACCTGGACTGGGCCAGGTTATTCTTTGACATGGTTGGAGGAAGACAGTTTATGCATAAATGTGTATTGTAACAATGGCCAGGAGTTGCCTAAGATAACATTGGACATCAGATATAAACGGTAAGTTTAAGATCCTAGTCAGACATAGAATTAGGACATAAGAAATACAATAAACTTGGGGATGTAAGTTAGGGGAGGTAAAAGAGCTGGGACCAACTCTATGAACCTCAGGAGGATATGGAGGGCTCCCTCTTGGTAGAAAGGCTGTTATTCAGCAACATTGACTGAAAAAATGCCTGAAGGCTGCCTTATTTTCTCAAGTTACTTGGTCATCTGTTCTTTTGAAAACTAAAGCCACTCACTCACACAGTAAGTATTCAGGGAGCTTTTACTGCAGCCCAGAATCACATTAGACAATCTGAATTACAAAATAGATGCAGCATATGCTGGAGCTGGCTCATACCGGCTCACAAGAGCCAATTGTTAAATATTCAGGAATTTTGTGAGCCAGTCATTCAACAAAACTATTATAGTTACTGAATTATATAAACTAATGATTTAAAATATGTATTAAAAATAAATGGAATAATCATTTATAACTTACAACTTTTTAGTTATTGTTCATTTGGCAATCTATGCTTTTGTGGTTGTATGCATTCATTGTACCTGTATGGTAGAGTACTATAAAATAGTGTTACCATGCATTGTGTCCCAACCCCACTTTCAGTTATGTCATTTTGGTAACCTGAAAATCAGCCATGGTGGGAGCATTCACACCAAAGAAATCAGCAAACGCTACAATCAGGGCTTGATTTGTCACTTGGTTTATTGTGTAGATGAAAGAAAGTAATGGAAAAAAATGTAAATAATGCAAATTAAACTTGAAAACATATCACGTGTATTACTGAAGCTGAAAGAGGTTCATTGAATGAAATTTATATGATGGTAAGAAAGAATGTTACCATAGATCAGTTATCAGTCACGTATCAGATTTAATAACACCAAATTGATTAGGTAAAGAGTTGTTGGGCAGGTTAGTGAAGCTGAAAGAGGTTACAGTTCATTGAAAGAAATTTGTATGATGGTGAGAAATAGTGTTATCATAGATGAGGTATCAGTCACATATCAGATTTAATAACACCAAATTGATTGGGTCAAGAGTTGATGGGCCGGGCATGGTGGCTCATGCCTGTAATCCCGGCATTTTGGGATACTAAGGCAGGCGGATCACCTGAGGCTGGGAGCTCGAGACCAGCCTGACCAACATGGAGAAACCCCGTCTCTACTAAAAATACAAAATTAGCCGGGTGTAGTGGCACATGCCTGTAATCTCAGCTACTCGGGAGGCTGAGGCAGGAGAATCGCTTGAACCTGGGAGGTGGAGGTTGCAGTGAGCCGAGATTGCGCCATTGCACTCCAGCCTGGGTGACAAGAGTGAAATTCTGTCTCAAAAAAAAAAAAAAAAAAAAAGAGTTGTTGGATTGGAATGCAACTCAATTTGTCAAATTGTGATTGAATTGTAACCACAGATTGGCAAAACTCAACAAAAGCATTCTCTGGAAACAAATAGACTATATAGACTTTACAGTAAAGAGTATTGTATATTTTATTACTGTTTGTAAATTGTGTACTACACATCCTCTATGTCAGTAAAAAATTATCATAAATGTATGTATGTGCATATACGGATTTTTTCGGAGAGTCAGTTATTAAAATACTTATCAGCACACCACTGGCTGTGAGCATGATCTTGATACACAGATGTTTAAAGTCCATTTGGGGGAAAACAAATGGTATGGACACAATAAGAATTAGAGGACAAGGCAGTATATAACATTGTTTAGTGTAGGGAAACGTCGCAAAAGGTCTGTGAGTTGGTTTACCTATGTGTGAGTCACCAAGAAGGCTTCCCCAGAGGAGTGGGATTTGAGCAAAACCTTGAAGCAAGTGCATGAGTAAAAACTGCAAATGGAAAGGCCTAGAGGCAGGAGGCCCTGTTGTTGGTGTTCCATCAGTCGCAAGACCAAACCTATGGGAATGAATGAACCAATGGAGAACTAATGGCAAGTGAGGTTGGCTAGAAGATGGAGCCAGATAGAGGGTCTCACAAAGCAGCAGCTGACCCTGAGACAGAGAATCACGTGCGGGATGTGTATTTGGGCCCCCAGAACACACTGGTGGAAGAGGTGGGAAAGTTAGAGAAGGAAGGGAAGGCAACTTCTGCGAGGTACATTGTCAAGTCAGCTACTCCTGTGGGTAAATGGAGGTTAATCCTACTGGGGCGCTATGAGAAGCAGTGCACAACCCCCAGCTTGGATGAGGAGCTGGCATACTTAAGCATTAACTCCCAATAGTCATTCATTGATAGCTGTTCTGGGAATGGGGAACATTAATTCCCTGGCACTTCTGGCCTGCTGTGCAGGCAGCATCAGCAAGAGAAAGCCTTCAGATGAAGAAATGGGGGTATAAGCACGGTAGGGTCTGTACGAAAGGGGGCCGAAGGCAGGGAAATGACAACCTCTGCTGTAATTCCTAGAAGTCAGTTTGGGTTTTGTGCACTCAACAGTGGGGACTCACTGTGTGTTCTTGAGCAAAGAAGAATCCTTGGAAATGCTGCCTCTTCTAGAACTCTCCCTGCGATAGCATCCTTATGACATGGTATGGTGCAAGGGGCTCAGGTTCAGAAGATCAGAGTTCAAGCCCTACCTGAGCCACTAAGTAGCTGTATCATTGTGAATCTCTTGTCTTCTCCGCTTTTGTAAAACAGGAATATTACTACTCTCTCTCCACTGGGTTTTTAAAATTATTATTATTGTTTATTTCTTGTTTTAGAGATGGAGTCTTGATATGTTGACCAGGCTGGTCTCAAACTCTTGGGCTCAAGCAATTCTCCCTAGTAGCTGGGACTACAGGCCTGCAACACTGTGCTTTGCTCCCATTAAGTTGTTCTGAGCGTTAAAAATATACCTAAGAGTGTTTTGGAAATTGTTATTTTGTTATTTTTATCACCTATAGAATGTCAAAGAAAGAATGAGGTTTTCAAAAGAATCGATGTTGGAATCGTCTTTTACTGTTGCTTTTTAAATCTACTCTTACAGGGAGCCTTCTTATACTACATCAAGCTTTGCTCCTTTATATATATATCTCTTATAAATATGTATATATATATTTATATATACATATATATATATATGTCAGACACATCTTCAAAGCAACCCCTGGCATTCTTCCACTTTGTTGTTGGCAAAGAGTGCCCTCTGATTAGTAGCGATTGCACTCATGGTGATATTAGTCATTTTCACAGCAACAGCCATACCAGTTGGGAGTTCTAATAGACATTGTTTTGATTTTTAAAAAATCATCTTTGTGTATTACTTCAGTGATCAAAGTTTATTATTCATCCACCAGCACTTGAAAGATTTAGATAAAAGATATTGCTGAGTAATTTGTCCCTTGGCCTAATGGAGCCTCTGAAATATAAGGTAGATTCTCAGAGTCACCATGTAAGCCTCACTTCATTAATTGAAGACCAATTTAGAGAGATGATAAGAGGGAAGAAAAGGAAAGGTCAGAAGAAATCTAAGCTCATTTTCCCAGTTAGCAGTAAGATGAGAGACAGGAGGTGAGACCAGAAGGAGAGAAAAATTGGAAGCAATGAAAAAGGAAGGGGGAAGCCAATTCTGAGCGCTAAGATGTAGCCATTATGTGGAAAGGCTTATCTGTGCTCCATAATTTCACGGATATTACCTTTTATTAAAGTACTGCCCTTAACCACATTACCTTTAATATTGAAAAATAAAGATTGCTAAAGGAACTCAGGTTTCAGTGCCAATGTAACAGAGATAATTAAATTCATCCTAATTCAGTCTCAATGATCCCTGTTCAACTTCAAATCATTGCAATTAAGAAAGCATTTTTTCATTCAGCTTGGAGAATAAACCATAGTTTCTTTATGCTTTGATTTGTTTGTAGCTTCCATTAACAGCCAGTTTACAGGGCTGCAGAGAAGAAAACAGAGGCTTGAAAGAACTGGAAAAGGATGGAGTAGAGACTTAGATTCTATCTGAATAATCTAAGGTCCCTCCACTCTGCTGCCTTGCCTTTCTGGTTCCAGTAAATTCCAGAGAATACAGGAGAGATTATTACCAAAGTACACTAAAGAGTAACAAGGAGAGTGTGTGATTTCTTCTGCCTTTGAGGGGGAGATACATGATTTGGAAGGACTCTGAATCCCCAGACCTCCCTAGTCGTTGTACTTAGGGGAGCCTCAGAGATGGAAATCAGTCGAAGCCAGACACTGAAGTTCTGTATATGCAAGACTTTTTAGGTCTGGGCTGCCCCTTCTCTTCACCCTAGGAAACCATCAATTATTTGTCACCCAACTAGGCAGGGAAATAGGGAAAGAAAGAGCAGAGATACAGGCTAAATCTTTTCTATCAAAAAGAAAGTTTGAAGAATTTCATATCCAATAAATGTGTGAATGGGGAGGTGTAGGGATGCAAATTAAAGGCATTAAGGAACTTGCTAATTGGCTCAAGAAACTGGAAGCTTCTCTCACTGACACTTACCAACTGGCCCAGCAAGCTGTTTATTCTGTGGTGTCTCTGAGGCCAGGAAAAGGTGATACAGTGAGCCCAATAAGCTAAGTAGTGATTCAAAGATTTAGAAACATTTTTCTTGTTACATCCCAATTAATGGTGCTACCATCCATGCAGGAAACCAAGGTAGGAAGTTCTTCTCACCAGGCACATATTCAAACACATACTATCTTTCCTTCTTCCTTCCAAATGTCTCTTGAATCTAGTCCTTTCTCTTCATTCCACAGGGCCTGCTCTAATTCCAGCCACCATCGTCCTGCTGTTAGACTCCTTCGCTGGCCACCTGTCTCTCTGCCTCCTTGCCCCCCTTCCTCAACCCTTGCTCTCCTCGTGTCGCTGTGATCAACACTAGAATGTCAGGTCCCCGTGTCTGCTGGGAGTGTGTGACCCATGATGCATTTGGCTGATCCATGCTGTTGGGAGGATGGAAAAATAGCATCTTCCAATTGCTTCTCACTATCCAGCTCAATCCTGGAAACTGTAGCTTTAATATGGGAAGGCAATGAATGCATCAGCCCTCCCAAGCTGATCATTCCTAATTCTTACTTCGCCCATTTTTTTCCTCCTTCCAACTCTGAGCTCCCCAGAGGAAGGAGCCTTCCCTTATTATAACATCTCAGAGTTCAGAATGCATAGCAGAATACCCTGCCCAAGATAGGCTCCCGGTAAATGTTTGTTCAGTGGAATAAGTTATCTCTCTCCTGAGCTTACCATGACTATTAGTTAAAATTAAGTTGCTCAGGAAGCAGGCACCATCCATCATTCCTTCCTATCTAGCTTCTTGTTTATTCAAAAGAGTCCTGGCTATATAAACAGTGCTGAGGTATTCTGCAGTAGAAGCTGAGCCAATCGGGGAGAGGAAGGGCATTGAATCCAACTAGCCACTAATGAAAGGCTGAAAGTCCTTCTGGAGTTTTGAGGGGGTGTGTGTGTGTGCATACATGTGTGTGCATACGTGTGTGTGCGTTTCAGGAGCTTTCTCTGCAATTTAAGTGTCCAGGGGAAAACAGAGAGCTCCTTGTGCTTCCTGATTTGCAAACCAGATCAGGCCTTCCAGTGACAGGTGTTGTGCCTAGACCAGGACGCTGTTTTGATTGGAAAGGATGCTGGACTGATTAGTTGAAACAAAACATTCTCCAGTTAACAGAAATAGAAGCGGTAGCTGGAATGTGAAGTGTTCAGCAACAGTGTTGCCAGGCAGCCTATTTAAAATTAATTAGAGGTAGAGATACATGGAACTGAAAAACACCACCCCCTTCTCTGCTTAAGAGAGCTAGGGTAGGATGAATAGGATGTGGGAATTTGCAAGCGTTCCTGAGCCAGTTTGAACTGCCTTCTCAGATCCCATTTTTTCAGTTGGTGGCCCTCATGCAGATGAGCACAAGTGAGTCAATGTGTGAGATAGAGGAGAGATGACTGTGATAGAGAAAGACAAAGATTACAAAATATCCCTTGCTTTCTAAATGCCCTTAGCTCCTGAGTTTGCAGAGCAAGAATTCAGAAAGTGAGAATTCAGAGAGGAAGACATACCTGTCACTATTAAGAAAGGTTCAGTATATCTCATTTATCTAAAAAACAAACCTTGGCCGGGTGTGGTAGCTCACACCTGCAATCCCAGCACTTTTAGGAGGCTGAGGTGGGCGGACTACTTGAGGTCAGGAGTTTGAGACCAGCCTGGCTAATATGGCGAAACCCCATCTCTACTAAATAAATAAATAACCGGGTATGGTGGCGGGTGCCTGTAATCCCAGCCTCTTGGGAGACTGAGGTACGAGAATTGCTTGAACGTGGGAGGAGGAGATTGCAGTGCGCCAAGATGGTGCCACTGCACTCCAGCCTGGGCTACAAAGTAAGACTCAAAAAAAAAAAAATTGCAGAAGGAAAAGCAAAGTGATCTCTGTAAGGACTGCACAGAGCTGCCAAGCATATGCCCATTCAAGCAGGACCTAGTCAGTCCCTGGGAACTTTTGCTTTTCATGCAAGTCTGGCCACCGCAAATCTTGGCTGTGTCTAATCTGATCTGGTGTGAGTTATGAATGTTCAAAAGGTGGAGGAAACTGATAGAGGCAGGTCCATTTAAAACTGCCAGAAGTGATAGCCTGTAGCCCAGCAATACAGGAGAAGGAAGCAGATTAGACCTCTAAAATGACCTCTCAAGGACTCACCAAAACATAGCTGCCGTTTTTAGGAGGAACAAAACAACTCCATATACCTCATCAGCACTTGAAAACACCCTCTGAATTATACTCAGAAGACTGAATATCTAAATATATATGTATGTGCATGTGTCTATGTATGTATATATATGAATATATATAATATATGTGTGTGTATATAGTCATGCTCTGTATGACATTTCGGTCAACAACAGATGTTTGTTTAAGACGGGTGTCCCATAAAGTTACAATACCATATTTTTACTGTGCCTTTTGTATGTTGACGTGTTTAGATACACGCTTACCACTGGGTTACAATTGCTTAGAGTACTCAGTCCAGTAACATGCTGTACAGATTTGTAACCTGGGAGCAATAAGCTATACCATACAGCCTAGGGGAATGGTAGGCTATACCATCTAGGTTTGTGTAAGTACACTCTGTGATGTTCACACAATAACAAAACCCCCTAACCATGCATTTCTCAGAATGTATCCTCATCATTAGATGACATACGACTGTGTGTGTGTATGTGCATATATACACACACATACATACATAGAGAGAAGTCATCCGAAGTTAACACAAATATCCATTTCATTAGATCAGCAGTGGCAAATCAGCTTTATCTCATTTGCCAGTTTCGGTGGGTTGACAGGGACTACCTGGAAATCTGTTTGCACAAGGACTCTGATGCCAAATCTTATCTTCATGGTAAGAAGGGCCATTACTGATAGGAATAACATCATGGGGCTTGGCAAGGAAGCAAGCCAATCTTTCTTTCCAGTTGGAGTAAGTCATAGCCCAAGAACACTGTAAATCAGGACTATTCCTCTGACTCCTCATGGAATTGCTTTTACTGAACAATATGTTGACATTTCCCTATCTTTGCATTGAGACATGTTGCAATAAGAAGAATATTGTGTATCTCATAGGGGTGCTTGATAACTTTATCCACGGAAGTGATTCTCCTTTATGAGAACCCATGGAAGAAATACATCCTGTGGAAGAGAAAACTGTTTCTCTTGAGAAATGTGTTTGCTGTTATCTTCTGGGGACCACAAATCCTTTAATTAGTTACATTTCTTTTTTTGCGTCGGCTGTGGAAGCCAGATACGCACTCTCCTGTAAACCTATGCAGGACCTTTCGTATCTATTTTATCTGTTCCTTTTACCTGTGGCTTAATTTTATGTCTCTATTAATATTTTCCCTTTGTCCTCATTTGGTCACTTTATTTGTGACTTTCAGGCACTTGTACTTTCTATGTCACCTCAAATCCTACTTGAATAAGTAACAATTAAGGAAACGTGTACACTTTTTTTCTTTCTGAGACAGGATCTTGCTCTGTTGGCCAGGCTGGAGTGCAGTGGCACAATCACAGCTCACTGCAACCTCTACCTCCCAGGCTCAAGCAATCCTCCCACCTTAGCCTCCCAAGTAGCTGGGACTACAGGTGCATACCCCCACACCTGGGTAATTTTTATAATTTTTGTGGTGACAGTGTCTCACTATGTTGCCCAGGCTGGTCTTGAAGCCCTGGGCTCAAGCAATTCTCCTGCCTCCGCCTCCCAAATTGTTGGAATTACAGGCATGAGCCACTGCATCCTAGCCACACATACTTTAGAAAAACCTTTTTTTCAGGTTAGCACCTACTGAGACAAGTTGTTACTATCTGGCAGATTTAAGCATGTGGAATATTTTATTTCATAAATGAAGAATCTCTCCCTGTGTGAGTTTGGGATGGCAGGCGGGGGTCGCGGGGCGGTGTCTGTATGTGTCTGTATCAGTGTCTATGTCTGTGTGTACACATGCATGTATAACATTCATATGATTCTTTTTAGGTCTTGGAATTAAAAGGTACTCTGTTCAAGCTGAGCTTCTCAGAGCCACATAATTATAGTAATTACCAAGGCCAGTTCCATCAAGGCAGCAGAGTTAGACACGTTTCAATTGAACAGACGAAGGGAGCCTAAGCCATTGTTAGAAATGTGCTGCTTCTTAATGGCTGCAAAGGAACATTCTTTTCCTGTCTTAGCCTCAGAATGCAAGGAGATTAATTCTTAATGATGAAAAGACAGGCAGCTGCTAGTGGCTTGTCACAGCTGGACATGTGATGAAGAGAGGTGCTGTGACATATGCCAGCAAGGACAGGACTTATGCAGTGGAGAAGTAGGGAAGCAGCCTCAAAAATAGGGCCAAGGGAGAGAATGGTATTAAAGTGAATGCCACTCTTACTTACTATGTGCCTGGCACTGTTTTAGGCACTTTTTAGAAACTCTCATTTGATGGATAAAAATGCTGAGGAACAGAGGGCTGAAACTCCTTCCCCACGGAGCGAGGATTTAAACCAAAGTTTGCCTGACTTCCCATCCTATGCCACTCTCACTGTGCCAGTGGCCCTCAAAGTGTGCACTGTGAACCATCTGAGTTGGAATTTTTGGGGAGCTTTATAATGCAGATTCCGGGACATCAACCTAGACCTGTTTGTTCCATCTTGGTTGACTTCTATAAGCACTAAATCTTGAGAGCCACCATTGTACCTTGCAGCCTGTTAAAAGCCAGCAGTTCCTTGCCACAGTGGTGGGCTTTGGAGAGTTCTCCCAACTCTGAATTCCTCCTTCAGCAGCAGACGCTGCAAACCTGTGTGACCCCCCGAACCTCTGTTCTGGAGGACAATTCTGAACATTCGTTAAAAGCAATAACCTTGGCCAGGGACAGTGGCTCACGCCTGCAATTGCAGCATGTTGGGGGGCCAAGATGGGTGGATCACGAGGTCAGGAGATCGATACCATCCTGGCTAACATGGTGAAACCCCGTATCTACTGAAAATACAAAAAATTAACTGGGCGTGGTGCCACATGCCTGTAGTCCCAGCTATTTAGGAGGCTGAGGCAGAAGAATAGCTTGAACCCTGGAGGCAGAGGTTGCCATGAGCCAAGATCATGTCACTGCACCCCAGCCTGGGAGACAGAGCGAGACTGTGGAATGAATGAATGAATGAATGAATGAATGAAATAACCTCAGGGGCCCAGAATCAGGTCTTAAAATCCTGGTCCCTGTAAAGATTGATGTTAACAAAATTAAGCCAGCATCCTCACCTATCAGGTTTTTTCTGCTCTCTGTTGGACTTCTGTAGAATTTCTTTGGCAGTTTTCAGAAGCCAGCCTCCTGCCTAGTCACATAGCTTTCTCCTGCAGACCTCAGTTTCCCAATCTGTAAAATGAGGGAGATGGACAAAGGCTTCTCCCAAACCGGCTTCTTTCTCAAAGTTTGTACCCAGGCTGGTTTCACACAGTTTTTAAAAATGAAGTGCCTTCACTGGAGAGAGAGGGGGAAAAAAAAAAATCAGGCTGCTGTGAAAACCATCCCTGGACAGCTCATATGAGCTTAGCAGCCCACACACTGGTGTATACAGGACCCATTTGTCAAGCTGACTGTGTCTCCACAAGCCTGGATTTCTCCCTCATGGTTTGGGGTCTGCCTTCCCACCCTCCCTTCCGCTAGTAAAGATGAGGAAATCTATTTATGCAGCTCTGAAACTAGACACACCAGAAGTTGCATCCCCACTGTTTCTTACCAGCTGGGAGACACTGAGCAACTGATTCAACATCTCTGAACCTCCTTGTCTCCATTTGTACGTAATACACATGTCAGCTGGCATCCCTCTTTCTCCCGAAGAAGCTATATTGACTCAGATACCCCCGAGTCAATCTTGTGGTCTTTGAAAGTCTGAAACTTTTCCTTGAATATTTGCTATTTTCTAGGGCTTATGATCTGGAGGTTTTCCTCACGACTGCAGGCAGAGTCTCCTTTTCACCCAGGACCACCCAGCATCAAGCTCGGCCCCTTTACTGGGTCCCTTAAGATGCCCCTCCCTGGCACACATATCAAGCATTTTAAGCTTTAGTGTATGAGAGCCAGGAATGAGCACATCAAAATGCACGAACCCCCAGCCTTCTCCAAGCTTCCACCCACTTCCCCTTATATTTTTTTCCTTCCTCCCGCTTTTTTTTTTTTTTTTTTTTTTTAACCTCCTGAGACAGAATCTTGCTCTGTCATCCAGGCTGGAGTGCAGTGACACAATCTCAGCTCACTGCAACCTCTACCTCCCAGGTTCAAGCAATTCTCCTGCCTCAGCCTCCCAAGTAGCTGGGATTGCATGCACACACCACCACACCCACCTAATTTTTTGTATTTTTAGTAGAGACGGGTTTTCACCATGTTGACTGGGCTGGTCTTGAACTCCTGGCAAGTGATCCGCCTGCCTTGGCCTCCCAAAGTGCTGGGATTACAGGCATGAGCCACCATGCCTGGCCTACTTACCCTTATTTTCATATCCGCTCAATTCAGACTCCAAAGACCTTCAATTCTTCCCCCCTCTGTCTAGCAGGGTAATGTCTTCCTTTCTCTTAAGACCCTTAAGAATATCAGCAAATAAATTACCCAAGCCCTGGGTAGAGAGATAGCCAGCTCAGTCTCTGTACCTTTTCATTTTACTAAAGGATTTCTTTCCAAATACATGGCCCTTTCCATAAGAATTAAGATACGTAAAACTATCTCTGTCTAATAGTGTGTTCATTAAAGATAAGAATGCTTGCCCACAAGCATTCTGAGAAGATGGGTGGTCCATTACGTAAAACTCCTCATGGAATGTTCAGCTCACAGGTGGACTTCAAAGTTAGTAGCTTTTGCCTTCCCTACCACCAAGCAATGGTTCCTGCCAGGGCAGACTAGGGTAAGGCAAGCAAGGTACCTAGTGTACACAATTTAAGGCAGCACTCACTCTCAGGTTCACATGCAGCCTGGAGAGTGAGGACCTCCTTAAATTTTACAACCGCGGTCTTTCTCTTGCCTAGTCCGGGCCCTGGTTACAGAATTGACCAAACCATCTGCCCCTTCTGGTTATCTGAATCTGACAAATGTGAATTTGATCCCAGCTTTACCAAATAGTCACTCTTTGACCTTGATCAAGTTGCTTGAGTTTCAGCCTACTATTTACAAAATCAGGCTAAATAATACCCCGTAGTGGAAAGGGTTGTTTCAGGGAATTAAAGATGTCCAGATATGCAGTAGCACTTCAATCAATATTGCTTTTCTCTGCCCAGAGTCAATACAAGAACAAAAGATTATTTCAGCTTTCCAGGTTCTAGCGTTTTCACTGCTTCATTTAATAAAATGAACTCAGCAGGAGATGAGACTAGCCCAGAACTATTTTTCACAGTTTCCCTTCCTAAAATCAATTTTGCTTTTCCTTGGTTCTGCAGATGACGTAAAATCTAGAGAGACTACAGGAAATTGAAAGAATAAAATAGATGGCGATCCTGCAGAGTTGTTGCTGGGTCACAGAACAGTGCCTTTTGAGAAATCTGTCAAACAACATAAAAAGCCAGAAGCATCATCTTCCTTTAATTCCCCCCCACCTCCCCCTGCTTCTGGCTTTGAAAGTCCTTGACCATGAAGCTGCCTAGATGCTTTATTGAGTCCTTGAGTGATTAATGGCATGTATACATTCAATCCTTTACTGCTGATAATCTGTCATTAAAAAACAGGAGTCAGGGCCGGGGGCCGGGGGCCGGGGGCCGGGTGCCGTGGCTCACACCTGTAATCCCAGCACTTTGGGAGGCCGAGGAGGGCGGATCATGAGGTCAGGAGATTGAGACCATCCTGGCTAACATGGTGAAACCCCATGTCTACTAAAAATACAAAAAATTAGCCGGGCGTGGTGGCGGGTGCCTGTAGTCCCAGCTACTCAGGAGGCTGAGGCAGGAGAATGGCATGAACTCAGCGTGCGGAGCTTGCAGTGAGCCGAGATTGTGCCACTGCACTCCAGCCTGGGTGACAGACCAAGACTCTATCTCAAAAAACAAACAAACAAAAAGTGTTGGGCTGGGCACAGTGGTGCACACCTGTAATCCCAGCACTTTAGGAGGCCAAGGCAAGCAGATCGCTTGAGGTCAGGAGTTTGAAACCAGCCTGGCCAATATGGTGAAACCCTATGTTTACTAAAAATACAAAAGTCAGGCATGGTGGCAAGCGCCTGTAATCCCAACTACTCAAGAGGCTGAGACAGGAGAATTGCTTAAACCCGGGAGGCAGAGGTTGCAATGAGCCAAGACTGTACCATGCACTCCAGCCTGGGTGACAGAGCAAGACTCCATCTCAAAAAAAATAAAAATAGAAGTAAGGGTAAGAGCTAAAAGATATGGTGGTTGATTAAGGATATGGAAGTGTGGCCACGTTTCCTAAAAAGTATTTCAGGATAAAAACTAAGGTTGACTTCACAGTCCTCACCAACCTCCATGACCCGTTAATGATTCTTCTGAGCATATCACTGCCCCCTCTAGAACTCTGGCTGAGCCTTTGTTTCCAGCCCTGAGATACAGACATGTCCCATTCCGCTTGCCGTCTCCCTTGGTGGGGACACCCTCCCTCCTAGATGTGACGTAGAAAGAGACTCTGGCTTCTTGGGACACTATCATGGCTACCCCTGAAGTTAGACATCAGCCAATCACTTCCTCCAGGTTGTCAAAGACCATTACACATTTACGTATGCTACCTCTCTGGTTAGGAATATATAAGACAACATAATGGTCATTAGCTCTTTCCTGAGGAATTAGTACATGTCAACATGGTTAGGAGGGCTTGGCATATAGTGAGTACTACTATTGACCCTACTTTACAGATGAAGAAACTGAGGCTCAGCAAGGTTAAATACCTTGATGAAGGCCGGGCACGGTGGCTCAAGCCTGTAATCCCAGCACTTTGGGAGGCCGAGACGGGCGGATCATGAGGTCAGGAGATCGAGACCATCCTGGCTAACACAGTGAAACCCCGTCTCTACTAAAAATACAAAAACTTAGCCGGGCGAGGTGGCAGGCGCCTGTAGTCCCAGCTACTCGGGAGGCTGAGGCAGGAGAATGGCGTGAACCCGGGAGGCGGAGCTTGCAGTGAGCTGAGATCCGGCCACTGCACTCCAGCCTGGGTGACAGAGCGAGACTCCGTCTCAAAAAAAAAAAAAAAAAAAAAACCTTGATGAAGGTCACACAACTAGTAAGAAGTACAAACAGGATCAAAACCAATCAATCCGTCTCCAGAATCCGTGCTCTTTAGCCACGAGCTTTTGCAGTCATCCTATGGCCACCCTAGGTACCCCCACTCATTTACATCAGGCCGCCTGTCCCGATTCGCACTTCAAAAAAAAAGAAAAACTTGGCCAGGCATGGTAGCTTATGCCTGTAATCCCAGCACTTTGGGAGGCTGAGGTGGGCAGATCACGAGGTCAGGAGTTTGAGACCATCCTGGCTAACACGGTGACACCCCATTCTCTACTGAAAAATTAGCCGGGCGTGGTAGCACACGCCTGCAGTCCCGGCTACTCGGGAGTCTGAAGCAGGAGAATCGCCTGAACCCGGGAAGCAGAGGTTGCAGTGAACCAAGAGCGCGCCACCGTACTCCAGCCTGGGCAACAGATACTCTGTCTCAAAATAAAAAAATATAAATAAATAAATAAACTTTTCAATTTCCTTTGAACATTCTTATCACTAGTATCCCTGATCTACAGTTCTGACTGTCTTCATGGAAATCAAAAGTCATTTGACCTCTAATTCAATCCTTCCCATTAGGATGGGATGCCTCTTCCATACAATATCAGAATAATAAAACAATGCAGTATCTTCAGTGTCTACTAGGCTCAAGTGGGCCATTTTCACAGGAGGCTTATTGACAAAGTCATTTTAATATTGTTTAGTTCAACCAAAGACCCCAGAGCTGGCCTCCTTTTGTAAAGCTGTGAGGATAGCAAGACCTGGCTCTGGTTCATTTGTGACCTGAGAAGTCCCAGGGAAGCCGACATTTCTCTGGTCACTAGGCTTCCCTCTAGCAAATGTGTGTGTGGAGAACGCTAAATGAGAAAAATTACATAATCGCTTTAGCACACTTGTAAAAACTCATTAGCTGTTTGCTAATCCTGCTATTGTGACTGCTATTATCTCTCATGATTATTCCATCATGGTTGGGGGACAATTCAGGGATGGAGGGAGGTGGTCACCCATCTTTTAAAAGATCAAGTAATGAGATTTTTCATAACACTATCATGTGAGAGACAAGTCATAGCTGAATGTTCCATAACTGTCATCTCAGAAACCTGTATCTTGGATGTGATGTGACATCCAACATTTCCTCTTAAATAAGGCATTTGTACCCCTCCCCTGACCATAGTGATATTTAAAGAAATTTCTATAATCAAGGAAATAATATTTGAAAGCAAGCCCCTCCTAAATGATGTGTTTCATATTACTCACTAAAATCAGTAATAAAAACAATTACACAAAATGTCTTAAATTGATGGGGGTGTCAGGAAAGAAAGAATTTTTTTTTTTAATGAGTATTGAAGTCTTCTAGGCCACTGTGCCAGTATGCTCTGTTTTTGTTTGTTTGTTTTTGAGACGGAGTCTCACTCTGTCACCAGGCTGGAGTGTACTGGCGCAATCTCAGCTCACTGCAACCTCCGCCTTCTGAGTTCAAGCGATCCTGCCTCAGCCTCCCAAGCAGCTGGGACTACAGGTGCGCACCACCACCACGCCCGGTTAATTTTTGTATTTTTATTAGAGACAGGGTTTCACCATGTTGGCCAGGATGGTCTTGATCTCTTGACCTTGTGATCCGCCCCCTTGGCCTCCCAAAGTGCTGGGATTACAGGCATGAGCAACCGCGCCCGGCCGCTCTGTTACTTTTATGTTGCATGATACTGATATACTTTGAATGCTCTCTATTCGAGCTTTGCATTCTCTAGATTGATGGAATGTGACATCATTCTTTGTCTACAGAAATTTCCCCTCTCCTTCAGTAATGAGTCTCTAGACTTAGTGCTGCCTGAACAATGGGATACTCTCTTCCAGGCAGGGATCATTAGTGAGAGAAAGATTGGCAACATTTCCTCAACACTGGTAGAAAGAGGAGTTATATGAGCTCTCTGTGCATGTGTTTTTAAGCACATGTATTTGTATTAGGCCCTAAGGAGTTTCAAGACAAGCTGAATTTCCTTCAGTGTTTAATACGTCATAAATAAGCCTTAGCAGCAATTCTCAGCTCCAGCAAATCATGGACATATTTCAGAGAACATTTAAAATATAAACGTAATTTCAAGTGGAAGAAAAGACCCCCATTTTTCCAAATAGTCAACATATCTCAATACACTAACATTTTCAGGATGGAGAGGGTGACAGATAGGCAGTCAGATGGGAATGCTTTTGTGAGATAGAGAGCCCTCAGAGCAAGAAGTAAAGGCCACTCTCCCCCTCACTACATGCTTCAATACTCACAAGGTGACATGAGGTAGGTGTTGGAATTATCCCCATTTTAAATTCAATGAAACATTTACAGGTTAAGCAAACTGTCTGAGGAGACCCAGATAATACGTGGAAGAACTGGTGTTTGAAGTTACCACAGTAACTCAAAAACTGCCCTCTGGCTGGGTGTGTAATCCCAGCACTCTGGGAGGCCTCAGCAGGAGGATCACTTGAGTGCAGGAGTTTGAGACTAGCTTGGGCAACACAGAGAGTTCTCCAAGCCACTGCCCTCTTCAACATGATATACATGATATATTCTTCCTGCATGCCTTTCCAGAAAAGACATCTTATTTCCAAATGAACCTCCAACCAATACCCATAGCCCATACTCCTTATCCCTTTTAGAAAGACCTACCTTCCAGCCCAAACTTCTTATCCTTCTTGATAACGACCACCCACACCCCTCTTTCCAGCCCATATTCCATGTCTTTGTTGGAATGAACCACCAGCACCCACCCCCAACATATATTCCTTATTGTTCTTGAGATGAACCACTGAATTCCACCCCCAGCCTGTACTGTCTGTCTTTCCTGGTCATGCATGGCCTCAGTGAAAGCCACTAGGTCTCTCCCATGGTTATCACTACTGGTGTTCTTTGGGGGACATGGCTCAGCTGTTTCCCAACAATGGCCAATTCCACCTACCCCATCCATTGATCCTATCTCTCACCTCGGGGAGGAGGGCCCACAGGAGTTTAGTCTGGCCCTGTCCTTTAAATAGCTTTCTGCAGTGACAGGTGAGACAGGTTCGGAAGGAGGTGTCATGTAGATAACCCCTCACTGAATCAAACTCGAAGAGACTCTCAATCTTGACCCAACATTCTTGACAGGTTCCAGGGCCCATGCCTCGCTTATATCTCAAGGTAAGTTCTGTAGCACTCAATAAAGCCCTCTGCAAGGCATGGGTCATCATGTGGTGCTTGGATAAATCTAATCTCAGGGTGTTGAAAGCCCCTACTATTAAGAAAACCTTCAGTCTTGTTCCCAGGAGATGGACATCTCCTCTTGGCCTGCTCCAACATGCAGAGTTGTTCAACGGGGCATGCAGAGAAGGCTGTTCTCTCTCCCACCCAGTGTGTTTGTCATTCTGGAAAGAGCAGGTGGAGAAAAGCAGCTGTTCTCTTGACACTGCATTCTTTCTGGCTTTACACTAATTCAACCTAAGACACAACATTCAACATAATTCATTGAGTAGCTAGGATGTTCCAGGCACTGTACTAAGAATCTTAAATTCAATCTCATTTAAACTTCAAAACTCTAGAGGTGGATAATGGTACTCTCCTCATTTTATAGATTTAGCTAAAAGTAATCATTTGTTCAAGAGTACACATCCAGTCAGTCAGTGGTGGACCTGCAATTCACACCCAGGTTATTCTACTCCAGAGCCAATGTCTTAATGCTCTTATTAGATTGCCTCCTGGATCAGAATTATGACTCTCAGAAGTTTTAATAAACTTTCATTGAACGAGGTGGGTGGGCATTAGGCAGCCTAGCTTTATACAAAATGACATCAGCACCCTCCAAATGATAGAATGTTGGGAATGAAAGGTTCTAGGCTTTAACTGTCTTAGTAGCTCCTTTTAAATAAGGAAACTGAGACCCACGAAGAAATAACTCAGCCAAGATCACAAATTTTACCTCTGGGAAACAAAAGCAGCCTACATAGAAATAACTTTTACGTCATATATTCCAAAATGTGTTTCATGGAGGAGTAAGGCCTGCGAGGTGTTAAAAATAGCCCAGGGAAGGGGGAAGAAAGGGTTCTAGGGTGAAATACTATTTCCTGATATGTAAAACTCACCAGTTATATGAGACATCACCCAATGTTATAAAGAAATTCTATGCAAGAATTACTTTTCATCGTACTTTTTAAAAAGTGATTTTATAGTGGAAAATTATGTAAATGTGGATTGTTGTACAGTAGAATCCTAGTAGGAAATAATTAAGTCGGCATATGTAGTGATATTACAAGCCCCTAGGCAGGGGGCAATATGAAAATCACACAGCTGGAAAAAATATATTGGTCTTACTAAATGCTAGCACATGCTAGAGTTAGTAGGGTTAGTAGTAATTATATTTAAGTTCGAAGTGTCAGGGGAAAATCACCTAACCAGCTATGGGAACTGTGACTTGCTATTTTTTATAGGAAAACTTTCATGTAATGTGAAAACATTGTATCTTTACTGCTGTGTTTTGGGATTGCCTGTTTTACCACTAAGGGAGTACACAGGTATTATTTTGCCTTGGGTTTTCATTCATCCATCCACGCCTGAGCATTTAGTGCATGGGAATGTTTGGATTCTTATTCTCTCATTGCAAGGAAGGAAATGCATTATATAAGCTTGAAATACAGTTTTCTTTTTTTTTTTTTTTTTTTTTGAGATGGAGTCTCACTCCGTTGCCCAGGCTGGAGTGCAGTGGCACGATCTTGGCTCATTGCAAGCTCCACCTCCTGGGTTCAGGCCATTCTCCTGCCTCAGCCTCCCAAGTAGCTGGGACTACAGGTGCCTGTCACCACACCTGGCTAATTTTTTTTGTATTTTTTAGTAGAGACGGGGTTTTACCATGTTAGCCAGGATGGTCTTGATCTCCTGACCTTGTGATCCACCCGCCTCAGCCTCCCAAAGTGCTGGGATTACAGGCGTGAGCCACTGCGCCCGGCCGAAATACGGTAAATTTTTTAAATGCCAGATTAAACTAAGTGAGACAGGTTTCTTTCCTGCAGGACTTCTTGTTGACAGAGTATACAGCATTTTCCTACTTATTTGACTATGGCAACTCTTTTCTTTGTATCTCACTTAATACAATTTCACAAGGTTTTAGTGTCCCATGCTATATCCCTGCCATCAGATTATCAAATCGTAGCAATGCAGCATCTTACACTTGAGAGAAAAGCAGGACAGTCCTTTATGATTTGGTACCTGAAGTAGAAACAGAGTGTCTGCTGAAAGGAATGCCACCTCCTACCAATTCAGCAATCCCTGAGATCTACTTATTTGTGCTGGCCACAGTACCTCGGAAACTTCTCTTCCTCTCCGTTTTGCCCACAAACCTGCATTCTTGCCTGCCTCGTGGATTCACAGAAATCCAAAGGGAAAAAACAAAGGAGGTCTTTCTTTACCAGGAGTGCTGAGATAGCTCACAGGAAAATGAATGGTAGGATTCAAGCATGTTAGAACTCTACAGAAACAGAGAGACGTTGGTGTGATTCCAAGGACTTGGGGACAATTATCCCCCACACATTTCCTTGGCTGGCAACTATTCTCCTCCACACATTTCATTGGCTGGCACTGATCACATGGCCCCACCTGACTCCAGGGAGGCTGGGAAGTGAAGTCTTCCTGAGTGTTTAGGAAAAGGAGAACCATATATGGATAAGTACAAATCCTTCCACCTCAAGACCCTAAGTTCTTAGTGATTGCAGTGTCAGAAGAAATTAATGTGATGGAATACTACAATTATCACTCCTTGAAGTTTCATCACTCTCTCTCATTTAGACTTAGAGTAAACCCCGATTTTAGTTCCCATTGTCGTCTAAGAAAACAATAGTTCAGCATGGTAAAGTAATTTGTCCAAGGTTCCTTTAGCTACTAAGTGACAAAGCCAGACTCAAACCCGTATCTTCCTGACTCCAAAAACTCTATTTACCTTATACAGCTGTTGTGAGGATTAAATCAAAAATGCATTCATTCATTTGAATATTCATTAAACACCTACATGAACCATTTACTAGTCAGTATGCAGAGAATTTGGCAGACACGGCTCTCCTAGAATTTAAAACTGTATGAGGATAAAATAACAAACAAGAAAAATGGCCAAATAATTTCAACAATGGAAAAATTCTGGGAAGAAAAATAAGCTAAAGGAATGGAGTAAAAGGGATGGGGAAGGCAGGTATTTTGGATATGGGAGTCAGGGAAAGCCTGAAGAGGTGATTTGAGGAGAGGAGGCTGAAGCAAAGGAGAAGAGGTCTTAAGCAGGCTGGAGGGAGGGGGACTACCAAGTGCAAAGGCCCTGAGGTGACAGTGGGCTGGGTACATTTAAAAAACTACAATAAGGCAAGTATGACTGGAGCAAGGAAGTGAAGGAGGCAACAGTAAATGAGGTCAGAGAAGTAGGCAGATGGCACATACTCTAGGTCAGAGAAATAAGCAGATGGTGCATAATCTGGGAGAGGGAGGCACAATCAGGAATCTGGAAATTTTCTAGCCATGATGGGAAGAAACCCATTGGAGTGCTTTGGGCAATGGCATGACGTGGCCTGTGTTCTTTTTCTTCAGATTCCTTTTCTATGATTATTTCTGTGGAATAGACTGTTCTGGGAGAGGGAACAGTAAGAATAGAAGTAAGAAGAATAATTTAGGGAGCTACAGAAGTCATTCAAGCAGAAATTGATGGTCGCCTGGATAAGACTGGCCAAAAGAAGAGGTGAAAAGTCATTAGATTCAGGAGATATTCTGGATGTTGAGCCAACCAGATTTATTGGCAAATCGGATGTAAACATTGAGGGGAAGAAGAGAATCAGGTAAAACCCCTAGGTTTTTGGCCTGAAAAACTGGTTTTGCGGTTGTGGAAGACAGAATAATGCCCCCCACGCCCCCAAGATGACCCTGTTCTAATCCCTTGGACCTGTCAATATATTACTTTACATGACCAAAAGGATTTTACAGGTGTGATTAAGTTAAGGAGTCTTGAGCTGGGGAGGTTATACCGGATTATCTGGGTAGGTCCAATGTAATTTCAAGGGTCATGGAAAGAGGGAGGCATGAGGCTGGGGTTGGAAAAAGATTGAGTGATGCTGCTGGCTTTGAAGATGGAAGGAAGGGGCCTTGAGCCAAGGAATGCAGACAGAATTAAAAAAAAAAAAAAAGGATTCTTCCCTAGAGCCTCCAGAACGAACACGGCCCAGCTGACACCTTGATTTTAGACCAGTGAAAGCCACTTTGGATTTCTGATCTCTAGAACTGTAAAATAATAAACCCCTGTTGGTTTAAGCCACTAAGTCTGCAGTAATTTGTTATAGCAACCATAGGGAACTAATTTACTGGGATGTGAACAGTGCTTTGAATCCTGTTAAGACACTAAAGGGTGATCACCACAGGAAACTAGGAATTAAGAGCAGAGAACAGAAGGAGACAGGGTAGGTTTATTATTCAACCTTAAAATGGAAAGGTACTTAATTGTGTGATATATTGAGTTTCACTAACAAGCAGGAAGTACCAATTTGTGCCAGGGCTTATATCAGACAATGGAGACGTGAGGATGAGTAAGATGCAGGGACTGGTCTGGTGGGTGAATTTGCAGGATGGGGAACAATTTCATAGCAGTTTAATGGACCTGCCTGTCATTTTACCTCAAAAAAGGACACTGGTCTAGTTTTCATGTTTGAGTAGGGGGTAAAAAAAGGCCTCTTGGTGCTCGATTTCCTCTGGTACCACGGAATGTTTCTTCGGGCAGGTCTCTTCTGTCTTTTACATCTGCCCCACGAAATGCAGTTTATTCCATTTAGTCTGAACTTTCTACTGAAACCGGCAAAATGATGTACAGAATGTATGGCATCTCTGAAAAAGACAGTGCAAGATTCATTGGAAGAGTGAAATCTCTTTTAGGTTGTAGGAGATGTCTCTTCACTCCTCTAATATGATACAATTTTAAAGGGATGATTGAGATTTTTTATGGAGTGCAATTAAGAAATGTCATTACTGCTTATCACAGATAATGAAATACATTGGTAGTGTGGGTAAGAGAACTCATATTCTACAGAATTACAACTCTTTGGGAAATACGAGGTGAGCAGCTTCTTTGGGCACCAGAATTTTTTTTCAAATACCTTCCAATCAGAACAAGCCTTGTACTCACTATCTCCTGCACTCCCCATTCAATGATGTTTTAAAAAAACAAAAACTACCCTTATTCCAAATGTAAGAGGCAGAGAGAGATAGGGGCGGTGGCGGGGAAGGGAGAAAAGGAGAGGAAAGGAGTGAGGGGGACAGAGAGGGAGATGGACGAGTCGGGGGAAGAGAGGGTGGGAGAGGGAGAGAGGGAGGGAGAGGGAGAGAGAGAGGGAGGGAGAGGGAGAAAGGGAGGGAGAGAGGGAGGGAGAGGGAGAGGGGGAGGGAGAGAGGGGAGGGAGAGAGGGGAAGGGAGAGAGGGGAGGGAGAGGGGAGGGAGAGGGGGGAGGGAGAGGGGGAGGGAGAGAGGGGGGGAGAGAGAGGGGGAGAGAGAGAGGGGGAGAGGGAGGGAGAGGGGGAGGCAGGAGAGACAGAGGGAGAGAGGGAGAGAGAGGGGGAGAGAGAGAGAGGGAGAGAGAGGGGGAGAGAGGGGGAGAGAGGGGGAGAGGGAGGGAGAGGGGGAGGGGGGAGAGACAGAGGGAGAGAGAGAGAGGGAGAGAGAGGGGGAGAGAGGGGGAGAGGGGGAGAGAGGGAGAGGGGGAGAGAGGGAGAGAGGGAGAGAGGGAGAGAGGGAGAGAGAGAGAGAGAGAGAGAGAAGGGGAAAATGTGGGAAAGAGGTTCAGACTGGTTGGATCGTGTCTGCAGTGATTGCTGACCGTAGGGTTGCACGGTAGACCAGCACTGGCTTTAATGTTAAGCTCCCAGAATTTAAAGCTCATCTCTGGCATAAACTACCTGTGTGACCATGGACAAAATATCTAACCCCTATGAGCTTCAGTTTTTTTCATGTGTTGAATTGGAGTAATAATACCCGTTTGCAGGGCTACTGGGAATTCTGGTGTGATCATGTATCTAAAGTACCCGGCATTGTCTAAAACATAGTATATGCCTAATAAATACTCATTTCATTCTCCAGAGCATCCTGCCTCTCTTTCTCTTTTTTACACCCCTTAATTTTCTTCTTTTCAGAATCAGTGATATATACCTGGGGAGAAAAAAAAAAGGAGGTGGGAAGAAATGGGGAGGCATGATAAGGTTGTAGGGAGACTATCGCACCACTGACTTTTCTTATAACTTCCCAGGACTGGCTGGGGAAAGACCTGGTAGGTACAAGGGGAGCCATGGCCTGGAATAGCAAGCTGGACATTCCCAGTTATCTTACTATACTGAGACTTAAGGCTGGAAAACACTTGTCCATCTTCAGCTATATTCCCTCCTCACTTAAACCCTCTGGGACAATTTTCCACTTTAGAGCTAAAGAAACTGAGGCTGGGAGTGGCCTTCTGACTTGCCCAGGATTACTACAGTGAGTAAAAGGAGCCTCGGTCTCCTGAAGTCACCATGCAGGCAGCTCTTTCTGCCTCATTGCACCTGGTGCCCACCTTTATGTAAAAGCCAACATCAAACAAAAGGACCCAAGTGTTGGGGGACTTCCCCTAAAGTCAACTAAAGATGGGGTCCTTGTCACATGTCCACGAAAATGTAGGCTTGTAGATGATTTGAAGAGTAAGAAAAATGGGATTTATTGGGCAAAAAGGAAAAAAGGGGCAAACAGAGACTTAGTGAAGCTAGAGAATGTGCGACCTATGCGCTTCCTGCCTCGCAGTTTGAGTCCCAGGCTCCACATAGGAAGAGGAGGGGCCAGGCTCCTCCCTGCTGCAAACAGCATGAACTTCTGTGGCTCCATCCTGTAAGGATTAAAGAAAGAAGAGAGGAAGAGGGAGGAAGAGGCAGCAAGGGTTAGGGAGGGAAATACCTCTTGCCAGTGGTCAGGGGTGGATTCCTAAGACCTGAGGGTTTGTTTGCTTTGCTTGTTTGTTTGTTTGTTTTTGAGATGGAGTCTGGTTCTGTCGCCCAGGCTGGAGTGCAGCAGCAGGATCTCAGCTCACTCCAAGCTCCACCTCCCGGGTTCATGCCATTCTCCTGCCTCAGCCTCCCGAGTAGCTGGGAGTACAGGCGCCCGCCACCACGCCCGGCCAATTTTTTGTATTTTTAGTAGAGATGGGATTTCACCGTGTTGGTCAGGATGGTCTCGATCTCTTGACCTCGTGATCTGCCCACCTCGGCCTCCCAAAGTGCTGGGATTATAGACGTGAGCCACCGTGCCCAGCCCAACCTGAGGGTTTTGAGAGCCCATCTGGGAGAAGCCCCAGCCTGAGCCTCACAGTTCCCTTCAGGTTCATTGTCCTCCTCACGCAAATCGCTTGAAAAGTGAAGGGAGAGAAAAGACGGGTCGGGTGGCCAGAGACCCTCAGGATGCAGGAGTTAACTCAGGGTGAGCCGCCGTTGCCCACTGCTTCCTGAGTTGCAAGAGCCTGTGCCCCCCCACACCCGTTCCAGGTTTTGGCACCAAATGCAAGAATTAAAGAGGAGAGAAACACGAAGGGTGGCTTGACAGTTACGCAAGAGACTTTCCCCCGACCTCCCTTTGTGGCTGAGCCGTTTTATTTGTGTTTTACTGTTGGCTCTTTCTAGCTGCTTATAGTTAGAAGAGAAGTGATTTCCTTGTAATGCTTGAGGCCAGAAAGGGAACTGGAACTTGAAGCGGTGGTGTTTGTGGTGGTGTTTGTCTGAGATGACGGTGCTTCTGCTCTGTCACATCCCAGTGTGCACTCCTCCCAATGAATAGGCCAGTCGGAGTTTTGCCAGGGAGCCCTTCCCACCTGGCTGTCTCACAAATTCTCAGACCAGGAGGAGTTCCTTGAAAAGGCGAGTTGGATCCCTAGAATTACATAAGGGGAGGAGACAATCTGAGCCTCAGACTCACAGTGAAGCCCACTAGTTGGGAATTCAGAAGAGACTTAAAGAGTTGAAAATTACCGAAGGAGACTTGCCCAAATACTTAAGATAGAATCACAGCGCTCTGAAAGAATATGAATTTTTAAGAATTGGGAAAATGTGTTTCCTGCTACTATCTGGAAAGAATGACTCTAAAAGCGTAAAGGGCAAAACCCTTCTTTTTATGAGCACTGGTTACTGTTGCTGATACCTGACTGCAGAGACTGCGTCTAAGTCTGGACTACTTGGGACCAGTTCCTGAGCTCCACTTTGGACCTAATGAATCAAAAGTTATTGGAGATGGGCCCCAGAGTTTTCTGTTTTCATATGCTACCGTAGTGGCCCTAATGCACAGATGAATCGGAAACCACTCTTCTAAATCTGTCTTATGTCTCCCTTGCCTGCTGGATCCTAATTCAACAGATATTTATTGAATTCCAACTATTTAGCTGGCTGTGTTTTATGCACTTGAGATATACCTATAAACAAAACTGAACCCCCTGTCAAAAAATTGTTTTCTAGAGCTTATATTCTACTGTCTGGGTAACATTGTTTAAATGTGTGTCTTTATCGAATCTCATGTTGAATTGTAATCCCCAGTGTTGGAGGAGGGGCTGGATAGGAGGTGACTGGATCATGGGGATGAAGTTTTCATGAATGGTTTAGCACTGTATAGCAAGTTCTCATGAGATCTGGTTGTTTAAAAGTGTGTGGCACCTTCCCCCTTATTCTCTCTCTTGCTTCTGCTCCGGCCATGTAAGACGTGCCTGCTTCCCCTTCACCTTCTGCCATGATGGTAAGTTTCCTGAGGCCTCCCCAGAAGCCAAGCAGATGCCAGCATCATGCTTCCTATACAGGCTGTGGAACCATGAGCCAATTAAACCTCTTTTCTTTATAAATTACCCAGTCTCAGGTATTTCTTTATAGCAGTGTGAGAACAGATTAATATGGTAAAAATAGGTGAGTAGGGAAGGAAAATAATAAGCAATAAATATAACAAGTAAATCATTTTTTACTTTGTAATTAAAATATCATCTTTTTTTAAAGAAGAGGCAGACAAAAGGGGAAATAGGAGTGTGGGGATGAGAGAGAGGAGTGGGTTGGCTGGTGTGACCCTGGATCTTCTGTGTACCCCAGGAATGAGGCTTTAAACCTTTCCTGCCTGCACCAAACTGGACTGCTCAGATCTGGGCTTCCCACTTCTAGCTGCATCCTGCTCTGAATGCTCTGTTGCCCTCCCAGTTCCTAGGTGCTCCACCCACAGGGCACAGGAGTAACCCTTCCTCTGCTAGCTAGATAGGATTCATGACCACCTCTCCAGGCTAACTCTAGTAAAATGCTTGTTTGTACCTCCCTGTAGGACTGAATGCTTACCAATTCTCTGAAACACTGGAAAGGCTGGAGATGTATTTGAGCAACACTCTGTGGTGTGTGCTGGAGCCAGTATGCACAAGCTCCTGAGAGCCAATTGTGTGCATGTTTTTTAAAGTGAGGCATCAGTGGTGTTACATCCTGCTCAAATCAGCAGAGGTGGGTGGGGGGAGTAGTTACACTGAGAACTGTTGACAACTCAGCAAGTGCTACAAATCAGGGCTCCCTCTAGAGATCTGTTGTTACATATTGACCATCACATCAGTGGTAACAGTTATGTGCTAGAAACAGCCCCAGAGGAACATAACTCCAAAGATGTTTCCCTAAATCCAGTAACCTGGGTTTGGTTCTTCTCTGGCTTCCTGGGTACAAGAAAATCTCAAACCCTCTTGCTACCGAAGGGTTTGAGATTCTAGACCAAAAAGATACACAGAGAGGCTTGGAATAAAAGAGACAGTAGTGACTTGAAGGAATACAAAGGATGAAAAATTCCTGCACTCAATTTATTATTGTCTTATAACTTGAGGTTTATTTTTCCTAATAATCATTATACCCTCAGAAACGGATGAGTTTCCAGGGCATTATAAATTTCGAACATTTAGCAGGGCTAGCACTAAAATAGCTCATTAAAGAGTGTGGGTTGGAAAGAAGGCCTGTTAGTCTACTTTATATACAATGATCAATTACAGCAAATTTCTCAGCAGTAGTTTCTATCACTGTTCTTTAAGATACAGTAATAGAAATGAGATCATCAGACCTAAGGAAGTTGTTCAGTGCATCAAGGTTTTCCACAGAAATTTTCCAAGGCAGAAGAAAGAGAAGGGACATTCCAGATGTCTAAGACTGTGGTTTAAAGAGTCTAAACAAGCTCAAAATATCATGAAAGCTTTGGCCAGTGATACCCTAGTGAATGTTTTAGCAATAAAATCTTAGGGGTGGGGGAACTCTGATTTACAGCATTTACCAACTTCCATAGCATCAAGATTCCCACCATGGCCAATTTCAAGCTACAAATGTGCTGTCAACTGACTTACTGTATTCCTGAAAATTTAGCTATTGATTCTCATGAGCTACTATAAGCCAGGTCTACTGACACCACTTGGTTTTCTTTTTTGTTTGTTTTTGTTTTTGTTTTTGTTTTGAGACAGAGTCTCACTCTGTCATCCAGGCTGAAGTGCAATGGCACAGTCTTGGCTCACTGCAACCTCTGCCTCCTGGGTTCAAGCGATTCTCCTTCCTCAGCCTCATGAGTAGCTGGGATTAAAGGCACGTGCTACCATGCCTGGGTAATTTTTGTATTTTTTAGTAGAGACGGGGTTTCACCATGTTGGTCATGCTGATCTTGAACTCCTGACCTCGTGATCCACCTGCCTCGGCCACCCAAAATGCTGGGATTACAGGTGTGAGCCACTGCGCCCGGCCCCACACCACTGTGTTTAGCTCAAAGTTAATATGAATTTTGCACCCAGCTCAATGATACATCCATACTTAATTTAAAAGTAATAGTGGTTTTCTGTCTGTCTTCAAATTTCCCAGCATCACCTAATGTATGTTTCCCAAAGACAGCTCTACTCTTATGTGAGGTGACTTGGTGGGGGACTGGGACATGGAATAGCCTTACATTGCTTCCTTTGCATTTCTCCCTCTCCATCTTTCCAATTTTATTAAGATTAAAGTCTCAGTGGGGTACTAATCTGCTTTAACACCTCTTGAACACTTATCCCTCTCGCTTTTCAACAAAGAGGGAGCAGGCTTCAAGTTCAGAGTCTTCAGGCAGGCAACAGAATCAAGCTAGAATGTATTAGACTTGCTTTTAATTTTGCTTATTATGTTCAGCTGTCTATGGCAAATAATATTGATTTTTTTTCCATTTATGGATGCAGAGTGGGGTTTTCCTTTAAATATGTTATTAGTATGTCAGTCAATATGTTTCTTACACTAAGGTGGTACCCGGAAAAAGCAAAAGTCACTTGCTTCTCAAAAGATGAGGCCCAGCTTCTTGTGGGGTGTGCTAGCGGGCTTTTTGGAGGCAGAAATACCCAGTGGCAGCTTGTTGCATTAGCAGTAACTCTCTACCTTTAGAATCTCCTGCTGCCATTCATCCTACTCACCCAAACAGATTTAGATTCAAGTTATGATGTGCTATCATATGCTGATTTGTATCAGCAGTTGCTCACTTGTATTCATTGCCAATTTCCATGGTGTAAATCCTTCCACCATGGCTGATTTCAAGCTATCAACCAGACAATGAACATAGGCATTCATGTGTCTTTATGACAGAATGATTTATATTCATTTGGATATATACACAGTAATGGGACTGCTGGGTAAAATGGTAGTTCTGTTTTTAGCTCTTTGAGAAATTGACACACTGTTTTTTTGTTTTTGTTTTTTGAGAGTCTTGGTCTTGTCGCCCAGGCTGGAGTGCAATGGCGCGATCTCTGCTCACTGTGACCTCCAGCTCCCAGGTTCAAGCTATTCTCCTGCCTCAGCCTCATGAGCAGTTGGGATTACAGGCAGCATGCCACCATGCCTGGCTAATTTTTTTGTATTTTTGGTAGAGACGGGGTTTCACCATGTTGGCCAGGCTGGTCTCGAACTCATGACCTCTGGTGATCCACTTGCCTCAGCCTCTCAGAGCGCCTGAATTACAGGCATGAGCCACCGCGCCCAGTCTGCCACACTGGTTTGCACAATGGTTGAACTGATTTACACTCCCCGCAACAGTGTATAAGTGTTCCTTTTTCTCTGCAAACCTCTGCAAAGGTTTCTCTACAACCTTGCCAGCATGTTATTTTTTTACTTTTTAATAATAGACGTTCTGACTGGTTTGAGATGATATCTCATTGTAGCTTTGATTTGCGTTTCTCTAATGATCAGTGTATTAGTCCATTTTCACGCTACTGATAAAGACATACGTGAGACTGGATATTAAAAAAAAAAAAGAAGAAGTTTAATGGACTCACAGTTCCACATGGCTGGGGAGGCCTCACAATCATGGTGGAAGATGAAAGGCACGTCTTACATGGTGGCAGACAAGAGATAATTTGTACAAGGAAACTCCCCTTTATAAAACCGTCAGCTGTCATGAGACTTATTCACTATCACACGAACAGCACAGGAAAGACCCTCCCCCATGATTCAGTTACCTCTCCCGGGTTCCCTCCCACGACATTGTGGAAACGACAATTCAAGATGAGATTTGGGTGGGGACACAGCCAAACCATGCCAATCAGTGATGTTGAGCCTTTTTTTTCCATATGCTCATACAGCTTTGAAGAGAGGAGAATTATTTGGAGAAACAGAAATCTTGCATCCATACTTGCGTCATTCCTCTTTTTCAATTACTGACTCTCCCAACATAGAAGGATCAAGTGGAGGGAGACCACAGGGTCACTTACATGTGCAGATAGAGCAGTGGTTTGAATTCACCCTGTATTTTTTTTTCTTTTCTTTTCTTTTTTTTTTTTTTTTTGAGACAGAGTCTCACTCTGTCACCCAGGCTGGAGTGCAGTGGCGTGATCTCAGCTCACTGCAAGCTCTACCTCCTGGGTTCAAGCAATTATCTCACCTCAGCCTCCCAAGTAGCTGGGATTACAGGCACCCACCACCACATCTGGCTAATTTTTGTATTTTTAGTAGAGACAGGGTTTCATCATGTTGGTTGGGCTGGTCTCAAACTCCTGACCTCAAGTGATCCACCCACCTCGGCCTCCCAAAGTGCTGGGATTATAGATGTGAGCCACTGTGCCCAGCCCACCCTGTATTCTTTTTTTTTTTTTTTTTTTTTTTTGAGATGAATTCTGCCTCTGTTGCCCAAGCTGGAGTGCAGTGACTCAATCTCTGCTCACTGTAACCTCTCCCTTCAGGGTTCAAGTGATTCTTATGCCTCAGCCTCCTGAGTAGCTGGGATTACAGGTATGCACCACCAAGCCCAGCTAATTTTTATATTTTTAGTAGAGACAGGGTTACACCATATTGGCCAGGCTGGTCTCAAGCTCGTGACTTCAGGTGATCCACCTGCCTCAGCCTCCCAAAGTGCTGGAATTACAGGTGTGAATCACCGCACTCAGCCTGTTTTTTTTTTTTAAATTATTTTTATTTTTAGATGGAGTCTCACTCGCTCTATCACCCAGTCTAGACTGCAGTCTCCCAGGCTCGAGTGCACTAGCGCGATCTCGGCTCATTGCAACCTCTGCCTCCCAGGTCCACATCATTCTCCTGCCTCAGCCTCCCAAGTAGCTGGGACTACAGGTGCCCACCATCACGCCCGGCTAATTTCTTTTTGTATTTTTAGTAGAGATGGGGGTTTCACCGTGTTAGCCAGGATGGTCTCGATCTCCTGACCCTCGTGATCCGCCCATCTCAGCCTCCCAAAGTGCTGGGATTACAGGCGTGAGCCACTGCGCCTGGCCCACCCTGTATTCTTAAACTAGCCCAAGCATTCACTAGCTGTGTGGTCTCAGGCAAATCACTTAGCCTCCAAGCAATGACATTTCTAGGAGCACAAGAGCATAGGGCTCTCACATAACATATGGCAGTTATTAGGATGCAATTAACATCACCGTGGCTTTCCTCCACACCCACAGCTGCAGAACCAGGGCACATGAGCATTGTTTAAAGAAAAGCTTCAAAGATGATGTATCTTCAGAGCTTGATGCCACCTGCCTTTGCCTACCTGGTGCTTGGCCACAGACCTGGCTCCCCTCCAACCTCCCATTTCTAATGCTACATCAAAGGCTGTGCTTCTCAGCTGGGAGCAGATTTGTCATTTGGGGGGCCAGTTGGCAATGTCTGGAGACATTTTTGATTCTCACAACAGGAAAAGTGTGACTGGCATCTAGCGAATGGAGGCCACGGATGGTGCTAAACATCTCATGATACACAGGATAGCCCCCTGCAACAAAGAATTATCCATCCCCAAATGTCACCATGCCAAGAATAAAAAACCCTGCTCTAAGGATTAAGTGAGCTTGGTCCTTCTAAAAGATGTGTTTACTTTACTGGAATACTAGAGAAATTCCTCAGGCTACCACCCTAAGGAGGAGTAGCATAGCCCCTAAAGATTTTAACTAAATTTTACACTCCCCAGGCAGAGGTACAAAGATGTCTCCAATTTGTGAAAGCAATACATGACTGAAGGGTAATGGGCATGACAGAATAGATTTTTAACAGTCTGATTCCCATCTTTAAATCCTAGCTCCTCCACTTTTTTAGCTCTGTGACCATGAGCATAGGAAATACTAGGATCCTCAATTTCTTCAACTGTAAAAACAGAAATAATGCACCTGTCTTGCATAAAATTGTTGTGAAGATTAAAGGAGATAATGCCTGTAAGCCAGTTAGCCAGTTACTGCTGGTATATTGTTATGTTCTCGACAAACAATCATTATCATCATTACTCTTGCTATTATATTACCTACAGTAGTCAGAGCTCAAATAGCTATTTTCATCATTATTATTATTTTAGGTCTATTTTAGTTCCTTAAACAGTTGTGGGTGGCTGAGAGGCACATGTACCTATCTCTTCTCTGTGCCAAGACTCTGCAGAGCAGTGAACAGCAAGAAAGGAAAAGAGTCCAAACAGATGGAACCTTCACGGGGCAGGTTTCTCCTAGTCCGCCCCCCACCACACACACACAGAAACTAAACACTTTTCCAAGGTGTCTTCATCCATGAGATAATTTCTTTAAAGCCTGCGTGGAATCCCAGGTAATGAAGAATGATGAGGCTAATTATAGACTCACCATGGTACAAATGCCTGTCGTTTGTATGTTCATATAGATTATCCAGCTTGAGTCACAGGCCATTCAGAGTGTTCGATTTCAGAACCATCCAGAAGCTATCAGACCTAGTCTGTCAAATCTGGGGGGGGGGGGCAAAGATGCTGTATCATCTGGTTTTATAGTTTGCACAAAGCCAAGAACTGTTCTGGCACATAGAAGAGCACAAAAAACATGGCTTGTGTTATCAGTGCTTAGTGAGACCACTGACTCACTTGGAATGGCCAATTACAGATTGTAGAACTTTTTTTTTTGTTTTGAGAGAGAGAGAGAGATTGTGTGTCTCACTCTGTCGTTCATGCTAGAGTACAGTGATGCAGTCACAGCTCACTGCAGCCTCAAACTCTAGGCTCAAGTGATGTTACCACCTCAGCCTCCTGAGTAGCTGAGATTACAGGCACTCACCATCATGCCTGTGTAATTTTTAAATATATAGTTTCTGAGACAGGCTCTTGCTATGTTGCCAAAGCTGGTCTCGAATTCCTGGCCTCAAGCAATTGTCCTGCCTCAGCCTCCTAAAGCACTGGGATTACAGGTGTTAGGCACCACACCTGACCTGAACTTTTTTCAATTGTTATTTTTTCCTGATAAGAAAAGTAGCACATATTCAACAGAGACATGTAAAACTGTGTCCCTTCAAAGCAAGAAAAATCATACTCCCATTACCAACAATAACCCTTGTGTGTGATTTGTCTTTTCTTCCAGTATTTCCTTTTTGGACATGTGGGGATTTCTTTTTGCTTTTGTTTTCTTTAGTGGCTTGACTTTTGTTGTTGTTGTTGTTGTTTTTGTTTTTTTGCTTTTTTGTTTTTAAAGACAAAGCCTCGCTCTGTCCCCCAGGCTGGAGTGCAGTGGCGCGATCCCGGCTCACTGTAAGCTCCGCCTCCCGGGTTCACGCCATTCTCCTGCCTCAGCCTCCCGAGTAGCTGGGACCACAGACGCCCGCCACCACGCCTGGTTAATTTTTGTATTTTTAATAAAGACGGGGTTTCATTGTGTTAGCCAGGATGGTCTCAATCTCCTGACTTCCTGATCCGCCCGCCTCGGCCTCCCAAAGTGCTGGGATTACAGGCGAGAGCCACCGTGCTGGACCCGAGAATGTATCTTAAAGAAATAAATCTCTCATTGGAATTGTATTTAAAAAGTATTTATATCTAAAACGTTTGTTGTAGCTATACCAACAAAAATGAACAAGTCACTTTGGGAGGCCGAGGCAGGCGGATCACGAGGTCAGGAGATCGAGACCATCCTGGCGAACACGGTGAAACACCGTCTCTACTAAAAATACAAAAATTAGCCGGGCGCAGTGGCGGGCACGTGTAGTCCCAGCTACTAGGGAGGCTGAGGCAGGAGAATGGCTTGAACCCGAGAGGCGGAGCTTGCAGTGAGCGGAGATCGTGCGGCTGTACTCCAGCCTGGGCGACAGAGCGAGACTGTCTCAAAAAAAAAAAAAAAAAAAGATACATTCTCAGAAATAGAATTGCTAGGTCAGAGAATTTTAAAGACTTTGCAAGGTGTTCTAAAGACCTTTTAAAATCTCTGCCAACATTTCCTACTCTGCTCAGTGTGGATGTGACTTCAGTTTATTCTTATTGGGATGCATTGCCACCTACCTCCCCAACTTACCAAACTCTTAGTTATGGAGACTTCTTAGATCCAACCCTTCCTTGTGACTCTAGAGGACCTGACTACTGTCCACAGCCATCCCTAAGGGATCAGTCCCATTTGAGATCCCAGTGAAGCCCAGGCTGAAACAAGAGTGGCTGAAGTCTGGCTATCCATCCCTAGTTGACCTCTGAGCAGGAATGGAAAGTTGCTGGAAGACAACACCTCCCTCAACCACTTACTTTAATTCCTTGTCTATTGAGCCTGTTTTTGTCTTGTTACCATGGCAACACAGCCTCAAGGCTGATAGATATTTCTTGCCACTTAGACAAAAACACTCAGCTGGTAGGCAAGTGGGAAGGACACAGGAAAGAAGGTGAGCCCTTTTCTGTTTACCTTCCCTGCCTCTGCAAATGGGTAGAGATAATTAAAAATTAGATTTCAAAGTCACACTGACACGGATGGAGGAACATAAGGAGGATTCCAGGGCTCACAAAACCATCCGCTTCTTGTGCTAATTAAAATGGATGAAGATAAATCAAATTACCCCAGATCTCATCTCTCCTTGATGAAGAATCTTTGAAAGCATAGGTCATTTTAGGCAGTCTTTTCGCCCTTTGGGGATTACCTGGCTTCTGAAAAACCTGAAACAATCGTAAAGACCAAGTGGGTTTTAACAGCATGCCTCTGCATCCTACCTCAAATCTTGTTGGTCTCACCTCACCAGCCTCCCTAATTCCCGGTTGTCATTGGTCTCCCAGTTTCTCCCCATCCAGGGCCCATTGGCCAACATTACTATTGGGGTTATCTTCCTGAAACACACTTCTGGTTGCATCCAAGTGAAGACCATGCCCAGCTCCTTCCTGCTCACATAAGAGGGTCCAGCTGACCTTGCCCAGCACACAACATCCCCAGGACACCCAATGCCACCGTCAGTCACTCTCAGTCCCCTGAATGGGCAATGCATTCCTTTCAGGACTCTGTTCTCTTGCCTGAGTGTACGCAGTTTCTCTTCCTGAAAAACGCCTCCCCTCCCTCTGTTTTTGAGATGGAGTTTGGGTCTTGTTGCCGAGGCTGGAGTGCAATGGCACAATCTCGGCTCACCACAACCTCTGCCTCCCGGGTTCTAGCGATTCTCCCGCCTCAGCCTCCCAAGTAGCAGGGATTACAGGCATGCACCACCATGCCTGGCTAATTTTGTATTTTTGGTAGAGACAGGGTTTCTCCACGTTGGTCAGGCTGGTCTCAAACTCCCAACCTAAGGTGATCTGCCCGCCTATGACAGGCATGAGCCACCGTGCCCGGCCCTACCTCCCTCTTAAAACCCAATGGAATAGTTGTTTTTCTCTAAACTGAGTCATTTCCTCCACTGGACTCACATGCCTCTTCATTCATAGCTAGGATATAGCTCTTCCCACGCTCTGTTGGAACTGACTGTCTCCATGGCCACCTTCCCTCCTCTCCTGGCTTCAATGGCAGGGGCTGCCTGTGCTTATCTCTGCATGCTGCCTGGTACATAGTAGGTGGAGGTTATCATCCCACAAACACAGGCCGTTTGATTGAAAGGGTACACTTGTCTATCTGGGAAATGAGAATAACACGTTGAACTTCTCTAACAGCTGACTCCTAGGAAATCCAGACCCACCCCTCATTTGCAACACCATCATCAAACATATGCTGGGTCCTTAGCAATATGGTGTCACAGTTAAACATTTGGGTGCTGGAACTGTCGTTATAGTTGTCATTTGGGGAAGAAAGCTCAAAGTTCACATTTTGTGAAGTTTTTGGAAAATTTCAAACATTTAAAAGCAGCAGTTATAGGATACTGACACCCTCTGCCCCCATACTCCTTCCCTGTCACCCAGTTTCCACAATGATTAGTATTTGGTTGATTTTTTTCTTCATTGCCTTCCCTTTCTATTTTTCTGGAGTATTTTAAAGTAAATCTCAGACATAATATTATTTCATCCGTAAATATTTCATAAATATTTTAAGTTAAAATCCTAGCTCTTTGACATACTATGTCTATGACCTTAGGCAG
The DNA here is from genome assembly GCF_049350105.2 of Macaca mulatta. NCBI lineage: Eukaryota > Metazoa > Chordata > Mammalia > Primates > Cercopithecidae > Macaca > Macaca mulatta. The sequence continues at coordinate 73,360,110 of NC_133425.1, forward strand.
GTTAATTAATGTCCCTAATGTTCATCTTCTACATATGTAAAATGAGGATAATTATGGTACATTCCTCGTAGGGTTATAATGAGGAGTGAAGGGACTATTCCATGGAAAACATTTGATACTTAGCATGCACTCAGCTCATGTGCTAAGGGGTCAGCGTTAGCCATCAAAATCACTGTCACTTATCATTACTGAATTTACAGCACAGTATCAAGCTCTTGGGACATGAAAGACATAAGATCTATCAATAATCTGTATCTATCAGTAATCATGACTATGGCAGCAGGATGGGGGCAGAATGGAGCATGAAGAAGCTAGGACCTTCAGAGAACAAATGGGAGGCTAGAAAAAGAATGCTGTAGGGAGACAATGAGACCTTGAATGATGCAGCAACAGAGTGGAGACAATACACGCGAGGAGATTAGAGCCAAGACCTCTGATCGACTGGCTGCAGGAGGGAGACATCCTTCTGCAATTAAAGGTCAAGTCTAGATTCTGGTGGCCTGGAGCAAGTAAGTCAAGGGAGGTGGAGGCAATGGCAGATAACAAGTTTCTTCTTCCTAGAATCATGGTACTGACAGGGCCTCCCACAATGGGGCATCCTAGAAAAAAGTGTAGGCAATGTGCTAAGAGTTTGGATGTTTGTTCTCCAAACCTCATATTGAAATTTGATCCCAGTGTTGGAGGTGGGGCCTAATGAGAGGTGTCTGGGTCATAGGAGTGGATCCCACATGAATAGATTAATGCCCTCCCTGCAGGAATAGAGAATGAATTCTCATTCTACTAGTTCCTGCCACAGCTGGTTGTTAAAAAGAGCCTGGTGCCTCACCTCTGTCTTGCTTCCTCTCTTACTGTATGATCTCTGCACGTGCCAGCTCCCCTGCACCTTCCGCCACAAGCAGAAACAGCCTGCAGATTCCACCAGATGCTCAATCTTCCAGCCTCCACAATCGTGGACCAAATAAGTCTTTTTTCTTTAAAAATTACCCAGCTTCAGGTATTCTTTTATAGCAATACAAAGGGACTAATATAGCAGGTGAGGCTGCCGATGATGACACGGCAGTGCTTGTCCTGCCCTTTTTGTGAAGCACGTGGCTCCTCCTAGACAGTTGGTTGTCAGTTTTATGTTGGTGTTACTTATGCAGCTTCTAATGCAAGATTCCAGATGACCCCACCCCTAAGCTTTCCTTCAGCCATGGCTCTGCAGCCTGGTTTCAATGCTGTGGTGATCAAAGTGAGCTGGTGGTTGCCTCATAGTCACTTTCAATAACATTATCCAATGAACATGTGCTCATTGTACTCATTGTTTAAAACACAAAAGCATTGGCCAGGTGCAGTGGCTCACGCCTGTAATTCTAGCACTTTGGGAGGCCACGGCGGGTGGATCACTTGAGCCTGGCCAACATGGAAAAACCCTGTCTCTACTAAAAATACAAAAATTAGCCAGGTGTGGTGGTGGGTGCCTGTAATCCCAGCCACTCAGGAGGATGACACAGGAGAATTGCTTGAACCTGCTAGGCAGAGGTTGCGGTGAGCCAAGATCATACCACTGCACTCCAGCCTGGGCAACAGACCAAGATTCCATCTAAACACACACACACACACACACACACACACACACACACACACACATAATTTATAATGGAGAAAATGAAAACTAGCCCTAACCCTATGACTCAGATATAGCCAAGGTTGATACAACCTACAATTTTCATTAATATATATTTTACATACATAAGATCATGCTGAACATACAATTTCTTATTCTGCTTATCGTGTTAATGAGAAGTAGGAAGCAGTGATCTTCGGGGATGTTGTGTCATGCCCTTAACCATCCTAATCCTGATGGACGTTTTGCTCCAGTTTTTTGCTTTTCAATATTGAATAACGTATAGTAACTGTTAAATTCGTGAATGTTATACAGCTTTATTCCATTTCTTTAATTTTTCTCCTTTTAAAAGGCTGTTTCCACCGACAAACATAAAGAAAGAATCCATTATTTATCCTGCCTTTCCTATATAACCTGTTTATCACTGGTAATCAAATAATGGATGAAGGGAAATGTCTCCTTATGAAATTATGGCAGCTAATAAATGAACACGACTGTATTTATCTCCCCAGTAAATTACTGCTTCTAGGCATTAAGCTAGTATCCTGGAAAGAGAGCCAGCCAGCCATGGTATAGGGTTCCGGAGAAAAGGCACAGCAGCGCCCGCGGTCTTGGCAAAGAAAATCTATGAACCTGATCAAACCTCACCCTCACCTGAAGGAAATAGAGAATGGAGAGAGATGTTGGCTGCATTGGCTGGCCAAAATCTGTACAATCCAGATGGTGTGCAACTCCACAGAGCTCAACAATCAGAACTCTTCAGACATCTTGCAGGGAACAGCAGCAAAGTGGAGGGGTAACTTGTAGTTTTAAAAGGACTTAAGGGCCGGGAGTGGTGGCTCACGCCTGTTATCCCAGCACTTTGGGAGGCTGAGGCCGGCTTGAGGTCAGGAGCTTGAGACCAGCCTGGGCAATATGGTAAAACCTCGTCTCTGCTAAAAATCCAAAAATTAGTCAGGTGCGGTGGTGGGAGCCTGTAATCCCAGTTACTCAGAAGGCTGAGGCAGGAGAATCACTTGAACCCAGGAAGTGGGGGTTGCAGTGAGCCGAGATCGCGCCACTGCACTCTAGCCAGGGCAATGGAGTGAGACTCCGTCTCAAAAATAAAGACTTAAAAGTATGAGTGCATTTGTATTTTTTTAATGAGCAAGACAATACTATGATGCCTGGGATGCACAGTTGGGTGAAATTAAGGAAATTCAAGGAAGTGATTACTTTAAAAGGATTGAGCCAGTGACATTTGAGGGAGGGGAAGGAGGTAAGATTAGCACGAGGGACACAGAAAGGACTTGGGGGTGGCTGACAAAGTTCTACTTTGATGTATTGGTTTTGTGTAGTTTTCTGTAGCTGTGTTTTATAATTTTTAGAAGTTTAAAATTAAAAAAAAAAACATGAGAAAACAAACTTTGAAAGCTGTTACTAGGCAAGATTATTTCAACAGGGCAGAGAGATTGAACTCAATTCCTTTGAAACAAAAGGTAGAGCATTTTTGAGCACTAGGGGGAGATAGTGGCAAAATCCTAGAGGACGTTTCAGGAAGAAGGCAGGTGAGCTGAAGTCATCAGGCCATCTGTGTTTGCTAAGTGGTGCTAATGGAAGTTAGGCTCTTATCCTTCCCAGAGACTGGGAGATAGGGATTCTATCCTTCTTGATTACATTTTGAAGGGATGGTTCCCAAATCCTTGAGAAAGACGTTCCTGGGTTACAGAAGATTTATGTCTTAAAGGAGCAAAACTAATTTACAACAGCAAGTTTTCTAAAGTAAATGCTCTAAGGGAGGCTTAGGGACCTACAGTCAGGAAGAAACCTGTTGATACAGTTTGGATCTGTGTCCCAACCCAAATCTCATGGAGAAATGTAGTCCCCAACGTCAGAGGTGGGGCCTGGTAGGAGGTGTTCGGATCAGGGGAGCAGATCCCTCATGAATGGCTCTCCCTCAGAGTTCACACTAGACCTGGTAGTTTAAAATTGTGGGGCCCCTCCTCCCTGTGACCCCCATCACCACCCTTCGCCTGCATCTGCTTTTGCCATGTGACATGCCTGCTCCCCCTCTGAGACCTCCCCCTAGAAGCTGAGCATATGCCAGCACTATGCTTCCCATAAAGCCTGCAGAACCATGAGCCCCTGGTGACTCACGCCTCTAATCCCAGCACTTTGGGAGCCCGAGGCGGACAGATCCCGAGGTCAGGAGTTTGAGACCAGCCTGGCCAACATGGCAAAACCCTGTCTGTGCTAAAAAATACAAAAATAGCTAGGTGTGGTGGCGCATGCCTGTAGTCCCAGCTACTCAGGAGGCTGAGGCAGGAGAATCGATTGACCTGGGAGGTGGAGGTGGCAGTGAGCCAAGATGGTACCACTGCATTCTGGCCTAGACAAGAGAGACTCCATCTCAAAAAAAAAAAAAAAAAAAAACCCATGAGTAATTAAACAGCATTTCTTTATTTAAAAGAAAAAACAAAGCTGTTACACTATACTGTGTTGGAGAGTGTCCCCCTAAATTCTTGTTTCTCCCTGAACCTCAGAATGTGACTTTATTCGGAAATGGGGTTGTTGCAGATGTACTGCAACATTGCAGGTAGTTAAAATGAGGTCATATCAGAGTAGGGTGGACCTCTAACCCAACATGGTATACTTGTAAGAAGAAAAAAAGAGAATGTTATATGATGGTGGAGGCAGAGACAGGAGTGATGTGTCTCCAAGCCAAGGGCCACCAAAGATGCCAGCAACCACCAGAAGCTAGGAGAAAATAATGGAAAAGATTCTTTCTCAGAACCTCCAGTAGGAACCAATCCTGCTGACATTTTGATTTCAGACTCTGAGTCTCAAAACTGTGAGAAAATCAATTTCTGTTGTTTTAAGCCAGCTGGTTTGTGGTACTTTGACAGCAACCCTAGGAAACTAATATACTACCCAAACATTACCATGTATTCCTAATTTTTTTAATGAAAAGAATGATTCGTTTAGCTGAAGACTGGGAATGATTTGTGAAAGCATTATCTCTAGTCCTTGTCTGTATGCAAACAGTTATTTACTTGGTTGAAGTTATAGCTCAATACAGTTTTATTTCTGGACCTTTTTTCATTTGACAGAACACCGATTTACATTTCTTTTTGTTTAGTTTTATTATCATTTTTGATAAAGGGTTTCACTCTGTCACCCAGGCTGGAGTGCAGTGGTGCAATCATGGCTCACTGCAGCCTCAAACTCCTGCGGGCTCAGCCTGCCAAGTAGCTAGGATTACAGGTGCATGCCACCACATCCAACTGTTTTTTCATTGCCCAAGCTGGTGTGGAACTCCTGGACCCAAGCAATCCTCCCCACCTCAACCTCCCAAAGTGTTGAGATTACGGGCGTGAGCCATCTTGCACAGCCTGATTTGCATTTCTTAATTCGAGCACGTGCATCTCTACTAGGCATTGATTCACACTAGATCCTGCTGTTTCCTTCCTTGAAAAGAAGCCCACCTACTGCATTTCCAGCATGCAACTTTGCTTCTGAGTTTTCTGTTCATGGTGCACTAAGATCTGGCTCATTAGACCATAAACTGTGGGTTGCTGTCATAACCCGCTGATTCTAACTTCTCACACACATCCTGTGACCCCACCACCACTGAGATTCCTCCCTCAAACCATCAGCAGATGAAACTCAGCTTCTGGGCCTTTTGAGGGGCCACATGGAGACAATGAATAGGTATAATTAACAGAAAAACAGTATCTTGAATGTTTCTTCATGCACTGAGCAGAAATCAAGTTAATACTTGCACAGAACCAAAACTGAGGTCTGATTTCTTCTCTGTTGCCCTGGAGTGAAAAGGGTTGTAAGTCACTGCTCTCTACTGCTTTCCAACATGCCAGGATATTTAAGTCAAGTGTTAAACTAGGCTCTATCCAGATACTAAAAGTGGAACGTCAGGCCAGGCGCGGTGGCTCATGCCTGTAATCCCGGCATTTTGGGAGGCCCAGGCGGGCGAATCACAAGGTCAGGAGTTTGAGACCAGCCTGACCAACATGGTGAAACCTGGTCTCTACTAAAAATATAAAAATTAGCTGGGCGTGGTAGCACACGCCTGTAATCCCAGCTACTCAGAAGGCTGAGGCAGGAGAATCGCTTGAACCTGGGAGGCACAGGTTGCAGTGTGCCAAGATCGTGCCACTGCACTCCAGCCTGGGCAACAGAGCGAGTCTGTCTCAAAAAAAAATTTAAAAAAGGAACGTCATCTTCCCCTCTCAGCACCTTAGCCAAGCAGGGGACCCGTCTTGCTTGTTCTTTGCGTGAGTCACCCCAGCATGATGCCTTCTCACAGTAGGCAGTCAATATTTGTTAAATAAAGCACTATGTGAATTAGAAGGCTCTAAAACGTCAGAGCTGCAGAATCACCAGAAGTGGACTACCTGCCCAGTCTCAAAACAAGAGGTCTAGGGTGAGGCCAATACATCACTTTTTAAAAGCGGCATGTGCGATTTTTTATTTATTTATTTTTTTAAGATCAATGCCAGTGATAGGAAACACATGATTTTAATGCAGGCAGTCTTTAATTTCTGTTTTTAAGAAAAACTAATGTAACCACTTGAGTGTTTTGAAATCAGAGACCACATTATGTTCTATTCACGAGCGCCTATTGAGCTGTGTACCACACACTCTTCCTCCTTCTTGGGAAAGAGCAGAACCAAACCTCCTGTGTAAGGTGTTATGTGGATACTGACATGAGACAGGTGCCTGCTCTTCAAGAGCCCATGGACCAATGGGAGGGTAGAGATACAGAAAAAGTTTTTACAACAATGATTCTCAACTGGAGGTGCTTTTGCCTCCCTAAGGGACATCTGGCAATGCCTGGAAGCATTTTTGTTTGTCACAACGGGGTAGCGCTACTGACATCTAGTGAGCAGAGGCCAAGGACGCTGATGAACATCCTCCAGTGCGCCCAGGACAGCCCCCACAACAAAGAGTTATCTGGGCCAAAATGCCAATAGCTACTAGATTGAGGAACTCTTCAAGAGAGAATGGGGTCAGGCGTGGTGGCTCACACCTGTAATCCCAGCACTTCGGGAGGCCAGGCGGGAAGATCACTTGAGGTCAGGAGTTCAAGACCACCCTGGCCAATATGATGAAACCCTGTCTCCACTAAAAACACAAAAATTAGCCAGGTGTGGTGGCACTCGTCTGGAAGCCCAGCTACTCGGGAGGCTGAGATGGGAGAATCACTTGAACCTGGGAAGTGGAGGTTGCAGTGAGCTCAGATCGCACCACTATATTCCAGCCTGGGTGACAGAGGCTCCATCTCCCCCCGCCCCCCCCCCCAAAAAAAGGAGAAAGAGAAAGAGAATTTCTGTTCTCTCTCTGTAATGACCCAGGGACAAGCAAGATGCATATAGATCTGGCTCATTAGACCATAAACTGGTCTAATAAAAGGAAATAAGCCATTCCTGGTCCTGCAATACTATACGCAGCATCCTACATCCTTCCTTCCTCTCTCTCCCCTCTTCGCTCTCCATTGCTTCCAACCCACTGTCTCATATCCAGCAACAGTGCATCAAGCCTGTAGTTGCTTGGGGCTGGGTCTGAAGCCTAGTTTCTCTGTATTCCACTGTTTAACCTTAGGCAAAAACAATGGATAAAACCTATTTGATAGCACAATGGGGTGACTATAGTCAACAGTAATTTGTACAGTTTAAAATAACTAAAAGAGTTTAATTGGATTGTTTGCAACACAAAGAGATAATGCCTGAGGGCATGGATACTCCATTCTTCATGTGATTATTATCTATTGCATGCCTGTATCAAAACATTTCACGTACCCTATAAATAGGTATACCTACCATGTACCCACAAAGATTAAAAATTTTAAAAATTTTTAATTAAAAAGAAAAAATAACCTTGAACAAGCCATTAACCTTCCTGAACTTCATTCTCATCTTGACTCTCCTCCTCAAGCAACAGAGACTCAGGAAGAAAAGGGGGCCTATTTTTATGTACCACTGATTGACAGCCTGACAAACTCCCACTTACCTCACTGGGATGATGCAATGAAATGAGGTCATGCATATGAGGTGCTTTGCTCAGTGACAGCACCTGGTAAGCACTTGTCATATGTCAGCTGCCACAATGATCATGAGCAATGGCCTCCACCACGCCATAGATTTACCACCTCCGCCTTGTCCTTTACGTTTACCCGATTTGAGGTTCATCTCTTTCCTTGAGACTTATCTTCTCCCATTACAACCTATGGGCATCTGGTCACTCTCATATTACTACGTTCTTAGGTCCAGAGCCTATAGCTTGCCCCTCCTATCCTTCCTCTCTAAGTGGGAGGATCCAATATATACCCCTCTTTAGACAAAGTGGGGGAGAACCAGCTTTTGATAAGAACACTTTGGTTGGCAATGCTTACACAAATAGAATCACTCTTTTATTATATACTTTATACTTTAGTCTGTTCCACTTTATACTTTAGTCTGTTCCCAGACTCTTTATCCCAGTCTTGGACTCTGTCTCTGTTGGCCGACTCTAATTTTGCAGCCTAGGAACCCTAGCATTTGTCTAGACAACAGTTATATATGGATTATAGAGTCAACGTATCTCAATTTCCTCAGGTACTAAAAATACCACCTATTCCTGCAAACCATCCCTTTTTCTCCAAGCCTATGAAATGATCACCTCTGACTTCTATGAAAGTAATTGTGCATTTTGCCATTGAAAATAAGGGCAAAAATCACAATTCCTTTGTACCAACTTAATAAATGGTGCTTTCCCAAATGCTATTAGGTCTGGCTGTCATTCCTTTCAAAGATAGCTCGCCACTTGGGAACTTTCAAGGCTTTGAAGGGTCTTTGGACTCCTTATATTTTTAGCCCTTTTCCATGAATTCTCACGTTTGACAATTCTGGGTGAAAACTTTCAGACATTATGGAACGACACAGTTACCAATCTGTGAGTAAATAAAACCAGTGTGACCTGGAAGCAAGGTAATTACATCGTTAGTAAAGAACTAGAGTCCTCCATGCAGAAATATAGTATCTTTCTCCCTGAGTTGAAGGTTTTGCTGAAAGATTCAAAGCCAAAAAAAAGTTTAAAATATATTTTTTAGCTGGGCGCAGCAGCTCACGCTTATAACCCCAGCACTTTGGGCGGCCAAGGCAGGCGGATCACAAGGTCAAGAGATCGAGACCATCTAGGCCAACATGGTGAAACCCCATCTCTACTAAAAATACACAAGTTAGCTGGGTGTGGTGGCATGTGCCTGTAATCCCAGCTACTCGGAAGGCTGAGGCAGGAGAATCACTTGAACCTGGGAGGCAGAGGTTGCAGTGAGCTAAGATCAGGCCACTGCAGTCCAGCCTGGTGGACAGAGCGAGACTGTCTCAAAAAAAAAAAAAAAAGTGTGTATATATATATACATATATATTTTTTATATATATATAAGTTCTACCATTCTCATGTGGAATTTCAGGAGTGGTGGGAGCTCAGATTGTTACTTTAACTGCTCATTCTCTTAATAGAGCAGCATTTCCTTGGGTTATTAATGCATTTATTTTTGAGACAGGGGTTTGTTCTGTCACCCAGCCTTGAGTACAATGGCGCGCTCTCAGCTCACTGCAATCTCTGCTCACCAGGCTCAAGTGATTCTCCTTCGTCTGCCTTCCAAGTAGCTGGGACTACAGGCATGTGCTACCAGGCCTGGCTAATTTTTTTATCTTTTGTAGAGATGAGGGTTTGCCATATTGGCCAGGCTGGCCTCCAACTCCTGGGCTAAAGTCATCAACCTTCCCGGCCTCCAGGTTGATTACAGGCTGGAATTACAGGCATGAGTCACCATGCCTGGCCTTCTTGGGTTATTTATATGTCCCTCTGTTTGGCTGAGTGACCAACTTCTACTCAAGTTACTTCCTCTCAACAGTTTCCTCTGGTTTTCATCCTTCTCCCATACCAAATAAATTGCTTCCTCTTCTGTGCCCATCACAATTCAAGCATCTCTCTTATACACTGTGCAACAGATATTTTTCTGCAGGTCTTTGAAAGGCTGAGCATCTCCAGAAGAGAAAGTGCCTCACATGTATTTTATCCTCTTCCCCAGGTCTCACTCCCGTGTTGGAATCAGCATCCCCTGAGTGTCCACTTCAATTCTATTCAACCACCCAAATCCAGCACCATGGAACGTTGTTAACTAAGACAAACACTGGAGGGAATTCACCTGATTTTTTTTTTTTATCTTTAGTTCAAAATACAGTAAGACAAGAATATATAGTTTGGTTTCGTTATGAGTCAGATTTCTGCAGAACATTCTGGCTCTTGGTTCAATGTTTAATTCATATGAACCCCTTATGACCATGATGTATCAATACCATCCAAGGATGCAGGACAAAAGGAACAGTCGCGCCATCCAAATTACACTGCCTTGCTTTTTGCTTTCTCTTCTTCTCCCTGGAAGAACATTCTGTCTCTTGTAAGCCAGTGTTCCTACTAATAGCCCCTTTAAAAATCCTCTTGGAGAATCACATTAGTTATCCTGCTGCCAAGTAGGTACTTCCCTTATAATAGCTGGTTGAATGTTTCCTTGCAGGACCAAGACTATGATTAGTCAAGAGAGACACTTAGGGTATAAAATGTAAGGCAATGCTCACGTTCAGGTGATGATCCTGCACTTGTGCGAGTCAGAGAATGGACACCTCCTTATATTTTGCATCCCAGTCACCTTTGCCCCACCCTAGTCTATGCCCTGCATTATTGCAAAGACCCAATATGCAGCTGGTCTAAAAAGGAGTCGAGTGTTTGAATCCTTTCTCTATCCTTCCAGTGGATTAATTCATGGTTCCTGAGATTCTACTTTTTCCAGTCACTCTTCCATTGGGTCAAAATCTTGGGGCTCACGCACTTTAGACTCCAGAAGCTACTTGGCAGAGGCCAGAAATTCCAGATCTCAAGCCTACTTGCAATGAATGTGTTACATTTAAACACCCACTTTGTATTTTAGATAATCATCAATCCCTCCCAAAGATGGATATTGTTGATATGAGGAATATCTCACCGATGACTTTGGTAGATGTGCTTCTTAATTATAGTATTAATCATTTCTTTGTTTTCAAAGCTTTTAATTTATCATCTAACAGGCATAGTGATCCATGGAATTACCCCTCTTGATTTTTTCCCCTTTTTTACATGGCTATGCTTATTATTATTCACAGCACAAGCCAAGTGCTATGGTTATTAAGTAGTGTCATTTGTACCCTAATGACTTTGTGCCTTTCACACCACTGAAAAGGAAGTTGGCTATTATGAAGCACTAAATGAAACCCCAAACAAAGATTGATGATTGTTAACCCTCATGGCCCAAGTGTGAAGGAACTAACCACTCAGGTAGGTGAGGGGAGATAGAAGGAGGTTCAAGATCTGCAACCACTTTCGTGGAAACTCTTTGGAATGTAGTAACCAAAGTCCCCAAATACTTTCCAGAATTTTGCCCCACCTTGACTTTTGCTCTTTTGTCCCCAAGGCCATTGGCTTTTTTCAATCTCTCCTGTCACATTCTACTTCCTCTGCTTGGAATGGTCTTCTCCCTATCCTCTTGTCATATCTAAATCTCATCCATCCTTTAAATCCCAGCTCAATTATCACTTCTTCAGAGAAGCACTCCCTGATCTTTGCAACCAAATCCCCACCCACATCCTCATAACACCATCTTATCAAGTGGTAATGTAACATTTGTTTGAGTCATTCTTTGATGAAACCCATGGTCCCATGAAACTGTAAAAGCCTCACCAGCTCAGGGGGTCTTGTACGGGTTTGGCTTGCTTGCCGTTGTCTTTGCAGGACTTAACAGTTAGTACACACTCAGTGTATTCGTTGAATAAAAAAGCTTGGAGCCAAATATATCAATCAGTGCCCTGGCAGGAAGCAAGCAGCACATTTAGCTGGGGTTCTAAAGGTATCAGAGTTAAGGAAACCAACTCAACATGAATGTATGTTGAGATGCCCAGAAACAAGTCATAGTAGGAAGGTATTACCCACCCTGGGCCTGAAGGGGCATGAGGAAGGAAAGGCATTACCAGATTGCAGAGAGAAAGCCAGGACCTTGTAGGAGCTGTAGTTGTGAGGAGGCATAGCTACTTCCAGAGACCCATCACAAGGCAGGAATGAAGGGGGAAATATTTTCATTCTCCTTCCTCCTGTTTTCTGATCTACCAGGATCTCTCATTGGCCAAAGTCAACTGGAAGCCACGGGACAAGGAGTCTGGTAGATACAGTCCATGGGGGAATGAACAGAGGCCAGAGAATGGATGAGGGGAGGAACCCCCTAATGATAACCAAGACCCTAAGGTTGCAGCCCATGAGCCCTCCTCAGCCCTGATTGAGGCTTCCAGCCACCCCACCTCTCCTAATTTCATTGCAGACAGAAATGACTGTAACTACTGCCCAGAAATGACTGACTACTGTTCCTCTGCTTGCATGGGGTGAGCCAATTAAATTTTCCGCATGGATCACGCACTGAGTCTTGAACACCAGCTGACTTCTTTGAGAGCACGAACCGATGGCATGAGTTCAGCTCCAGTGGGTTGCAATCCACTGGGGTTAAATAAACAAATCAGGAATTCTGCATTAATGAGTCTAGCTACACAGAGTGAAATATTTTTAAATAAATTTTTCTGAGAGCATCTATCAGGATGCTGCAGCCTCTGTGCTGCTGTCTTTAACCTTGAGAGAAACAACTGGGGCAGTTTTCAAAAAGGATGGGCTTGAGGAACAAGTGTCTTTGTTGGCTGCACGTCTATTCACAGAGAAGCAAAAAAGTTGGAGACAGAAGTTCCAGGCTGTCACCAAGGGGGGTTCTTCTCGGTGCACTGTGATCTAGCTCCTGCCCACTCCACTTTGCTGAGTCAGTACTCTCTAAATCACCATGACCTGGGTTCAAGGACCTCCTGCCAGTTTTTCTCCTTCCTCCCTCGGATCTGTTCACCTTCTTGTTCCCTCACCTTGCCCTACTCCTGGCTCCCAGTTCCTTGGGCCTGTTCCAATCTCTGATCTACCTTTCAGAGATGGAGGTGGGAGAAGAAACCATTGTTCTCCAAGGTTTCCATGGCCCTCTTCTTATCGGGGACTGGATCAGTCTGTGACTCACAACATCCAGGCATTTCCTGCCATTTTCCCCTGGCTGCCCAGCCAGGATCTCAAACACAACACTAGACATGAATGCAGCTGCTTCTCCTTGGAAAGGAAACCAGGTCTAATGGGAAAGCCTGGGCTTGGCCCCCTCTCCTCTGACCTTACTCCCAGCTCCTGCACTGTCAGCTGTGTGACCTTAGGTGAAACACTTAGCATCTCAGAACCTAAGGTTTATTGTTCCAAATCGAAGCTCAGCAAAGATGGGAATGCTATACTGATGTGAATACTGTCATCATTTTTGTCATTGTCATCATTCCATTGTGACAAATCCCTCACTGGGTGCCCCATTCTGACTAGCGTCTAGAGCATCATAGTCCTTCTGATCAGCTGTGAGTCATCTCTAATTCTTTCTCTCCTCAGTCTCCGTCATACCCACATCCTCATTTCCAGAACCTGCCAGTCATGCCACATCATCACTGTGTCCTGTAGCCAAACCCACCCCTCACATCTGCAGGGCCCTGGGCAAGAGTGCAAATGGAGGATCCCAGCCCGTGGTCAGCCCCCTTCTGTCTCCACCCCAGTGTCCCACCTATACCACCAGAAGGGGTCCTGTCCACGTAGTGGGAAAAAGTCCCCATTTGGTCTTGGGGCCATTTGAGATTAGAATTCTGCAAGGCCAGGAACTCAAAGCATGGTCTAGAAGTATATGTGTTGGGGGAGACAGTTTGCTTTACATGGCTGTCTCTTTGGCTCCAACCAAAGGGAGCCATAGGTAGAGGTGCAGACATAGGTAGGGGTGCAGGCAGAGGAAGGCCAGGGTAGGCCCCTCTAAGTAGAGACCAGGTCTCAGAATAGAACCTCTCCTCTGGACTTGGGAGTCAGAAAGGACCCAGTTGGAGTCTACCTTTTATTAGGTGGCTTTGAGTATACTGTAGGCAGGACCATCCTATAAATAAAGGAATAGGCCACGAGGCCAAGGCAGGAGGACGGCTTCAATCCAGAAGTTCAAGACCAGCCTGGGCAACATAGCAAGACCTTGTCTCTACTTAAAAAAAAAAGAAAAGAAAAAGAAAGAAACAGAAAAAGAAAAAACAGCTAGGCATGGTGGCTCATGCCTGTAGTCTCAGCTACTTGGGAGGCTGAGACAGGAGGATTGCTTAAGCCTGGGAGGCAGAGGCTGCAGTGGGTTGTGATCATGCCACTGCATTCCAGCTTGGACAACAGATAATGATCCTGCCTCAAACACAAAACAAGAAAGAAACAATCTTAGGGTTCTGGGTGAGGAAGACATGGATGGCTTTCAGAAATCCAGTAGAGGGCACTGGATCCCCAAGTTTTCTCCTAAAGCAGCTTCTAGTGGACCCAGTAACAGTGTCAGATGCTTAACAGACATTGGCCCTCAACCTTCACGGCAGTTCTATTAGGTGGGTGAGAACCCGGGCCAGGCAGAATACTATCATGCAAACATGCCCACATCCTCATCCCCAGAACCCGCATATCTGGTACCTCACATGGGAAAACGGACTTTGCAGATGAGATTAAGTTAAGGATTAGGTGTTGGGGAGATCCTCCTGGGTCTTTCAAAGAGGGAGGCAGGAGGAGAGTGAGAGTCAGAGAGATCTGAAGGTCTACCCTGCTGGCTTTGAAGATGGTGGGAGGGACCTGCAAGCAAAGAAATGCAAGGGCTTCTTCTAAAGATGGGAAAGTCAAAGAAATGAATTCTTCCCTGGAAACAAATGCAGGAAGGAATGCAGCCCTGCAGGAGCCTTGATGTTAACCCTGTAAAACCCATTTCAAACTTTTGACCTCCAGAACGGTAAGATAATAAATTTGTGCCTGAAGTCACTGTTGGTGGTCATCTGTTATGGTAATAACAGGAAACTGATATAAAACCTTACTTCCACTTTGTAGAAAATAAAGGGGGGAAAAAACCCACAGTGTCACAGAGAGGCTGAGGGAACTGCCCGAAGTCACACTGTCAGAGAACGCAGGAGCCTGGATCCCTCCGGAGACTGCCGTTGCTCCACAGTACAGGCTGGTGTCCTCACAGGAAAGGCATATGCATTTGGCAAATAAGGGAATATTGGGGAAGTCATGGAAAAGTGATATTCACTTCTCTGTGACACTTCCCAGCACAGAAATGATTTGAAGCAATCAGAGACGAGCTCTCTCACTAGCAAAGAGGAAGTCTTCGCAATATGTGAAGACCGTCAGAGCAAAACCAAGAGTCTTACAAAAGGGCCTTCAGTGGTGCAAATAGTGACTGGTTAGAGACTTCAAGATCTGCCACGCTCTCCGCTTCCAGATCCCAGTGTCAGGCCTCTGAGCCCAAGCCAAGCCATCGCATCCCCTGGGACTTGCACACATACACCCAGATGGCCTGAAGTAACTGAAGAATCACAAAAGAAGTGCAAATACCCTGCCTCGCCTTAACCAATGACATCCCACCACAAAAGAAGTGAAAATGGCCAGTCCTTGCCTTAAGCGATGATATTATCTTGTGAAATTCCTTTTCCTGGCTCATCCTGGCTCAAAAAGCTCCCCCACTGAGCACCTTGTGACCCCCCACTCCTGCCCACCAGAGAACCCCCTTTTTACTGTAATTTTCCTTTACCTACCCAAATCCTATAAAACGGCCCCACCCTTATCTCCCTTCACTGACTCTTTTCAGACTCAGCCCACCTGCACCCAGGTGAAATAAACAGCCATGTTGCTCACACAAAGCCTGTTTGGTGGTCTCTTCACGCGGACACGCATGACACCCAGGATCCGTCCGCTGCTTTCCTCTCCACCCGCCCTTGTATTTTTCTCCACCACTCTGGCCTCCTCTTAGGGAATCCCACGTGGGATTCAGATCCACCTGGAGCCAAAGCACATGCTGCTTCCCTCCCTGAATCCCTATTGCTCAGCTCTTTCCATGGCTCACTCTTTTCTGCTTTTCAGGTCTCACCCATCACCATGTTAAATCCACCTATATTAGTGTCCTGTAAGCTGCTGTCACAAATGACCACAAATATAGTGGCTTAAATAACATTAAAGTATTATCTTACAGTTCTGAAAGCCCAAAAATCAAGGTGTCAGCAGGGCTGGGCTTCATTCCTCATGGAGGCTCTAGGACAGAATTTATTTCCTTCGCTTCTTTAGCTTCTAGAGGCCACATGTGTTTTTCTTGCCTTGTGGTCCCTCCAGCAAGGGCATCACTCCAGACTCCGCTTCTCTTGTCCCACCACCTGCTCTCTGACCCAAACCCTCCTGCCTCCCCCTCCTGCAAGAATCACTGTGGTTCCATGGGACCCCCAGATAATCCAGGATAATCCCCCATCTCAGATTTTTAGCTTAACCACTTCTACAAAGTCCTTTTGCCATGTCAGGTAACAAACATACCCTCATGTTCTGGACAGTAGGAAATGGATGGCTTGGGAGTGTGAGGTTATTCTGTCTGCTGTCCCCAGGGATCTTGTTTAAGTGGCTCACTCTCCCTCCACCCCTCACCATGTATTCTCCATTGTGGAACACTGCTCACTCCCTTTGCACTTTTTTTTTTTTTTTTTTTTTTTTTTTTTTTTTTTTTTAAGATGGAGTTTCGCCCTTTTTGTCCAGGCTGGAGTGAAATGACGTAATCTCAGCTCACCACAACCTCTGTCTCCCCAGTTCAAGTGATTCTCCTCCCTCAGCCTCCTCAGTAGCTGGGATTACAGGCATGCACCACCACGCCCGGCTAATTTTGTATTTTTAATAGAGACGGGGTTTCTTCACGTTGGTCAGACTGGTGAACTCCCGACCTCAGGTGATCCACCCGCCAGGACCTCCCAAAGTGCTGGGTGAGCCACCCCACCCAGCTGTAGCACTTTTTTTTAATGATTATGATAAGCCTATTTAATAAGGGAAAATATGATTCCCCCAGGACAGACGGAGTACATCTGTTTCACCCAGTTCCTGGCCCAGGACTTTGGTTCTGTTGAATGAATGAATGAATGAATGAATGAATGAATGAATGAATGGCTAGTATAGCTATTATCATTCACATAAGAAAGATGAGATGCAGAGAGAGGAAGCCACTTGTTGGAATGGTATTACCAACTCAAAGCAAAACCAGGATTCAGTCCTGGAATGTTCCCACTGCCTCCTGCCACCATCCACTTGGGATGCTGTCAAAGTGGCCTCCCAGACACCAGAAGTGTCAGAGAAAGTCCGTATGTCCTCTGAGCTTAGAATGTTGGCATCCTGAGGTGCTTGAATGACATGACTCAGATTTCCTCCCTCCAGCTCTGTTGGACATGGCCTGAGTAAATCCAGAATCACGGCCGTGGAAAATCCAGCTGCTGAGACCAGATCTGGCCAGCCATGCCGCTGACAGTGGTGTCCCAGACTGGGTGTGGGACCATAGTCCTGATTATGAACAGACTCCGTTGGGCCACCCAGGCTGCACTGAGCAGGCCTCCAAGAGATAGCTGCCCAGGCCAGGGGTTCTAAGTTGTGCGGTAGGCAGGACAAAGACCTCTAGGTGAGGCTCAGCCACATGGCATCTCACATTCTCCACATATCCACTTTTTCATTCATTCATTCATTCATACTGGAAGCTATTGTGTGACAGATGTCCTTTTGCTCTATGGACTCTGAGGTAGACACCACTGTCCTGCCCATATACAGCTGAAATCCCCAATATGGTAGCTGTGAGCCATGGGAGGCCAATGAGGACTTCAAGTGTGATTCATCTGAATGGAGATTTACTCTCAGTAGAAAATACACCCTAGATTCCAAACAGTCCCCCCCGCAAAAAGTGTAAATTATTACTTTATTATACTGAGTATATATTGAAATAACATGTTGGATATATTTGCTTAAATATCTTAAAATTAATTTCATCAGTTTCTTTTTACATTTCTTGACTTGGTTAATTAGAAAAATTTTAGCCACATTTGTGGTTTGCTTTATATTTCTTTTAGATGGCACTGTTCTATTGATTTGCAATGGAGAGGAGAGGCAGATATGTAACTTACAAGGCTGGGGTAGGGTTGACATTACTAGCTAGCTAGGTGTGAAGGGAGAAGTGCTTGGGCAAGACTGTGAGGTTGGGGGTGGAGGGCAAATGCTTAGAAGAGCTCACATCCAAGTCAACAGCTGCAAGACAAATCCAAGGTAGCTCAGGGACCAGGGCACTCCAGGAAAGGACCCAGGATATAGAGAGACAGTGCAGAGAGCCCAGTGAACTTCAGATGCATTGTAAGTGGTGGGCATGAGGGTGCGTTAAGAGGTGAAGAAAAGCAATAAAGCCAGAAAAGGCAACAGTTACCAGCTCCAGAAACATGTAGTCCAGAGGTGTTCAGCAGAATTATGTGAGCCACACGCAAAGTTTTAAATTTTCTAGTTTCTAGCCATATTTTCAAAACTATAAAAAACTAATTTTAATCATTGTTATTTCAACACGTAATAAATGTCAACAATTCTTACTGAGATAGTTTGGATTTTTTATGATGATTAAGTCTGTGAAGTCTGGCGTGAATTTTTTTTTTTTTTTTTTTTGAGACGGAGTCTCGCTCTGTTGCCCAGGCTGGGGTGCAGTGGCCGGATCTCAGCTCACCGCAAGCTCCGCCTCCCGGGTTCACGCCATTCTCCTGCCTCAGCCTCCCCAGTAGCTGAGACTACAGGCGCCCGCCACCTTGGCGTGAATTTTACACTGACAGCACATGGCGATTTTTACTAGCCAAATTTCAAATGCTCACTTGCCACATAGACTAGTGGCTATAGTATTAGGCAATGCAGGTCTACTAGACGGTTCTTTTGAATACAGTGGGGAAGGGTTTTAAACAGAAGAGTACTTTAGGGGAAAAAAACACCTCTGACAGTCCCAATGGAGAAGACAAGTCTCCCACGTGCTACCGAGCTTTCTGGAGCCTATCAGCTCTATCTTCTGGGCACGGTCACCCATGCCAGGGTACTTCCACTTATAAATGGTAATTTGGGAGTAATGTCTCTTTTGCGCAGACTTTGCTTTGTCAAGGTGTTGAGAGCAGTGTGGGGTGTTGACAACAGAGGAAGGGGAAGCTGCCCTCTCAAATCCTCCATGGTTCTCACCACCTTTCAGATGGGCACCAGAGGCAAGAACCTTGGATTTTGTAATCATTGGGTTTTGCATCTGTGAAACTGTGGTGCTTAACTCAGCGTATCATCCGGTTTCTCCTCGTGAAACTGATGCAGACACTTCTAAGAGGCTTGGTGTGTGTGGATAAAAGGAAGCAACTTATGCAAAGGGCCTCATATGGTGACCTAAGAAAGAATTAATCAGGAACAGTATCATTTCTTTCCTTCAGCATTGTCATCAGAAAGGGTCTTTTCCATCTCCAAGAGCATAGAGGATAGAAATGCAAACAGCGTGACTAGGGGGTCAGGCTACTGAAATGGCCTCTTGGAAATACTGCTAATCCTTTATCCATCCTTTCCATAAGGGACTTCAAGGAGTCAGTTCATTTCAGAAGAAATATCCAAAAAGCATGCAGATTAGAGGCAGCCCTGCAGGGAGCTTTTTCTCCTGGCATCACAATAAGCTTTAACTGGTGAGAAAACAGCTTTTCAGTTTCTCTGGGCTCTGTCTTATTGGAGAGGCAGCTTAAAAGTTGTTCCTAGTCTCCAAGGAGTTTTCAGATGCTAATAACTTGCCAGAGTGAAAAATAACTGAATGCTGGGGAGCCATGACGTGAGACATTGCCTACCTCGTTCCTCTGCCTTTGAGAGTCAAATGAAGCAGTACAGACCGGGCAGAACTGGGAAAGAGCTTTGGGGTCTGGCAGCCCTGAGTGTCAACCACAATTCTGTCACAATTAACTATATAATCTTCGGATAAATTGCTTCTATTTTTGAGCATCAGGGTACATATCTGTAAAACGGGGATATGTGTTGAAAGGTAAGAATTATGTACGTAAGATAAGAATATATTATCTATTATTGCATTTAATCTCCCCACCCCTACCCACCCCCAACAAACTTAGAGTCACTTATGGTCTCCCAGTTTCTGTGAGTGGGGAATCTGGGCACGGCTTAGTTGGTCCTTTGACTCTCACAAGGCTGTAATCAGGAAAGGGGTCCAGACCCCAAGACAAGGCCTTGGGTCTCACTCAGGAAAGAATTTAGGGCGAATTCACAGTGCAAAGCAAAAACAAATTTAAGAAAGTCAAGTGGTGAAACGATAGCTATGCCACAGAGTACGGCGTTCCAGAAAGTAAGAGGAACAACATGTTCACCCTGGGTACAATGCTTGTTTAAATGTAGGATAAAAAAGAGCATGGGCCGGGCGCGGTGACTCACGCCTGTAATCCCAGCACTTTGGGAGGCTGAGGCGGGTGGATCACAAGGTCCGGAGATCGAGACCAGCCTGGCTAACACGGTGAAACCCTGTCTCTACTAAAAATACAAAAAATTAGCCGGGCGTGGTAGCGGCGCCTGTAGTCCCAGCTACTCGAGAGGTTGAGGAGGGAGAATGGCGTGAACCCAGGAGGCGAAGCTTGAAGTGAGCTGAGTTCGTGGCAATGCACTCCAGCCTGGGCAACAGAGTGAGACTGCATCTCAAAAAAAAAAAAAAAAAAAAGAGCATGGGGGACATGTGCTCTGCTACAAGGGTTTGTGATAAAGGATTTTCTTAATTACTGTATTTTCTAAGAATCAGTATTATTTTTTTCTTTTTTTTTTAGATAGTTTCGCTCTGTTGCCTAGGCTGCAGCACAGTGGTGCAATTTCAGGTCACTGCAACCTCTACCTCCCGGGTTCAAGCAATTCTGCCTCAGCCCCTCAAGTAGCTGGGATTACAGGCACCCACCACCACACCCAGCTAATTTTTGTATTTTTAGTAGAGATGGGGTTTCCCCATGTTGGCCAGGCTGGTCTCGAACTCCTGACCTCAAGTGATTGGCCCGCCCTGGCCTCCCAAAGTGCTGGGATTACAAGCGTGAGCCACTGTGCCCGATTTTTTTTTTTTTTTTTTTTTTTTTTTTTGAGACGGAGTCTCGCTCTGTCGCCCAGGCTGGAGTGCAGTGGCCGGATCTCAGCTCACTGCAAGCTCCGCCTCCCGGGTTTACAACATTCTCCTGCCTCAGCCTCCCGAGTAGCTGGGACTACAGGCGCCCGCCACCTCGCCCGGCTAGTTTTTTGTATTTTTTTAGTAGAGACGGGGTTTCACCGTGTTAGCCTGGATGGTCTCGATCTCCTGACCTCGTGATCCGCCCGTCTCAGCCTCCCAAAGTGCTGGGATTACAGGCTTGAGCCACCGCGCCCGGCCGATATTATCTTTAAAGTAAAATTAGTAATGCTTCTGTTCTCAAGATATCAAGATATCGTTATCAGGACACTAAAGTTAACAAGTATCCATTTCTTCTACATGTTTTATCATATATCCATAGCCCTTTCTAGTTATTTTAGTATATGTGTGTTTTTATGGAGATAGAGATTAAAATATTTTAAATATGCATGTCAGTTCTCATTTAGCAATATTACAACATTTAATTCTGCTGTATAGTCTTTGTAATTAGCTGCATATATCTTTATATTCTTTAACAGTCACATATCATTTCCTTTCAGTAGATAAATGTGAGTCATTGTTTACTCAACCATCCCCTTAACTCTGGGACATATAAGTTGCTTCAATGTTTTGCCATAAAAAGCAATACTGTAATTGAGTATCTTTTGTGTAATAAGTTTTTTTCCCCATAATTTAAATTATGTCTTTAGGATAAATTTTCAGAAAAGCAATTAGAACACAAACATTTTAATAGCTGTGTCAAGTTGTTATCCAAATGTGTAGAAGGCTTTGGTTTTCATACAAGCAAACACTGCTCTATCAATCAGCCACAGGGTGAGTTCCTCAGAG